>NW_027100480.1:0-300000 GCF_031753505.1 Anomalospiza imberbis | reverse complement strand
TGTCATTTGGGATCATCCCAGACTGATTTCATTTCAGAAGCTATTGAACAAGTTTATTTTGGGGTGGTGTCATGTTTTCCCTGGGAGGCGTACACTCTGCAACCTTGAGCTGTGTTGCTGAAATGCTCCAGCAGGTCTGTGCTGCAGGTCACCCCATTTCTTCTTTGGCTGATTGCGGCCCGGTGCTGAGCTCCAGCAGAGCCCTGGCAGAGCCCAGAGCAGCCTCAGCACCCGCAGAGCCCGGCTGCAAGGAGAGAAACCAGAAAGCGCCCGTCAGCTGAAGGCTCCTGTCCCCTTGTCCCAGCCGCCCGCGGTGCCCAGGCCATGCTGGCCGTGCCCAGAGCTGTGCCCAGAGCTGCCCATCCCTGCTGCCTGTGGGAGCAGAGCAGGAGGGCAGGACATGTGCCCAGCCTGCAGCCGGCCACGGCACATCCAGCCCTCAGCAGCTGCCCAGAGCAGGATGCTCCTGTGCTCGCTGCCATCTCCCCAAAGCTCTGATCCCACCATGCCAAGCAGACGGGACCCACCTGGCGCCATCCCCCGCTGGAAGAAAAGCTGGTCCCAAACCATGTCCTCAGCCTTCTCCAAGGGCACGGCCCATCCACGCTCACAGCTGCCCCCAAGCACTTCCTGATCCAGACTGGACCCCAGCTAGAACGGTTCCTCTAGAAAAACACACAACAAATTATTGAAAATAGATTACAGAGGGGAACAAGAAAAAAGGTCAAAAATCATATTACTGTCAGGGACTTGAGGAAGGCCCAACCCCTGCATGCCAGGGAAAAACCCACCCACAGGTGAGGGAAGCCCAGGCTTTCTCCCTTCCCCCCTGCACTGCCCCCCAAAATAACGGTGATCCCAAAGCAAACAGGGGCAGTGGAGCATCCAAAGCCCTTCCTTGCCAGCAGAGCAAAGCAGCCCCTGCACAGGTTCTGGAGTCCCACCTCTGCTCCCACCATGGGGGTTTGTTTGTGTCGGGCTGGCTGCCCCAGCCCCAGCCCCAGCCCGGGGCACGGTGGGTGCTGGGGGCTGTTGGCAGGGCCAGGAGCCCACTCCCATTTCATCACCGCCCCAGCCCATCCCCCAGCCCTGCCAAAAGCAGCCTGGCAGCCGACTGAAGGATCAGCTGCATCCACCCCAGCAAAGGGGGAACCTTTGGTTCCTGGCCAGGCTGTGCAATGCCCAAATCTGGGAGCATTCCCCTGTGTGTAGACTCACCTGCAAATTTCCTGTGCAGCCTGGCTTTGGAGAAGGTGCCAGAATCGAAGTCCATCATCCTCAGCTGCCGGTGGCCAGGTGGAGGAAGAGGTTGTCATCATTGATGTCGTTCTCGCTGTCCCCAGCAGCAGCAGCAGCCCCACCTGGTACAGCTTCTCCAAGGGCTCCTTCTCCTTCCCTGGGGGTGAGCCCAGGCTGTCTGGGTTCTGCCCAGGGCCCAGAGCTGTCAGGGAACCAGGACAAGCAAAACCAGCTCAGATGGCGGCCACCAGTGCTGGGCAGAGCAGCTCAGCTCCAGCACAAGGGCTGCGTGTCCCCATCTGATGACCCCTGGGCAGTGACACACGCAGGACAAAATGTTTGGGTTCCTTTGCTTCTGATTGCCAAGGCATGTGTGGAGCTGCAACTTACCAGGGCCTTGCATCAAAGTGTGCCTGTGGCTCTCTCCCTTCTTCTAGGGCCGATCAATATCCTGCAGCCAGGGATCACAGAACAGCTCTTCTAACGAGGGCCTGTCCGAGTGCAGCATGGATAAACACCGCCTGATCACATCTTGGCACTCTGGGCAGAGAAACCAGAACCCGCCGGTCAGCTGGAGAAGGCTCCTGTTGGCTTTGCCCCACTATTCCCGTGCCCAGGCCATGCTGGATGTGCTCAGAGCTGGGCCTAAACTTCCCCATCAATTCCCTGTTTTGGAGGAGAGCAGGAGAGCAGGACATGTGCCACCTCCTCAGCAGCTGCCAGAGCAGGATGCTCACGAGCTGCTGCTGTCTCCCAGCACTGGCATTGCCCCCGTGGCCAGAGATGAGGATCCACCTTGAGAGAGCCGTCCTGGCAGCGAGAGCTGATGGTCCCAGCTGATGTTCTGGCTCCTCCTGAAAGGGTGCTCCCCACAGACCATCTGGTGTAGCAGGATGCCCAGGGACCAGATGGTAGCTGGCTTGCCATAGTAAAATCCAAAGTGGATCCATTCCGGGGGGCTGTATGACGGTGTTCCTGTGGAATACAGATGGGGTTCATCAGGGGGATGCTGCTGCTCCCAGAGCCTGGCCCCAGCATCCCTGGGCGTGTGGGGGCTGCCCCAGTGGCACACGGGGTGACCGCTGCCCTCTGGCCAGCACCTGGGACTTGTGTACAGACTCGGGGTTGGAAAAGAAGCCACTGGGGTTGGAAGAGGGCAGCAGAAGTCCTGGCAAGGCCCAACCATGAGGAGGAAAAACCCACCCAGTTCTTGGGAAAACCATGCCTTCATCCTCCCTGCCTGCACTGCCCAAAAAACATCATGAATCCAAAACAAACCAGGTGAGTGGAGCAGTCCAAGCCCTTTGTCACCTGCACACCAAACTGGCTGGGACACAGGTTACGGCCCCCCTCTCTGCTACCCCCACCCACCCATGTTTTTGTTGGGCTGGCTGCCCCAGCCCCAGACCCAGTCCTGCCCAGAGTGGTGGGCAAAGTCTGCCAGCAGGGCTGGAAGCTGGCTCCCCACCCAGCCCTGCTCAAATGCAACTCAGCTGAAATCTCAGTGCCATGAAGGGCAGCAAAAGGGAGAATCCCCGCTGCCACAGCCAGCTTGGGCTGTGAGATGTTGGGCCATGAGATGCCAGGACCGAGAGCACACCCCTGCGTGGGCTCACCTGCAAAGCGAGTGTAGGCTGTGCCTTGCAGGTAGGTGCCACAGCCAAAGTCAATCAATTTGGCCTGCCCGGTGGCCAGGTCAACCAGGATGTTCTGTGGTTTGATGTCCCTGTGCAGGACCCCACAGCTGGTGCAGTGCTGCACGGCCTCCAGCACCTGGCGGAACAGATCCCGTGCCACCTCCTCGGACAGGAACCCCCGTGCCCGAATGAAATGATGCAGGTCCTGAGACCGCTTCGGGCGTTCCAGCACGATCAAGATGTATTTGGGGAGCTGAAGCCACTCCAGCAGCTGGATGACACCGGGGAAGCCAGTGGAGACCTTGTCCAGCAGCACGATCTCCAGGGGTGCGCTGGTGCCGTCGGGCTGCAGGAGGAGCACGATGCTGTCAGTGGGGCTGATGCCGTGCCAGGGGTCAGGAACTCCTCACCCAGCCCGGGATGCTCTGCGCCCTGCGCTGGCCCCACGCCCGCTCTCCCTCGAGGCGTCCTGGTGGCTCCCACCCTGCCGGGCCTCGGCTCATCCCCGCCCGGCACGGCCCGGCTTCTGCCGCTGGCCCCGCTCACTCACCAGCTCGCCCCAGTGTCGGACGCGGTTCCTTGGCACCCTTTTGATGGCCACCTGCAAGCCAAGAGCAGCAGCGGGCTGAGCTCGCCGCCCGCCATGCCCAGCCCCAGCCCCAGCCCCAGCTCCAGCCCCATCCTCCTCCTCCTCCTCCTCCTGCTCCTCCCCCCTCTCCCCCTCTCCCTTCTCCTCCTCCCCCTCCTCCTCCTCCTCCTCCTCCTCCTCCTCCGCCCGCCGCCGGCCCCGCCGCTCACCGGGACGCCGTCCGAGAGCCGCGTGGCCGCGAAGACGCTGCCGAAGCCGCCGCTGCCCAGCAGCGAACCCAGCCGGTACCGCTCCTTCAGGCCCTGCTGCGCCTTCCCTGCGGGCGGGACGCGGCTGTCAGCGCTCGGCCCGGGGCCAGGAGCGGCCCCCGAGCGCCCCCCGACCGCCCCGGGCCGGCCCTCCCCAGGCGTTCGCTCCCGGCAACGGGACAGCGGCGGCTCGGGGGCGGCGGCTGCGCTGCCGAGCGGCGGAGCTCGGGCCGGGGAAGCCGCAGCGGAGGCGGCGGCAGCGGCCGCGCCGCGTGTGTCCTCCGCGGGGCCCGGGAGGAGCCGGGGCCGGGGCCAGGCTCGGGCCAGGCGGAGCCAGAGGGAGGCGATGCCGCCCCAGCCCCAGGCAGCGATGCCCGCCCAGAAGCGCCACCGCCAGCACGGCCAGAGCCGGGCGGAGGCGAGACCCCGGCGGGACGGCCGGGGGCGGGGATGGGGCAGCCCCGCCCGGAGCCGGGGGCGGGCCGGGGGCATGGCCCGGCCGGGAATGGGGAGAGAGAGACTGGGAGAGGAGGGGACAGCGGGAAAGGGAGAGCGGGAGACGGTGCGGGACAGCGGGAGAAGGAGAGGAGAATCAAGAGGGAATCAACAAAATCGCTGCTTTGGCTGCTGCCGCCGCTGCTGCTGCTGCTGCCGCCGCTGCTGCTGCCGCCGCTGCTGCTGCTGCTGCCGCCGCTGCTGCTGCTGCTGCAACTGAAGCTCCGGGGCCGTTTGTCCCCGTGTCCGTTTTTCCGTTGACCACTCGCCCCCACGCCCAGCCCCCCGCTCCCCGGGGGCAGCCCCTGAGCCTGTCCAAACACGGGAACTTTGCCGTGTTCAGCCCAGACCCAGAGTCTGGACTCCTGCACAGCGGCACAGAAATCCTCTTGGTCGCTGCTGTGCATTGTCCCTGCTGAGGGTCAAACACTATCGGAGCACATTCCCTGAATGCAGAATTTGTGCCTGACCCAAGCACTGCACTTAGTCTCCAGCACCACTTTCCAAGAAAACCAGGGGAAGGCAAACTGTGTGTAGCTCATGGTATTTTACAGTGTCTCAAACTTGCCATGTCATGGATCTTAGAGGTGAGATCCAGTTGGATTAATGGGATGGAGAAGCAGTGCAAGATGGAAAAGGGGAGCATAAAAATAAACAGAGGAAAACATCTTGGATTGTTTCTTTCCATTTTCATTTCATTTCCTAAAAGCTCATTCAGTTTTCCCAGAATCTTCTCCACAGTCCTGTTTGCTCTTTCCAAGAACCTTTCCTGGAGAACGAGGTGCAGCTCCTGTCACAACATGTGCCACCAGCTGCAGCTTCTCTTGGCTTTCCACACCGTGAGTGCAGCACGACTCTTACAGCAAAGCAGGACTAATATTAGAAAAACTTGACAGCTTGTTCTTTCTTTTCCTTGTGGGCTGGGCAGTTGTGCCATCGGTGAGGTTTTCATTGTTACTGTGATACCGTAAGAATCCATGACGGGCTACCGGAAATTATTAGGGAATGCAAGCCTGACTGAATGCAGAGAAAGAATCTGCAGAGCCTGCAGCCAGAAATGGAGAGCTGTGGGATAATCATTCCAACATCCCCATGGGCATCTTGAAAGTGATGTAGAAGATGAAAATGGGCTGACAGGGGAGTTCGTTTCTGTATTCACTTTAGATGCTTCTACGTCTCATGCACTGATATAATTCAAGAGTTCAATCAATCAATGACAAGCACCAGACCAAGCTGGATCTCTCAGGAGATGACTGAAAGAATCTGAAAAGGAGAAATGCAGGCAATGACGTGGTGATCTTTGTCTGTAAGAATGGTCATTTTTTTCCTAATAATTTTCAGTCCACTCCCTCCGCTTTTGTCCTTCCTAACAAGGCCATTTTCATCCTAGATTCCCCATGAAATGGGAACCCGGAGCTTGTGGAAGTGCCTGAAAGATGCCCTGCTTCTCTGCAGGGACACTGAGGCTGAAACAGGAGCCGGAGCCCTCTCTGGGGAAGCCTCCTCCGAGCTGGAATGTGTGCCGTGCTGGGAGAGGAGCAGGAGGGGGAGAACGCTGGGTGCTGTGAGGCAGGAGCAGGAGGTTTGGGCCACAGGACATTCTGTCTGTGCCGTGCCCGGGGCTCTGGGCCCGGCTCCGCGTGCGCTGAGCTCCCGACACTGCAGGAGCTCCCTGGGCTGGGCTCAGGTTCCTGCTGGGACTGGGCAGCAGGCTGGGCTCCACTGGGATCAGCAGCGGCTGGAAATATCTCTGGGCATCTCCATTTTCTTCTGCTGCTCGGAAGAAACAATGAAGTGTGTCGAGAAGTTCTGGTTTCTCTTTCTCCTGGTGGATTTTTTTATTAGATTTGACACTCCAGAGGCAATTTCTGTGATGGCCTCTGTCAGTTGATTCTATTTCAGCAGCAGCAGCAGCAGCAACAGGGCTGTGTTTGAGAACTGCAGAAGTGGCCTGTGTGACTTTAATTCTCCGTGACTTAGTGCTCAGGGACTTGAGAGCATTTCAAGATCTGCTAATCATGATGCCTGTGACAAAAAGTCTGAGTTTCCTGTGACAAAAGCACTCTGGGTAGCACTGACAAAATTGCTGGCCAGCTTCTGCAAATCATTTGTAAGAAAAGTCATCTTTGATTGTTCCTGTTGGTTTGGTTGTGGGGTTTTTCCCCTGTGTTTTAGTTTTTTAAGATTGTCCACAAAGGCCATTCCTTGTGCCATTTCTCATTTTGTTTCTCTCAACCTTTGCTGTGGCCCCAGATGGTGTCAATGAGGAGCTGTGCTGTCAGTGGCTTTAAATGAACTAAAGGATCTCCCAGGAAAGTTTTCACCAGAAATCCTCCTTTTGTTCGCTCCTCTGGAGCTGCAGCAGCAATGTCTGTGTGCAGAGCTGGGGGCAGATCAGGGCTGGCACAGAAGCCCTGCTCCTGCTGGCCACACCATTCCGGATCCAGGCCAGGAGCCATTGGCCTTCTTGGCCACCTGGGCACACTGCTGGCTCATGTCCAGCCTGCTGTCCATCAGTCCCTGCAGGTCCCTTTCTGCCTGGCTGCTGTCCAGCCACTCTGTCCCCAGCCTGGAGCACTGCAGGGGTTGTTGTGGCCAAAGTGCTGGACCCGGCACTTGGACTTGTTAAACCTCACCTTGTTGGATTTGGGCCCTGGATCCAGCCTGTCCAGGTCCCTCTGCAGAGCCCTCCTATCCTCCAGCACATTCACACCCACACCCAGCTCTATGTCATCTGCAAATTTGCTGATGCTGGACTCAATCCCCTCATGCAGATCATCCATGCAGATATTGAAATCCACGCTGGCTGGCTCTGACCCCTCGGCCATCCTGTGGGTGCCCTGTGATGGCACTCAGGGTGATCTGTTCCAGAACCTTGCCGGGCACCGAGGTCAGGCTGACAGGCCTGGAGTTCCTCAGATCCTCCTCCCAGCCCTTCTTGGGGATGGGGTCACACTGGCACCTCCAGTGCTCTGGCACCTCCCTGGTGAGCCAGGACTGATGGTAAATGATGGAGAGCAGCTTGGGGAGCTCATCCACCAGTTCCCTCATCCCCCTAGGATGGATCCCATCTGATCCCACACCTGTGAGTATCTGAGTGGCCCAACAGGTCACCAGCTGCTTCGTCCTGGATTACAGGGGGCCTGTTCTGCATTCTGACCCCATCTGCCAGCTCAGGAGAACTCTTGTCCTGATGACATCCTGTCCTAATATTGAAAATTAATACAAACAAGGTGTTAAGTAGCTTGGACTTTTCCTTATCTTTAGTTCCTATATTCTCCACTGCATCCAATAAAGAGTAGAGGTTCAGCTTATTCCACATTTTGCCATTAATATATTCATAGACACATATTTATTTTTTTTCACAGTAGTGGCCAGGTTAATCTCTAATTGAGATTACACCTCTTTCTTTTTTTTTTTTACTGCATGACCTGACAACATCCTTAAACACTTGCTAAGTTGCCTGACCATTTGTCCAAAGTTAATGCACACTCTTTTTTCCACTGAATTCCCACAAAAGCTCCACGGGCAGCCAGGGCAGTCATTTTCCTCACCAGCTCATCTTTGGCCACACTGGGACTGGCTGCTCCTTCCCCCTTAAGATTACTTTCTGGAAATGTGTCCCTCCTTCCTGGACCCCTTTGTTTTTAAGGGCTGTTTCCCATTAAAAAATCAGTACTTGATTCGGTACTCCCCAAATCTGCATCCTAAATAGGCCAAAGTCTGCCCTTCCTAATTCCAGTGTGGAAGTTTTGTTGCTGCCCCTCCTTCTTTCACTGAACATTGAAAACTTGATTATTTCATGGTCACTGTGCCCCAGGCAGCCTCCGACCCCCACATCTGCCACCAGCCCTTCTCTGTTTGTGAGCAGCAGGAGACAGAGCTTTCCTTGGGCGTGGGAGTGTTACCAAAAATTCGGTAAAACAGAAAACTCCTTCACACCAATGCAGCATTAAGAAGCAACATTCTTTATTCAGCCGGGTGCACAGGGGATAGCTCCTCCCAAAGCCGAGCATGCTGAGTACAGGAAAGTTTCTGTTCATATTCTGTATTTTGCACACATATTCACTGATTGTCCTGGACTGAACACACATCTGATAATCATTTTCCCAGAATCATTAACATATTTCCCCTCCCCTTTACCCATGTGTTCTTCTGTCCTGGGGGTCTCTCTGGTGGTCCCTGGTGGTCGTGGACCCCAATGTTCCAGTGGGCTTGGCTGAGCTGGCAGGACACTGAGGCTGGTGAACTTCCAGTTCCCCTTCTGATACAATGGGCATTGTGTGGTTTCCATAGGCCTGGGGTTTTGGAGAACAAGCTCCAGGTGTCAGCTCACCTGGTGGAGACAATTTATCATCTGGTAACATGAGGTCACAGAGTGGGCTATGACATCACATGAGTGATCTATGACAGAATGGTCCATGACATCACAGAGTGTTTTTTGTGAGGTCATCGAGCAGCTATGACAAAAACTGCCTCTGTGACCTCTCAGAGATGGCTGTGACATCACACGGCAGAGGTCTGAAATCACAGAACAGACTATGACATCACTGAGTTGGCTGTGACATCAGAGACCAGCTGTGTGATATTAGAGAATGGGCTGTGACATCACAGAAAAGGCTGTGACATCACAGAAAAGGCTGTGACATCACAGAGGGGCTGTGTGACATCCCAGGAGGGCTGTGTGAGGTCACTGGGTTGGTCACTCCACCCCAGCTCCCCCTCACAGTTTCTCCCAACAAGTCCAATGCTGTTCATGCCCAGCGGGGTCCCTGTCTCCCGGTATCCCCCCACTCCACCTGGAGCCACAGTCTCCACCAAAGGATGTTCCACAGGATCTACCCCAGAGCTTGACATGGGGAAAAGGGGCCAGGGCTGTGTGACCAGGACATCAAGGACGTGGATTATCCAGGTCCCTGTGGCCTGGGTTGGGTTCCCCAGGGCAGGAAAGATGTCTGGCAGCTGGAGCAGGGTTAGGGAAGGGCCTCCAAGGTGGGGCTGGAGCCCTTGGGCTGTGAGCAGAGGCTGAGGGAGCTGGGCTTGTCCAGCCCCGAGCAGGGAAAGCTGAGGGGCTCCTCATCCCAGCCTGGCAGTGCCAGCGAGGAGGGGATGGAGAACACAGAGCGAGGCTCTTCACCGGGGGCCTGGTGGGAGACAGAAGCCAATGGGTGGAAGGGGCAAGAGGGGAGATCAGCCAGGCCAGGAGGAGATGAAATGAGTCAGGCTGGTTTCAGCATTTCCTCAACAGCAAAAGCAGCCTGACCTCCCTTCTCCATCCACCACTGACAGCTTTGCAAATCAGGAAATGTTTGAGCTGTTTTACCCACACTCCAGGACGAGCATCCTGATACAAGAAATTATTTGTGTTTATATCTATCACAAGACCATGTTTGTATAAAATCAATTTTAATATGGAAATCACTTGTGGATGCTGGACTCATCAGACGCTGCTGGGATGTTGCACATAGCTCAGGGAAGAGTGTGATTGTTATTAAATTGTGTCCTGTTCAACCATGGTCTCTTGGCCATGAAGAGAAGCTTTCTGTGCCTCTGAGTCTCACCAGGTCCTGACCCCCAAAGGACACAAACCTGATGAGTTGTGGTTCCCACTCCAGTGGTGGCACTTGGACCTCCCTCCATCCCCAGAGCACAGTTCCCTTGTCCCAGAAAGTCCCTGGCAATGCAGGGATGAAGGAAACAGGACAAGCTGTGGGGATCAGGGGCAGGGCACAGCAAGGGATTTGGGGTGGTTGTGAGCCCAGGGCAGGACCCGGCCCTTGGCCTTGGTGAACCTCATCCAATTGTCCTGGGCCCATGGCTCCAGCCTGTCCAGATCCCTCTGCAGAGCTTCTGCCCTCCAGCACAGCCACACTCCCACCCAGCTTGGGCTCACCTGGGAACTGACTGAGGGTGCCTTCGATGGCCTCGTCCAGATCAGCAATCAAGAGATTTCTCTGACCTGGCCCCAATCCTGAGCCCTGGGGACACCCCTGGGTGTGACTCCATTCCTCAGCTGCTCTGAGTGCCAGGGGTTGGATGAGGGAAATGGTGGGGAGGGGTTGGGGACAAAGTGTTATTGATTGTCAACCATGAAGGGTCTTGATTTTCACATTTATTCAGACTGCATTAGGAGGTGCTGGGGGTCAATATCAATTGGACATTGCTGATATCCATCTCTAAACAGGAAAAGGAAACTGGACAAACTATTTCGATACAGTCTATTCACTTTGAATACACTTCTGAAATCTGTCTAATTAACCACAGAAGAATTGAAAGCTACCATAATTCCCAGCGGCATTTTTTCTTTGGGAGTTTTAAACAAATCACTGAATTCCTGAACTGAAGAGCTCAAGAGAGAAGAGACCTCTGGAGTAGTAAAATTCATTAGCAACCTCCAAGTGGCTGAGGATCCATCCCCATCAGAGCAGCAATGACCAGCAATGGGCACAGCTTTGTGGCTGCCCCAGCTCTGGGATGGGCCCTGGGCCTGGAGCAGGAGCAGCTCTGGAGGGCCCCAAGGCCGGGGCTCTTGTGCTGGCCTGGGCAGATGGGATGGCAGCAGGGGCTGCAGAGCTGTCAGCACCTCAGCCCGAGGGGAGCAGGGCACCCAGGGAGCCTCCTTTGGCCTTGGCCAAGCCCCTTCCCCCATGGCTGGGGCTGAGTCCTGGCTGAGCTGCAGCTGCTGCTGTGCCCTGGCCTGGGCTGAGCAGAGCTGTGGGGCCAGAGCCGGCTGGGCTGTGCTGGGGAGAGGCCCTTGGTGCTGCACAGAGCTCAGGGCAGCTGGCAGAGCTTGCAGGGAGCTGGGCTGGGCTCAGAGAGCCTGGCACAGAAACCATCAGTGTCCATCTCAGCCTGGCTGAGCGTGCAGGGGCCAAGGAGAACAGCCCCGGGTCTGCAAGTTCTCTGTGTGGGAGCTGAGCTGGTGAGCCCCTGAGCCCTCCCGAGTGCTGGGGCTGCACCTCCAGCTCCAGAGGAGACGTGACAGATGGGAGCAGAGACAAATAATTCTTGCTGGATTCCTTATTGTGTTTGCTTATACAGGTGACCTGGATCCATATGTAGATGAGCTGTTTTGTGTCAGCAAACACTGGTAGAGTGAGAAGAATAATATTTTTTAGCTGAAAATAGTATTTCATGCATAAGACACAATGAGAAAGAAAAGACACATATGATCAGAAGAGCATCTGAGTTTTTTAGAGGATGAGAGACTCATTGATGTTCCAGCAGTCAAACCTGCTCAAATACTTTCCTCAGGACTTCCTTGAGATGAGAGGTGACCACCAGAGGACCAGGCCAACCAGAGGTGTCTGTCCTGCCAGCTTTTGTCTGGGAGAACCCTTGCATATAGGGAATTTTTCAGGAGGAGTATCAATTTTGGCTGTGGGCACCTGGAAAGACGGATGGTTCTTTTCCATAGGAAGGAAAGCACAGAGCTCCAGTTCTCCAGGGACAGATGAGAGGCAGCCCTCAACATTCCAAGATCAGCTGGACCTGTCAGGTTCCCCCTGGGAGGCCAAACCCCTGCTTCCATGAGGCCTTGCAGTGTCACAGGGGTGTCCTTGGTGCCTCAGGATCACAATGGACCCTTGGTTCCATGGGGACTCCCAGTGTCAGAAGGGTCTCCTTGGTTCCATGAGGCCCTGCAGAGCCCCTTGATTCAACGAGGCCTCAAAGTGTCACCATGGCCTCCAGGATTCCATGAGGCCCCGCAATGTCACAGTGGACCTTTGGTTCCATGGAGTCCTGCACTGTTCCATGGATCCTTAGTTCCATGGGGCCCTGAAGTGTCACAATGGACTCCTTGGTTCCATGGTGCCACGCAGTGTGACAAGTGCCCCTTGGCCTGCCAAGACTCCATGGTGTCACAATGGCCCCTTGGTTCAGTGAGGCCTTGTAGTGTCACAATGGCTCCTTGGATCCATGGGGCCTGTAGTGTCACAATGGCTCCTTGGATCCATGGGGCCTGTAGTGTCACAATGGCTCCTTGGATCCATGGGGCCTGTGGTGTCACAATGGTCTCCATGATGCCATAAGACCTTGCAGTGTCACAACAGAGCATTGGTTTCACTGAGCCCCACAGAGTCACTATGGTCCCCTTGGCTGCACAGGGCTCTGGAGTGCCACAATGCCTCCTTGGTGTCACAAGGCCTCATAGTGTCTAAAAGGCCTCCAAGGTTCCATGAGGCCCTGCTGTGTCACAGTGGACCTGTGGTTCCATGATGCCCCATAGTGTCACAATGGCATCCTTGGTTCCACGGTGTCAGAATGGCCCCTTCATCCCATGGACACCCACAGTGTTCACTGTAGTGCCCTTGATTCCACGAGGCCCTGCCATGCTCTAATGGCCCCTTGGTTCCAGTGGGTCCAAAGTGTCAGAAGAGTCTCCATTGTTCCATGAGGCCCCGCAATGTCACTGTGCTCCCCTTGGTTCCACAGGATCCACAGCTGAACAATGGACGCTTGGTTCCATGAGGTTCCTCAGTCACAATGGCCTCCTTGGATTCACAGTGTCACCATGGACCCATGGCTCCACGAGGCCTTGCTGTGTCAGAATGGCCCCTTGGTTCCAAGAGGTTTCTCAGTGTCACAATGGTCTCCTTGGATCCACAGTATCACAATGGACCATTGGTTCAGTGTGGCCCCAATGTGCCAAAATGGATTTTGGTTCTATGTGGTTGTGCTGTGTCACCATGGACCCTTTGTTCCATGAGTTTGCTCAGTGTCACAGCTGACTCCTTGGTTCTGTGAGGCCCCGCTGCCACCAAATCTCTGCAATATCAGAATGAGGCTCCTTAACACTCATTTGCTATTTCAGAGGGTATCGTTTATTCAGGCCTGAGGTCTAACATGGGATAACTCCTAACCTGACGTGGACATGTAATTCTACCAGTGTGTTGTTCATACACAGTCGCTAAATGCCAATTACAATTTACCCATTTCCATAAATCCCACCCCAAGTTCCCAGATTCAGTCCTTGTTTTCTCTATCACTGCACCCTTGAGCCAGATGTCTTCTTCTTCTCTTCCAGCCATCCTTGCTGGGAAAGCAGCCCCTGCATGCCTTGTTCCTGTGCTGGAAGTTCACAGGCACGGTAAAAATGGAATGAACCCTTTGGGTCTCAAGGCCAAGACTTTGTGTGGCCAGGCAGGGGCAGGCAGGAGGCAGAGCTGTCAGCAAAGGAAGGGGCCAGCGAGGTGGGGCAGCCGGGGGATGACGACAGCCTGCAGGGACAGAGGCCAGGGCAGGGACACCGCAGGACAGCCTGGGCTGCAGAGGGCACAGGGATGTGCAGCAGCTGCAAGGCCCTGACAGAGCCAACCTGTGCAGCCCTTTGGCCATGGCTGCTGGCCCTGGGCCTGAGGCCACGAGGGGACAAGTGACCCTTGCAGCCCTGGGGCCTCATGGCCTCCTTGTCCCTGCTCAGCAGCCTGGCAGGGGCCGCCCCATGGTCCTGCCCTTGGCATGGCACATCCCCACATGGCAGTGCCCATCCCGGGAAGAGCCCTGAGCAAGGAGGGAGGGACAGGATCTGCCTTGCCAGGGGCTGGGGCTCAGCCTTGGCCCTTTGCATTCCTGAGACACATCCAGGTTTGCTCAGCGCCAGAGACACCTTTGCCTTGTTTGTCCCCACCTGTCATCAGTGCCTCCAGTTCTCTGCTCTGCCTGGGGCCTGGGGACACTTTGATATGAATTGTGTCCTTGAGTGGAACCCATTTACAGTTAAAGAAATTTGGACTTTGAATCTGACTTTTTGAGTTCTTGAGAAGCTCTTTGAGCACACTCTGAGGGACTGGGTCTGATGCAAACAGCACCAAAGCCCCAGAGGTCATTAAAGTCCTGGTGCTGTGTCTGTGCTGCTGAGCTGGGCTGGGCTCCTGGCCCAGAGGCAGCTCCTGGCAAGGGCAGCGCTGCAGAGAGACAGCTCTGGCCAGGAGCAGCTCCTGTGCACAGCCCAGCAGGGCTGGGGCACTGCCAGGGCACTCCAGGGACACGAGCAGGGCACAGACAGAGCTCACAGGGGCTCAGCACTGGCAGGGGCTGTGGGGTGTCCCAGAGGGGGCTGTGTCACAGCAGCACCTCTGTGGCTGTGTCACGGAGGCACAGAGCAGCTGTGATGTCAGAGAGGGGCTGTGTGACTGCACAGAGTGGGTTGTGTGAGGTCAAAAACTGGGCTATGACATCACAGAGCGTGTTGTGTGAGGTCATCAAGCAGCTATGGCATGACAGAGGGGACTGTGTGACATCACAGAGCAGGCTGTGACATCATGGCATGGCTGTACGACATCATAGAGCAGGCAGTGAGGTCAAAGTGTGTGCTGTGATATTACAGAGTGGCAGCATGACATCACAGGGAGGGTTTTGTGGCATCACTGAGGGGGTTGTGACATCACAGGGCAGGCTGTGACATCATAGAGAAGGGTATAAGGCAATAGAGTAGATCCTGCCATCATAGAGGGTGGCTCTGTGACAACAGAGAGTGGGTTGTGACATCACCGGGCAGCTGTGTGACATCACAGGGGTGTGTGACACCACAGGGGCTGTGTGAGGTCACTCCACCCCAGCCCCCCCTCACAGTTCCCTCAGAGAAGTCCAACGCTGCTCATGCGCAGAGGGGTCCCCTGTCCCCCCGGGTCTCCCTGCCCCCGGCGCCGCAGCCTCCCCCAGAGGATGTTCCACGAGATCGACCCCAGAGCCTGACACGGGGACGGGGGCTGGGGCTGTGGGGGGCGGGACAAGGGGATAGGGACCCCCCGGCAGCGTCCCCGTGTCCCCCAGGGCCAGAGCCTGGGCCAGAGCTCCTTCACCCTGTTACCAACGAGGGCTTGAGAGCGCTGAAAAAATCCCCAGCAAGGGATCAGCAAAAACCAGATTTAATATTAAGCGACAGCACCACAAAGTTCCTTGGCAAGAGTCACTCTGCTCCTGACTGGACACTGCAGGTACAGAAAATGAAACAAAGCTACAACAAAACCAAACAGAATCCAGGCAATCAAACCAGAAATGAGCCAAGACCTGGGGCTTTCATTCATATGGAAAAGAACTGTCCTTCTTGTCCAGGTGCCCATGGCCAGAATTGGGATTTCACCTCCAACACTGCCTGTTGTGACAGACTGGAGGAGATTGTTGGCTGGAAACATTTCATGTGTGGGGAGGAAGGGGCAGGTCCAGCCTTGCCCTGCCCTGGAACCCCAGCCCTGCCCTGCCCTGGAACCCCAATCCCCCCAGAGCCTCTATCCCAGCCCAGCAGTGTCTGCCAGTCCCTGGCACAGCACAGGCAATGCTCCACAGCCACCTCTGGAGCCCCCAGCCCAGCTCCTGAGCGACCGAATGACCCCAAGTCCCACCTGGGGGAAGGGCCCAGGAACACCAAGGGGTATTTAAGGCTGACCACAAGGCAAGCACACATCTTGACCCTACCTCCTCTTGGAATTTCCATCTGAACAGTGCTGGAATCCAGGAGTTGGTAGCTCTGTGTGTGCTTCTCTAAATCTTTTTCATCATTCTCTGTTATCTGTCTCTTATTCTTTTATTTCTGTCCTCTTGAACATTTTGAGTAACTTAAAACTCAGATGGCTTAGAGTTTGTGAAGTTGAATGGACCAATATACAGCTTTGAAAAGTGTTTTTTGTTCATTGAATGTCTTATTAAACCTTTTGCCAAAGTTTCAGCTCCTCACCAGACTTGTAGCCCTTCTCTGGACATGATCCAGCCCCTCCATGTTGTGGCCAAAGTGCAAGACTCAGCACATAGACTTGTTTAACCTCACCTTGTTGGATTTGGGCCCTGGATCCAGCCTGTCCAGGTCCCTCTGCAGAGCCCTCCTATCCTCCAGCACATCCACACCCACACCCACCTTGGTGTCATCTGCAAATTTGCTGATGCTGGACTCCATCCCGTCATGCAGATCATCCATGCAGACATTGATATCCACACTGGCTGGCTCTGATCCCTCAGCCATCCTGTGGGTGCCCTGTGATGGCACTCAGGGTGATCTGTTCCAGAACCTTGCCGGGCACTGAGGTCAGGCTGACAGGCCTGGAGTTCCCCAGATCCTCCTCCCAGCCCTTCTTGGGGATGGGCTCACACTGGCACATCCAGTGCTCTGGCACCTCCCTGGTGAGCCAAGACTGATGGTAAATGATGGAGAGCAGCTTGGGGAGCTCATCCACCAGCTCCCTCATCCCCCTAGGATGGATCCCATCTGATCCCATACACCTGTGAGCATCTGAGTGGCCCAGCAGGTCACCAGCTGCTTCCTCCTGGATTACAGGGGGCTGTTCTGCTCCCTGTGCCCATCTACCAGCCCAGGAGAACTCTTGTCCTGAGGACAACCTGTCGTTATATTGAAAATTGAGTCAAACAAGATGTTAAGTTGCTCGGCCTTTTCCTTATCTTTAGTTGCTATATTCTCCACTGCATCCAATAAAAAGTAGAACTTCTCCTTCCTCCTCCTTTTGCCATAAAATTTTTTATAAAAACATTTTTTATTTTTTTTACAGAAGCTACCAGGTTGAGTTCTAATTGAGCTTTCACCTGTCAACTTGTCTTTCTGCATGACCTAACAACATCCTTAAACACTTCCTGAGTTGCCGGTCCTTTTTTCCCCTGACTTCCCACAAAAGCTCCACGGGCAGCCAGGGCAGTCATTTTCCTCACCAGCTCATCTTTGGCCACAGTGGCACAGGCTGCTCCATCCCCCTCAAGATTACTTTCTTGAAATGTGTCCATCCTCCCTGGACCCCTTTGTTTTTAAGGGCTGTTTCCCTTTAAAAAATCCGTACCTGATTCGGTGCTCCCCAAATCTCCATCCTAAATAGGCCAAAGTCTGCCCTTCCTAATTTCAGTGTGGAAGTTTTGTTGCTGCCCCTCCTTCTTTCACAGATCATTGAAAACTTGATTATTTCCTGGTCACTGTGCCCCAGGCAGCCAAGGACCCCCACATCTGCCACCAGCCCTTCTCTGTTTGTGAGCAGCAGGAGACAGAGCTTTCCTTGGGAGTGGGAGTGTTACCAAAAATTTGGTAAAACAGAAAACTCCTTCACACCAATGCAGCATTAAGAAGCAGCTTTCTTTATTCAGCCGGGTGCACGCGGGATAGCTCCTCCCAAAGCTGAGCATGCTGAGTACAGGAAAGTTTCTGTTCATATTCTGTATTTTGAACACATATTCACTGATTGTCCTGGACTAAACACACATCTGATAATCATTTCCCCAGAATCATTGACATATTTCCCCTCCCCTTTACCCATGCTCTCTTCTGTCCTGGGGGTCTCTCTGGTGGTCCCTGGTGGTTGTGGACCCCAATGTTCCAGTGGGCCTGGCTGAGCTGGCAGGACGCTGAGGCTGGTGAACTTCCAGTTCCCCTTCTGACACAATGGGCATTGTGTGGTTTCCATAGGCCTGGGGTTTTGGAGAACAAGCTCCAGGTGTCAGCTCACCTGGTGGAGACAATTTATCATCTGGTAACATGAGGTCACAGAGTGGGCTATGACATCACAGAGTAGGTTATGTGAAATCATCAAGAAGCTTTGCCATCATAGGCCATCTCTGTGACATCACAGAGCAGGCTGTGACATCACAGAGGGGCTGTGTGACATCCCAGGAGGGCTGTGTGAGGTCACTGGGTTGGTCACTCCGCCCCAGCTCCCCCTCACAGTTTCTCCCAACAAGTCCAATGCTGTTCATACCCAGCGGGGTCCCTGTCCCCTGCGGTCCACCTGGAGCCACAGCCCCCACCAAAGGATGTTCCACAGGATCCCCCCCAGAGTCTGACATGGGGAAAAGGGGCCAGGGCTGTGTGACCAGGATATCAAGGACGTGGATTATCCAGGTCCCTGTGGCCTGGTTTGGGTTCCCCAGGGCAGGAAAGATGTCTGGCAGCTGGAGCAGGGTTAGGGAAGGGCCTCCAAGGTGGGGCTGGAGCCCTTGGGCTGTGAGCAGAGGCTGAGGGAGCAGGGCTTGTCCAGCCCAGAGCAGGGAAGGCTGAGGGGCTCCTCATCCCAGCCTGGCAGTGCCAGCGAGGAGGGGATGGAGAACACAGAGCCAGGCTCTTCACCGGGGGCCTGGTGGGAGACAGAAGCCAGTGGGTGGAAGGGGAAAGAGGGGAGATCAGCCAGGCCAGGAGGAGATGAAATGAGTCAGGCTGGTTTCAGCATTTCCTCAACAGCAAAAGCAGCCTGACCTCCCTTCTCCATCCACCACTGACAGCTTTGCAAATCAGGAAGTATTTGAGCTGTTTTGCCCCCACTCTAGGATGAGCATCCTGATACAGGAACTTAATTGTGTTTATATCTACCACAAAACCACGTTTGTCTAAAATAAATTCTAGTATGGAAATCACTTGTGGATGCTGGACTCATCAGACGCTGCTGGGACGTTGCACATAGCTCAGGGAAGAGTGTGATTGTTATTAAATTGTGTCCTGTGCAACCATGGTCTGTTGGCCATGAAGAGAAACTTTCTGTGCCTCTGAGTCTCACCAGTTCCGGACCCCCAAAGGACACAAACCTGATGAGTTGTGGTTCCCACTCCAGTGGTGGCGCTTGGACCTGCCTCCATCCCCAGAGCAGAGCTCCCTTGTCCCAGAAAGTCCCTGGCAATGCAGGGATGAAGGAAACAGGACAGGCTGTGGGGATCAGGGGCAGGGCACAGCCAGGGATTTGGGGTGGTTGTGAGCCCAGGGCAGGACCCGGCCCTTGGCCTTGGTGAACCTCATCCAATTGTCCTGGGCCCATGGCTCCAGCCTGTCCAGATCCCTCTGCAGAGCTTCCTGCCCTCCAGCACAGCCACACTCCCACCCAGCTTGGGCTCACCTGGGAACTGACTGAGGGTGCCCTCGATGGCCTTGCCCAGATCAGCAATAAAGAGATTTCACTGACCTGGCCCCAGTCCTGAGCCCTGGGGACACCCCTGGGTGTGACTCCATTCCTCAGCTGCTCTGAGTGCCAGGGGTTGGATGAGGGAAATGGTGGGGAGGGGATGGGGACAAAGTGTTATTGATTGTCAGCCATGAAGGGTCTTGATTTTCACATCTGTTCAGACTGCATTAGGAGGTGCTGGGGGTCAATATCAATTGGACATTGCTGATATCCATCTCTAAACAGGAAAAACTGGAAAAGAAAACAGGACAAAACAGTTCTCTCTGCATAGTTTGTAAAACAGTATATTCACTTTAAATACACTACTGAAATCTGTCTAATTCATCACAGAAGAATTGAAAACGTCAATTATTCCCATGGGCTTTTCTTGTTTGGAAGTTTTAAACAAATCTTTATGAGCCTTTCTCACTGAATTCCTGAACTGAAGAGCTCAAGAAAGAAGAGGCCTGTGGAGTAGTAAAATTCATTAGCAACCTCCAAGTGGCTGAGGCTCCAACCCCATCAGAGAAGCAATGAACAGAAATGGGCACAGATTAGATTGTCCTAGATTAGGGCAAATTTGGGAGAAGACCTCCGGAAGGAGCCCCCAGAAAGCAAACCTTCACGGCACCTTCCCCACCTGGTTTGGGAAGAACTCCCTCGGAGAGTAGTGGAAAAAAACCTGTTTATTTAACAAGCAAAACACTCCCCAGTACAAAAACAACACCAGATGACAAAACTCTTTCACCGTTCTGAGGAGATGACAAATTCAGAAAGTCTCTCCTGGGGGTGGTTGTCCAGTTCTCGGTCTCTGGCGCAGGGGATGGCTGCTGCAGGTCACAAAGTGGAGGCTCTCGGTGTCTCTTGGTGTTTCCCAGGTCCCGGTCTGGAGCAGGTTCAGATGATATTCAGGAAAGGGAAAGGGAAGGAGGAAAAAAATCAATCCAGGGTAAAAATTGGACTGCCTAGCCTAGCTAAACTAACTAATAAGCAAAAGCAAAAGTAAAGCGAAAAGCAAGCAAGCAAGCAAGCCAAGCCTCTCCTATACACAGACCATGGGGGGAGGTGAGCCGGCTGATAAAAAGACAAAACAATCCTTCATTTTCAGAGTCAGTCCTGATGGCGCAGAACATAATATCAGGCATAAACAGAACACATGACTGGGGATACAAGCACCATAACGTCACCCGAAGACAGCTTTGTGGTTGCCCCAGCTCTGGGATGGGCCCTGGGCCTGGAGCAGGAGCAGCTCTGGAGGGCCCCAAGGCCGGGCTCTTGTGCTGGCCTGGGCAGATGGGATGGCAGCAGGGGCTGCAGAGCTCTCAGCACCTCAGCCCGAGGGGAGCAGGGCACCCAGGGAGCCTCCTTTGGCCTTGGCCAAGCCCCTTCCCCCATGGCTGGGGCTGAGTCCTGGCTGAGCTGCAGCTGCTGCTGTGCCCTGGCCAGGGGCTGAGGCCGTGGGGCCAGTGGCCAGAGCAGCCTGGGCTGAGCAGAGCTGTGGGGCCAGAGCCGGCTGGGCTGTGCTGGGGAGAGGCCCTGGGTGCTGCACAGAGCTCAGGGCAGCTGGCAGAGCTTGCAGGGAGCTGGGCCGGGCTCAGAGAGCCTGGCACAGAAACCATCAGTGTCCATCCCAGCCTGGCTGAGCGTGCAGGGCAGGACTCAGCCCAGGCCTTGTGGGGCAGGGCCAGCGCCTGTGCAAGGCATGGAAAACAGACAAGTGCCCGAGAGAGGAGGCTGCTCTGTGCCCTTGGGGGCATGGACACAGCAGGAACACTCAGGAGCCCAAAGAGTCTCCACGGCTGTGCTGGAGACCAAGGCTGGAGCAGGGAAATGCAGGGCTGCTGCGCCATGGGGAGGGCATTGAATTCCAGCACACACCTCAGCTCTCTGATGGTCCCGGCACCATGCTGGGCCCTGTTCCAGGCTGGAGCAGAGCAGATGTTGATGGCACAGGAGCCCTGCGGGGCTGGCAGGGACCTGCAGCTTGCAAGGTGCTCTGCTCTCCCTCAGCTCCTCTCTGAGAGATCCAATCCCAGCTCAGCAGCTCAGGGCACGAGTGGCACTGCCTGGTCATGGGCACACAGCTGGTGTCTGCCTGGAAAGGGGCACAGGTGTTAATACTTGTACATTTCATATTATACAAGGTCATTTTTATTATCTGTGTCACTTCAGTACTTTTAAGAAACATCAATTTTCTGATGTACTGATGGCGGAAAGAGAAGAAATACTGGTCTTCCCATCTCCTTGAGTCACCAATATTCTGTTTATTCTTTCCTCTCCCTCTTCATTCAGGTGTTTCCAGTTCTCCTGTTGAAATGGCCATGTCTAAGGACATCTCTGCACTAGACCAGGTGGATCTATGTACTTCCCGTTGCGCCCAGATTTCCCCCTCCAGATGCTTTCTGGTCATTCAAATGTCTCTCAACGGACTGGTTTCACTGTTTTGCACATCAGGGAGTGGCCCAATTTTTTGAAGTTCAAATAAATATGAATTATATCTTACTATTTTCAAATCTATCATAGAATTACATTTTCTTGTGTCTTTGTCTAAAACTGTTCCTGTACAGAAGTCCCTTGGGGATGGGGGACATGTCAGATGCTGCTGGGACATCACAGAGAGCTGAGGGAAGAGCTGTGATGGTTATTAAACTGTTCAAATGTTCAACTTGTGTTTGTTGGCAGGAAACCTTTCTGTGCCTCTGAGTGTCACCATCCCTGAGCCCAAAGGACACAAACCTGATGAGTTGTGGTTCCCACTGCAGGGGCACTTGGACCTTGTCTCTGCACAGGAGAGCTCTTCATCCACTTTCTCTCTTTTCCTCTCTCTGGGCATGGAGGGAGCTCCTGACTTCAGCCTGTGACTCGTGTGTGCAAAGAGCAAATCTGGGCAGAATCAGGGCAGGGAGGGGTTGGGGGGCCTTGGGATCTGTGCTGGGCACAGAAGGTGTTTTCCATTGCTCTGAGAATGTCTGCTGTGCACAGTGGAGTTAATATCCAGCAGAGGAATGACTTTTACATCTGATGGAGCTGTGCCTCCCCTTGGCTTTGCTGGCTGACAAGAAATGAACATCCCTCTGTGTCTCGGGCAGCTCTTCCTCCAAGGAAAGCAGGTGGGAGTTGGAGCCAAGGAGCTGAAACCTGCAGGTGCAGCCTGGGCTGGAGGGAGCTCAGATTTGCACAAGGCTGCTCTGAGTGCCAGGGCTTGGATGGGGGAAATGGTGGGTTGGGGGTAGGGACAGAGTCTGATTGATTGTAAGCCATGAAGGGTCTTGATTTTCATATCTATTCCAACTGCATAAGGAGGCACTTGGATTCAGTGTCAGTTGGAGATTGTACATATCAGTGTATTACCAGGGGAAAAAAAAACAGGACCAAAAAAATCTTTTCTCACTGTCTTTTTAAATGTAGAGTATTCAATTTGAAGGGGCTTCTGAAATTGCTCTAATTAACCACAAATTATTTGAACACTTACATCATTCCCAGAGGCTTGGCTTGTTAATCTGTTCTGAATGTTAATGAGCTCTGGGACACTGAATTCCTGAACTGAAGAGCTGAAGGCTGAAGAAGCCTCTGGAGCAGTAAAATTCAGCAGCAGCCTCCAAGGTGCTGAGGATGTCAGCAGCCCCCACTGAGGCCATCCCTGCCCAGAGACCGTGGGGGAATGGGCAGACAAGGAGAGCGTCCCTGGGGCTGGGGCAGCAGAACTCAGAGGCACCAGCGGCTCCAGCTGGGAAATGGAGTGTGGAATGTGGCTGTGAAAGCCCTGCCTGGGCTGTGCCAAGCAGGACACACAAGCCCTGACTCCCATCCCCCAAACAACTCTCTCAAGGAGACATTTAAGAGGAATTACAATTGTTTGTGTCCTCTGAGTTGGATGCACTGGAGAAATACCAACAAGAGATTCTCCGGAGCTCCAAACAACAAAACAGCCTTTACTGGTAACTTTAGAAAACCAGAGAAACTCTTCCAAAAGGTTTAATATAACATTTAATTCACACAAAACACTTCTCAAAGCATTAACTTGGCCCATTCGACTTCACAAACTCTAAGCCTGTTCAATTTTAAGTTAACCAGTATTTGCAAGAGGACAGAAATAGAAGTAGACAAAGAAAGAGAGAAAAATAAGATTTAGAGAAGAACACACACAGAGCTACCAACTCCTAGATTCCAGTGGCGTACAGATAGAAATTCCAAGAGGAGGTGGGGTCAAGACTTGTGCTTGCCTTGTGCTCAGCCTTAAATACCCCTTGGTGTTCCTGGGTCCTTCCCCCAGGTGGGACTTGGGGTCATTTGGTCACTCAGGAGCTGGGCTGGGGGCTCCAGAGGTGGCTGTGGAGCATTGCCTGTGCTGTGCCAGGGACTGGCAGACACTGCTGGGCTGGGATAGAGGCTCTGGGGGGATTGGGGTTCCAGGGCAGGGCAGGGCTGGGGTTCCAGGGCAGGGCAAGGCTGGACCTGCCCCTTCCTCCCCACACATGAAATGTTTCCAGCCAACAATCTCCTCCAGTCTGTCACAAGAGGCAGTGTTGGAGGTGAAATCCCAATTCTGGCCATTGGCACCTGGACAAGAAGGACAGTTCTTTTCCATAGGAAAGAAAGCCCCAGGTCTTGCCTCATTTCTGATTTGATTTCCTGGATTTTGTTTGGTTTTGTTCTTGCTTTGTTTCCTTTTCTGTACCTGAAGTGTCCAGTCAGGAGCAGAGTGACTCTTGCCAAGGAACTTTGTGGTGCTGTTGCTTAATATTAATTCTGGTTTTTGCTGATCCCTTGCTGGGGATTTTTTCAGTGCTCTCAAGCCCTCGTTGGTAACAGGGTGAAGGAGCCCTGGCCCAGGCTCTGGCCCTGGGGGACACGGGGACGCTGCCGGGGGGTCCCTGTCTCCCTGTCCCACCCCCCCTATGGCCCCAGCCCCCGTCCCCGTGTCAGGCTCTGGGGTCGATCTCGTGGAACATCCTCTGGGGGAGGCTGCGGCGCCGGGGGCGGGGGGACCCGGGGGGACAGGGGACCCCGCTGTGCACGAGCAGCGTTGGACTTCTCTGGGGGAACTGTGAGGGGGGGCTGGGGTGGAGTGACCTCCCCAGTGACCTCACACAGCCCCTGTGATGTCACACAGCCCCTGTGATGTCACAGAACCAACTCTGAGATGTCACCCTGTGATGTCATACAGCTGCTCTGTGATGTCACAGAAGACTGTATCACCCTGCAATGTCACTATTTGTTCTTTGGTGTCACAGCCTGCTCTATGACATTACACAGCTGCCCGGTGATGTCACAACCCACTCTCTGTTGTCACAGAGCCACCCTCTAGGATGGCAGGATCTGCTCTATTCCCTTATACCCTTCTCTATGATGTCACAGACTGCCCTGTCATGTCACAACCCCCTCAGTGATGCCACAAAACCCTCCCTGTGATGTCATGCTGCCACTCTGTAATATCACAGCACACACTTTGACCTCACTGCCTGCTCTATGATGTCATACAGCCATGCCATGATGTCACAGCCTGCTCTGTGATGTCACACAGTCCCCTCTGTCATGCCATAGCTGCTTGATGACCTCACACAACAAACTCTGTGATGTCACAGCCCAGTCTGTGACCTCACACAACCCACTCTGTGCAGTCACACAGCCGCTCTCTGACATCACAGCTGCTCTGTGCCTCCGTGACACAGCCACAGAGGTGCTGCTGTGACACAGCCCTCTCTGGGACACCCCACAGCCCCTGCCAGTGCTGAGCCCCTGTGAGCTCTGTCCGTGCCCTGCTCGTGTCCCTGGGATGCCCTGGCAGTGCCCCAGCCCTGCTGGGCTGTGCACAGGAGCTGCTCCTGGCCAGAGCTGTCTCTCTGCAGCGCTGCCCTTGCCAGGAGCTGCCTCTGGGCCAGGAGCCCGGCCCAGCTCAGCAGCACAGACACAGCACCAGGACTTTAATGACCTCTGGGGCTTTGGTGCTGTTTGCATCAGACCCAGTCCCTCAGAGTGTGCTCAAAGAACTTCTCAAGAACTCAAAAAGTCAGATTCAAAGTCCAAATTTCTTTAACTGTTAATGGGTTCCACTCAAGGACACAATTCATATCAAAGTATCCCCAGGCCCCAGGCAGAGCAGAGAACTGGAGGCACTGATGACAGGTGGGGACAAACAAGGCAAAGGTGTCTCTGGTGCTGAGCTAACCTGGATGTGTCTCAGGAATGCAAAGGGCCAAGGCTGAGCCCCAGCCCCTGGCAAGGCAGATCCTGTCCCTCCCTCCTTGCTCAGGGCTCTTCCCGGGATGGGCACTGCCATGTGGGGATGTGCCATGCCAAGGGCAGGACCATGGGGCGGCCCCTGCCAGGCTGCTGAGCAGGGACAAGGAGGCCATGAGG
This sequence comes from Anomalospiza imberbis, assembly GCF_031753505.1. Classification (NCBI taxonomy): domain Eukaryota; kingdom Metazoa; phylum Chordata; class Aves; order Passeriformes; family Viduidae; genus Anomalospiza; species Anomalospiza imberbis. The sequence continues at coordinate 274,574 of NW_027100480.1, read as the reverse complement.
CCCCAGGGCTGCAAGGGTCACTTGTCCCCTCGTGGCCTCAGGCCCAGGGCCAGCAGCCATGGCCAAAGGGCTGCACAGGTTGGCTCTGTCAGGGCCTTGCAGCTGCTGCACATCCCTGTGCCCTCTGCAGCCCAGGCTGTCCTGCGGTGTCCCTGCCCTGGCCTCTGTCCCTGCAGGCTGTCGTCATCCCCCGGCTGCCCCACCTCGCTGGCCCCTTCCTTTGCTGACAGCTCTGCCTCCTGCCTGCCCCTGCCTGGCCACACAAAGTCTTGGCCTTGAGACCCAAAGGGTTCATTCCATTTTTACCGTGCCTGTGAACTTCCAGCACAGGAACAAGGCATGCAGGGGCTGCTTTCCCAGCAAGGATGGCTGGAAGACAAGAACACATCTGGCTCAAGGGTACAGTGACAGAGAAAACAAGGACTGAATCTGGGAACTCGGGGTGGGTTTTATGGAAATGGGTAAATTGTAATTGGCATTTAGCGACTGTATATGAGCAACACACTGGTAGAATTACATGTCCACGTCAGGTTAGGAGTTATCCCATGTTAGACCTCAGGCCTGAATAAATGATCCCCTCTGAAATAGCAAATGAGTGTTAAGGAGCCTCATTCTGATATTGCAGAGATTTGGTGGCAGCAGGGCCTCACAGAATCAAGGAGTCAGCTGTGACACTGAGCAAACTCATGGAACAAAGGGTCCATGGTGACACAGCAGAACCCCATGGAACCAAAATCCATTTTGGCACATTGGGGCCACACTGAACCAATGGTCCATTGTGATACTGCAGATCCAAGGAGACCATTGTGACACTGAGAAACCTCTTGGAACCAAGGGAACATTCTGACACAGCAAGGCCTCGTGGAGCCATGGGTCCATGGTGACACTGTGAATCCAAGGAGGCCATTGTGACTGAGGAACCTCATGGAACCAAGCGTCCATTGTTCAGCTGTGGATCCTGTGGAACCAAGGGGAGCACAGTGACATTGCGGGGCCTCATGGAACAATGGAGACTCTTCTGACACTTTGGACCCACTGGAACCAAGGGGCCATTAGAGCATGGCAGGGCCTCGTGGAATCAAGGGCACTACAGTGAACACTGTGGGTGTCCATGGGATGAAGGGGCCATTCTGACACCGTGGAACCAAGGATGCCATTGTGACACTATGGGGCATCATGGAACCACAGGTCCACTGTGACACAGCAGGGCCTCATGGAACCTTGGAGGCCATTTTGACACTTTGAGGCCTTGTGACACCAAGGAGGCATTGTGGCACTCCAGAGCCCTGTGCAGCCAAGGGGACCATAGTGACTCTGTGGGGCTCAGTGAAACCAATGGTCTGTTGTGACACTGCAAGGCCCTATGGCATCATGGAGACCATTGTGACACTACAGGCCCCATGGATCCAAGGAGCCATTGTGACACTACAGGCCCCATGGATCCAAGGAGCCATTGTGACACTACAGGCCCCATGGATCCAAGGGGTCATGGTGACACTACAGGCCCCATGGATCCAAGGAGCCATGGTGACACTACAGGCCCCATGGATCCAAGGAGCCATTGTGACACTACAGGCCCCATGGATCCAAGGGACCATTGTGACACTTCAGGGCCCCATGGAACTAAGGGGCCATTGTTACACTATGGAGTCTTGGCAGGCCAAGGGGCACTTGTCACACTGTGTGGCACCATGGAACCAAGGAGTCCATTGTGACACTTCAGGGCCCCATGGAACTAAGGATCCATGGAACAGCGCAGGACTCCATGGAACCAAAGGTCCACTGTGACATTGCGGGGCCTCATGGAATCCTGGAGGCCATGGTGACACTTTGAGGCCTTGTTGAATCAAGGGGCTCTGCAGGGCCTCATGGAACCAAGGAGACCCTTCTGACACTGGGAGTCCCCATGGAACCAAGGGTCCATTGTGATCCTGTGGCACCAAGGAGACCCCTGTGACACTGCAAGGCCTCATGGAAGCAAGGGTTTGGCCTCCCAGGGGCTACCTGACAGGTCCAGCTGATCTTGAAATGTTGAGGGCTGCCTCTCATCAGTCCCTGGAGAACTGGAGCTCTGTGCTTTCCTTCCTATGGAAAAGAACCATCCGTCTTTCCAGGTGCCCACAGCCAAAACTGATACTCCTCCTGAAAAAATTCCCTATATGCAAGGGTTCTCCCAGACAAAAGCTGGCAGGACAGACACCTCTGGTTAGCCTGGTCCTTGGGTGGTCACCTCTCATCTCAAGGAAGTTCTGAGGAAGGTATTTGAGCAGGTTTGACTGCTGGAACATCAATGAGTCTCTCATCCTCTAAAAAACTCAGATGCTCTTCTGATCATATGTGTCTTTTCTTTCTCACTGTGTCTTATGCATGAAATACTATTTTCAGCTAAGAAATAGTGTTCTTCTCACTCTAGCAGGGTTTGCTGACACAAAACAGCTCATCTACATATGGATCCAGGTCACCTGTATAAGCACACATAAGAAAGAATCCAGCAGGAATGATTTGTCTCTGCTCCCATCTGTCACATCTCCTCTGGAGCTGGAGGTGCAGCCCCAGCACTTGGGAGGGCTCAGGGGCTCACCAGCTCAGCTCCCACACAGAGAACTTGCAGACCCGGGGCTGCTCTCCTTGGCCCCTGCACGCTCAGCCAGGCTGAGATGGACACTGATGGTTTCTGTGCCAGGCTCTCTGAGCCCAGCCCAGCTCCCTGCAAGCTCTGCCAGCTGCCCTGAGCTCTGTGCAGCACCAAGGGCCTCTCCCCAGCACAGCCCAGCCGGCTCTGGCCCCACAGCTCTGCTCAGCCCAGGCTGCTCTGGCCACTGGCCCCACGGCCTCAGCCCCTGGCCAGGGCACAGCAGCAGCTGCAGCTCAGCCAGGACTCAGCCCCAGCCATGGGGGAAGGGGCTTGGCCAAGGCCAAAGGAGGCTCCCTGGGTGCCCTGCTCCCCTCGGGCTGAGGTGCTGACAGCTCTGCAGCCCCTGCTGCCATCCCATCTGCCCAGGCCAGCACAAGAGCCCGGCCTTGGTGCCCTCCAGAGCTGCTCCTGCTCCAGGCCCAGGGCCCATCCCAGAGCTGGGGCAGCCACAAAGCTGTGCCCATTGCTGGTCACTGCTGCTCTGATGGGGATGGATCCTCAGCCACTTGGAGGTTGCTGATGAATTATACTACTCCAGAGGCCTATTCTTTCTTGAGCTCTTCAGTTCAGGAACTCAGTGATTTGTTTAAAACTCCCAAACAAAAAAATGCCGCTGGGAATTATGGTAGCTTTCAATTCTTCTGTGGTTAATTAGACAGATTTCAGAAGTGTATTCGAAGTGAGTAGACTATATTGAAAAAGTTTGTCCAGTTTCCTTTTCCTGTTTAGAGATGGATATCAGCAATGTCCAATTGATTGACCCCCAGCACCTCCTAATGCAGTCTGAATAGATGTGAAAATCAAGACTCTTCATGGCTGACAATCAATCACACTTTGTCCCCATCCCCTCCCCACCATTTCCCTCATCCAACCCCTGGCACTCAGAGCAGCTGAGGAATGGAGTCACACCCAGGGGTGTCCCCAGGGCTCAGGATTGGGGCCAGGTCAGTGAAATCTCTTGATTGCTGATCTGGATGAGGCCATCGAGGGCACCCTCAGTCAGTTCCCAGGTGAGCCCAAGCTGGGTGGGAGTGTGGCTGTGCTGGAGGGCAGGAAGCTCTGCAGAGGGATCTGGACAGGCTGGAGCCATGGGCCCAGGACAATTGGATGAGGTTCACCAAGGCCATGGGCCAGGTCCTGCCCTGGGCTCACAACCACCCCAAATCCCTGGCCGTGCCCTGCCCCTGATCCCCACAGCCTGTCCTGTTTCCTTCATCCCTGCATTGCCAGGGACTTTCTGGGACAAGGGAGCTCTGCTCTGGGGATGGAGGCAGGTCCAAGCGCCACCACTGGAGTGGGAACCACAACTCATCAGGTTTGTGTCCTTTGGGGGTCCGGAACTGGTGAGACTCAGAGGAAACAGGCAGGTTTCTCTTCATGGGCAAGAGACCATGGTTGAACAGGACACAATTTCATAACAATGGCACTCATCCCTGAGCTATGTGCAACGTCCCAGCAGTGTCTGATGAGTCCACCATCCACAAGTGATTTCCATACAAATCCAGATTTTAGACAAACATGGTTCTGTGGTAGAAATAAACACAATTAAGTTCTTGTACAAGGATGCTCGTCCTGGAGTGGTGCAAAACAGCACAAACAATTCCTGATTTGCAAAGCTGTCAGTGGTGGATGGAGAAGGGAGGTCTGGCTGCTTTTGGTGTTGAGGAAATGCTGAAACCAGCCTGACTCATTTCATCTCCTTCTGGCCTGGCTGATCTCCCCTCTTGCCCCTTCCACCCATTGGCTTCTGTCTCCCACCAGGCCCCCGGTGAAGAGCCTGGCTCTGTGTTCTCCATCCCCTCCTCGCTGGCACTGCCAGGCTGGGATGAGGAGCCCCTCAGCCTTCCCTGCTCCGGGCTGGACAAGCCCAGCTCCCTCAGCCTCTGCTCACAGCCCAAGGGCTCCAGCCCCACCTTGCACGCCCTTCCCTAACCCTGCTCCAGCTGCCAGACATCTTTCCTGCCCTGGGGAACCCAACCCAGGCCACAGGGACCTGGATAATCCACGTCCTTGATGTCCTGGTCACACAGCCCTGGCCCCTTTTCCCCATGTCAGGCTCAGGGGTGGATCCTGTGGAACATCCTTTGGTGGGGGCTGTGGCTCCAGGTGGACCGGGGGGATACCAGGGAACAAGGGACCCCACTGGGCATGAACAGCATTGGACTTGTTGGGAGAAACTGTGAGGGGGAGCTGGGGCGGAGTGACCAACCCAGTGACCTCACACAGCCCTCCTGGGATGTCACACAGCCCCTCTGTGATTGTCACAGCCTGCTCTGTGATGTCATAATCTGCTCTGTGATGTCAGACATCTGTCCTGTGATGCCAAAGCCTGCTCTGTGATGTCACAAAGATGGCCTATGATGTCATAGCTGCTCGATGACCTCACAAAAAACACTCTGTGATGTCATGGACCATTCTGTCATAGATCACTCATGTGATGTCATAGCCCACTCTGTGACCTCATGTTACCAGATGATAAATTGTCTCCACCAGGTGAGCTGACACCTGGAGCTTGTTCTCCAAAACCCCAGGCCTATGGAAACCACACAATGCCCATTGTGTCAGAAGGGAACTGGAAGTTCACCAGCCTCAGTGTCCTGCCAGCTCAGCCAGGCCCACTGGAACATTGGGGTCCACAACCACCAGGGACCACCAGAGAGGCCCCCAGCACAGAAGAGAGCATGGGTAAAGGGATGGGGAAATATGCTAATGATTCTGGGGAATTGATTTTTAGATGTGTGTTTAGTCCAGGTCAATCAATGAATATGTGTGCAAAATACAGAATATGAACAGAAACTTTCCTGCACTCGGCATGCTCGGCTTTGGGAGGAGCTATCCCCCGTGCACCCGGCTGAATAAAGAATGCTGCTTCTTAATGCTGCATTGGTGTGAAGGAGTTTTCTGTTTTACCAAATTTTTGGTAACACTCCACTGCCAAGGAAAGCTCTGTCTCCTGCTGCTCACAAACAGAGAAGAGCTGGTGGCAGATGTGGGGGTCAGAGGCTGCCTGGGGCACAGTCACCATGAAATAATCAAGTTTTCAATGTTCTGTGAAAGAAGGAGGGGCAGCAACAAAACTTCCACACTGGAATTAGGAAGGGCAGACTTTGGCCTATTTAGGATGCTGATTTGGGGAGTACCAAATCAGGTACTGATTTTTTAAAGGGAAACAGCCCTTAAAAACAAAGGGGTCCAGGAAGGATGGACACATTTCAAGAAAGTAATCTTAAGGGGGAAGGAGCAGCCTGTCCCTGTGTGGCCAAAGATGAGCTGGTGAGGAAAATGACTGCCCTGGCTGCCCATTGAACTTTTGTGCGAACTCAAGGGAAAAAAGGACCGGCAACTCAGGAAGTGTTTAAGGATGTTGTTAGGTCATGCAGAAAGAGAAGTTGAGAGGTGAAAGCTCAATTAGAACTCAACCTGGCAGCTTCTGTAAAAAGAATAAAAAATGTTTTTATAAAAAAAATTATAGCAAAAGGAGGAGGAAGGAGAAGTTCTAACTTTTATTGGATGCAGTGGAGAATATAGCAACTAAAGATAAGGAAAAGGTCGAGCAACTTAACATCTTGTTTGACTCAATTTTCAATATACGGACAGGTTGTCCTCAGGACAAGAGTTCTCCTGAGCTGACAGGTGGGCACAGGGAGCAGAACAGCCCTCTTGAATCTAGGAGGAAGCAGCTGGGGACCTGCTGGGCCACTCAGATGCTCACAGGTGGATGGGATCAGATGGGATCCATCCTAGGGGGATGAGGGAGCTGGTGGATGAGCTCCCCAAGCTGCTCTCCATCATTTACCATCAGTCTTGGCTCACCAGGGAGCTCCCAGAGCACTGGAGGTGCCAGTGTGAGCCCATCCCCAAGAAGGGCTGGGAGGAGGATCTGGGGAACTGCAGGCCTGTCAGCCTGACCTCGGTGCCCGGCAAGGTTCTGGAACAGATCACCCTGAGTGCCATCACAGGGCACCCACAGGATGGCCGAGGGGTCAGAGCCAGCCAGCGTGGATTTCAATATCTGCATGGATGATCTGCATGAGGGGATTGAGTCCAGCATCAGCAAATTTGCAGATGACACCAAGCTGGGTGTGGGTGTGGATGTGCTGGAGGATAGGAGGGCTCTGCAGAGGGACCTGGACAGGCTGGATCCAGGGCCCAAATCCAACAAGGTGAGGTTTAACAAGTCTATGTGCCGGGTCCTGCACTTTGGCCACAACATGGAGGGGCTGGATCATGTCCAGAGAAGGGCAGCAAGTCTGGTGAGGAGCTGAAACTTTGGCAAAAGGTTTAATAAGACATTCAATGAACAAAAAACACTTTTCAAAGCTGTATATTGGTCCATTCAACTTCACAAACTCTAAGCCATCTGAGTTTTAAGTTACTCAAAATGTTCAAGAGGACAGAAATAAAAGAATAAGAGACAGAAATAGAGAATGATGAAAAAGATTTAGAGAAGCACACACAGAGCTACCAACTCCTGGATTCCAGCACTGTTCAGATGGAAATTCCAAGAGGACGTAGGGTCAAGATGTGTGCTTGCCTTGTGCTCAGCCTTAAATACCCCTTGGTGTTCCTTGGCCCTTCCCCCAGGTGGGACTTGGGGTCATTTGGTCACTCAGGAGCTGGGCTGGGGGCTCCAGAGGTGGCTGTGGAGCATTGCCTGTGCTGTGCCAGGGACTGGCAGACACTGCTGGGCTGGGATAGAGGCTCTGGGGGGATTGGGGTTCCAGGGCAGGGCAGGGCTGGGGTTCCAGGGCAGGGCAAGGCTGGACCTGCCCCTTCCTCCCTACACATGAAATGTTTCCAGCCAACAATCTCCTCCAGTCTGTCACAACAGGCAGTGTTGGAGGTGGAACCCCAATTCTGGCCATGGGCACCTGCAGGAGAAGGACAGTTCTCTTCCAAAGGAATGAAAGCCTCAATTGTTGGCTCATTTCTGATTTGATTGCCTGGATTTTATTTGGTTTTGTTGTTGCTTTGTTTCCTTGGTGTGCCTGAAGTGTCCAGTCAGGAGCAGAGTGACTCTTGCCAAGGAACTTTGTGGTGCTTTCGCTTAATATTAAATCTGGTTTTTGCTGATCCCTTGCTGGGGATTTTTTCAGCGCTCTCAAGCCCTCATTGGTAACAGGGTGAAGGAGCCCTGGCCCAGGCTCTGGCCCTGGGGGACACAGGGACGCTGCCGGGGGGGTCCCTTTCCCCCTGTCCCATCCCCTATGGCCCCAGTCCCCGTCCCCGTGTCAGGCTCTGGGGTCGATCTCGTGGAACATCCTCTGGGGGAGGCTGCAGCGCCGGGGGCGGGGGGACCCGGGGGGACAGGGGACCCCGCTGTGCACGAGCAGCGTTGGACTTCTTTGGGGGGAACTGGGAGGGGGGGCTGGGGTAGAGTGACCTCCCCAGTGACCTCACACAGCCCCTGTGATGTCACACAGCCCCTGTGATGTCACACAGCCCACTCTGAGATGTAACAGGCCACCTGACATTTCATAAAGGTGTCCTGTGAGGTCACAGCCTGCTCTTTGATGTCCCAGTCTGCTGTATGATGTCATAAAACCTGCTCTGAGATGTCACAGCCCAGCCTGTGATGTCACAGACACCCTGTGATGTCACAGCCAGCTCTATGATGTCACAGCTACCTTTGTGATGTTATGCAGCCTCGCTGTGATGTCACAGCCTGCTCTGTGATTTCACAGTCAGCTCTGTGATGTCACAACCCACTCTCTATTGTCTCAGCCTTCTCTGTGACATCACACAGCTGCTCTGTGATGTCACAGAGCCCTTTTCTATGATGGCAGAGTCTTCTCTGTGGCCTCACAGCCTGTTCTGTGATGTCACACAGCCAGCCTGTAATGTCACAGCCGACTTTGTGACATCACAACCTCCTCTGTGATGTCACAGCCTGCTCTGTGATGTCACAGCCTGCTCTGTGATGGCAGAACTCACTTAGCATGTCACACAGCACCTCTGTGGGCTCACAGACCCACCCTGTGATGTCACAACACCTTCAGTGATGGAACACAGCCACCCTATAATGTCACAGCACACTCTTTGACCTCACAGCTTGCTCTGCTCTGTGATGTCATACAGGCATCCTGTGATGTCACAGCCTGCTCTGTGAGGTCACACAATAAACCAGGGATGTCACAGCCAACTATATGATGTCACAACCTGGTCTGTGATGTCACACAATCACAGAATTGCTGGGTTGGAAGAGACCTTTTAGGTCATCAAGTCCAGCCCATGCCCCGACACCACCTCAGCTAAACCATGGCACTGAGTGCCACATCCAGTCTTTTTTAAACACATCCCAGGATGGTGACTCCAGCACCTCCCTGGACAGACAATTCCAGTAATTTATCACCCTTTCCATTAAATCTTTCTTCTTAATATCCAACCTAAATTTCCCTTGGCACAGCTTTAGACACTGTCCTCTGGTCCTGTCAGTTGCTGTGAGGAGAAAGAGACCGACCCCAACCTGACTGCAACCACCTTTCAGGGAGTGCAGAGAGTGATAAGGTCACCTCTGAGTCTTCTCCAGGATAAACAACTCCATTTCCCTCAGTCATTCCTCACAGGACTTGTGTTCCAGACCCCTCACCAGCCTTGTTGTCCTTCTCTGGACACGCTCCAGCCCCTCCATGTCCTTCCTAAGTGGGAGGGCCCAGAACTGGACACAGCACTCGAGGAACGGTGCCAGTACAGGGGAAGAATGTCAAGTACACCAGTGCCAAGTACAGGGGAAGAATCACTGCCCTGCTCCTGCTGGCCACACCATTCCTGATCCAGGCCAAGAGCCCGTGGCCTTCTTGGCCACCTGGGCACACTGCTGGCTCATGTCCAACCTGCTGTCGACCACTGCCCCCAGGTCCCTTTCTGCCTGGGCACTGTCCAGCCACACCGTCCCCAGCCTAGAGCTGTGCAGGGGGTTATTGTGGCCAAAATGCAGGACTGGGCACTTGGACTGATTAAACTTCATCTTACTGGAATCTTCCATCTATCCAGCTGTTCCAGGTGTTCCTGCAGAACCCTCCTGCCTTCCAACAGATGGACACACGCTCCCAGCTTAGTGTCATCTGCAGGTTTACTAATGAAAGCCTCAATCCCCTCATCTATGTGGTCAATAAAAATATTGAACAGAGCTGGCCCAGCACAGAGCCCTGAGGGACAGCACTGGTGACTGTCCCCAGCTGGATGCAGCACCGCTCACCACCACTCTCTGGGCCGGCCATCCAGCCAGTTCTGAACCCAGCACAGAGTGCTCCTGGCCCAGCCGTGGGCTGCAGCTTTTCCAGGAGTGTGCAGTGGGAGACAGTGTCAAAGGCCTTGCTGGAGTCCAAATAGACACATCCACAGCCTTTCCTGCATCCACCTGGAGGGTCACCTGGTCATGAAAGGAGACCAGGTTGGTCAAATATGACCTAGCCCTCCTAAACCCCTGCTGGCTGGGTCTGACACCCTGGCCATCCTGGAAGTGCTGTGTGATGGCACTCAGTGTGAACTGTTCCATGACCTTACTGGGTACTGAGGTCAGGCTGACTGGGCTGGAATTACCAGGATCATCCTTCCCACCCTTGCTGTGAATGGGCATCACATTGGGCAGCTTCCAGTCATCTGGGACCTCACCAGTTAGCCAGGACTGCTGGTAAATGATGGAGAGTGGCTTGGCAAGCTCATCTGCCAGCTCCCTCATCACCCTGGGGTGGATCCTATCAGGTCCCATAGATTTATGAACATCCAAGCAGCTCAGCAGTTCTCTGATGGCCTCCTCTTGGATAACAGTGGCCCACTCTGCTCCCTGACACCATCTACCAGCCCAGGACGACAGTTGTCCTGAAGGCAAATCGTCTTCTCACTAAAACCTGAGGCAAAAAATGGCATTAAGCACCTCTGCCTTCTCCTCATCTGCAGTTATTAAATTCCCTTCCACATCTAATAAAGAACAATGGTTGGTTTTACCCTTCCTTCTACCATTGATATATTTATATATTTTTTATTATCCTTTAAAGAAGCTGCCATTTTAAGTTCAAACTGAGCTTTGGCCTCCCTAATTTCTTCCCTTCATGCCCCAGCAAGCCCCTTAAATACTTCCTGAGAGACCTGACCCTCCTTCAAAAGATGATACATCCTTTTTTTTATTCCTATCTTCCTCCAAAACCTTGTTGCCCATCCAGGCTGGGCTTTTGCCTCGTCATCTCATCTTTTGGCACACAGGAACAGTCTGTTCCTGTGCCCTCAAGATCTCTATTTTGAAGCATGTCCACCTTTCCTGAACTCCTTTGTTTTTAAGGGCTGCTTCCCAAGGAAACCTCTGAATAAGTCTCCTGAATAGGCCAAAGTATGCCCTCCGGAGTCCAAAGTAAAAGTCTTATTAGTGTTCCTCCTGACTTCACCAAATATTGAGAACTCTATAATTTCATGATCACTGTGCCCCAAATGACCTCCAACCACCACATCTCCCACCAGCCCATCTCTATTTACAAACAACAGATCTAACATAGTCCCTCTCCTGCTGGGCTCACTCACCAGCTGCGACAAAAAAGTTGTCCTCCACAAACCCTAAATATTTCCTGGACTGCCTCTTTTCAGCTGTATTGAGTTCCCAGCAAATGACCAGCAGATTGAAGTCACCTACAAGAACAAGGGCTGATGATCCTGAAACATTCTCTAGCTGCTTGTAGAATGAGTTGTCACACTCTTCTTCCTGGTTGGGTGGGTGATAACAGACTCCCAGTAGGATGTCAGCCTTGTTGGCCTTCCCCCTAAGTCTCACCCACAGACATTCGACTCCATCATCATTAGTTTCAACATCCATAGCATCAAAAGACCCCCTAATATAAAGGGGCCACCCCTCCACCTCTTCTCCCTTTCCTGTCTCTCCTGAAGAGCTTGCAGCCATCCAGTGCAGCGCTCCAGCCATGTGAGTCGTCCCACCCTGTTTCTGTGATGGCAATTACATCATAGCTCTGCTGCTGCACCATGGCCTCCAGCTCTTCTTGTTTGTTACCCATGCTGTGTGCATTGGTGTACATGCACCTCAGCTGGGCTGCTGATTTCACCCCTAACTCAGGCTTACCACCCATGAGCCTGCTTCCAGACAACCCAGCTACATCTCCCTTCCCCTTCAGACCTAGTTTAAAGCCCTCTCAACAAGTTCTGCCAGTTCATGAGCTAAAATTCTTCTGCCCTTCACAGAAAGATGGAGCCCGTCTGGTCCAAGCAGGCCAGGTGCTGTAAAAGTTGCCCCATGATTAAAAAATCTGAAATTTGTGTAATGACACCAACCCTCAAGCAACTCATTGGTAATGTGAGCTCTCCTATTGCTTTCAGCGTTTTTCTCAGACTCCAAAGGGACTGAGGAAAAGACTGTCTGGGCCCCTGTCCTATTAACCACCTGACCCAATGCCCTAAAGTCCCTTTTAATTGCCCTGACACTCCTGTTTTCAATCTCATCACTGCCAGCCCAGGGTATCAGCAGTGGGCAATAATCAGAGGGCTGAATCAGCCCAGGCAGTGTGTCAGTGATATCCCATACCCAGGCCCCAGGGAGGCAGCAGACCTCCCTGTGGGGTGGCTCTGGTCGACATATGGGGCCCTCTGTTCCCCTCAGAAGGGCGTCACCCACCACGATTACCCTTCTTTCCTTTTTGATGTTAGAGGTGCTGATCTGTCTCACAGATTAATCATAATTGGGAGGGTCACTGGGCAGATAATTTTCTTCTAAACCATCTGACTGACTCTCCAGATCCAGGGGATCATACTGAATCTGAAGTGGCACCTGGCTTGGGAGAGGGGGTTGGGAGGGATTTTTATTATTACCTCCTCGAGTAGGTACCCACTCCCACTCCCCTTCATCAGCCAGGTGTCCTTCTATAGCCTGACAGTGGGAGGTGTGGGAGACAGCGGGAACCAAGGAGAGCATTGCTGCACTGCCAGACCTCATGGAACCAAGGATCCGTTGTGACACTGCAGGGCGCTGGGGCACCACGGTGCCATTGTGACACTGCAGGGCCCAAGGATCCAAGGGACTTTGTGACACCAGAGGGACATTGTGACACTGGGAGGCCTCATGGAATGATGGAGAACATTGGGACACTCTGGGGCCTCATGGGACCGTGGTGACACCAAGTTGTCTGGGGGTGTTGATCTGCTGGAAAGCATGAGGGCTATGCTCAGGGCCCTGGCCAGGCTGGATCCAGGGGCCAGATCCAACAAGGTGAGGTTTAACAAGTCCAAGTGCCAGGTCCTGCACTTTGGCCACAACAACCCCTGCAGCGCTACAGGCTGGGGACAGAGTGGCTGGACAGCAGCCAGGCAGAAAGGGACCTGCAGGGACTGATGGACAGCAGGCTGGACATGAGCCAGCAGTGTGCCCAGGTGGCCAAGAAGGCCCATGGCTCCTGGCCTGGATCAGGAATGGTGTGGCCAGCAGGAGCAGGGCAGTGGTTCTTCCCCTGTGCTCAGCAGTGGTTGGGCAGCACCTCGAGTGCTGTGTCCAGTTCTGGGTCCCCCAATTTAGGAAGGACCTGCAGGGGCTGGAGCGTGTCCAGAGAAGGGCAACAAGGCTGGTGAGGGGTCTGGAGCACAAGTCCTGTGAGGAGCGGCTGAGGGAGCTGGGGTTGTTTATCCTGGAGAAGAGGAGGCTCAGGGGACACAAGGCTGTGTCAGGGTACAGGCTGGACTTGATGATCTCCAAGGTCTTTTCCAGCCTTACTAATTCTGTGATTCTGTGAAACCACCCTTGGAGCAGTTGCAGGAGGAGCCCTGGGCCTCCTCTTCAGAAGCTCCAGCAGCCCAGGTCCCTCAGCTCCTCCTCACAGCCCCAAAGCCCATCCTGTCAGTCCTGCAGAGCCTCTGCAGCCCCTCCTCACTGCCCAGAACAGGCAGCCCCACAGCCAGACACAGCAGCCCAGATGTGCCCCCCTGGCCTGGGCTGCCTCTGGCAAGGGAGCAGCATGAGGCACTGCAGGAGCCTGCAGACAATTCCTGCAGCACTTGTGGGATGATCCTGCTCCCCAAGGGCCGTTCCCATGGTGCCAAGTCAGGAACTGGAATGGGGAGTGGGGCCAGAGAGGAAAGGGCAAACAGGGATGGGCTGTTTGCAGGGGAGGGAAGAGGGGTGGGCAATGGGAAGAAATTTGTAGCAAGAAGAGTAAAGAAAGCAAAGGTGAAGCCAAGGAAATGCTCCGGGCAGTTTGGGGGTGGCTGCCAGGCAGCCCTGGCTCTGAGCAACAGCGTCTTCAGTGGGACAGGAAACTCCCAGCTGATGGGAACAAACTTTCTGGCTGACTGCAGAGGCCAGGAAAAAGCTGAGTGGTTTCCCTGGCATCCCCCAGCCCTTCCTGGCCCCAGGGGCTGCTGGCATTTGTGCTTGCTCAGGTTCATGTCCCCACAGCAGCAGCATGGGGGTGCTCCCGCCTGCTGTGTGCAATGCAAACAGGGGCTCCTGAGCCAGTGCTGCCGTGGCTGTGCCTGCAAGGATGCGGCACCTGTGTGAGCTGGGGGAGTGGCCAGGGCTGCAGAGGGGGGATGTTGTTGGCAGCTCCATGAGGACGCTCTGGGACGCTGCCCTGGGCTGTCCAGCGCACTGGGGATGGATCAGCCCCTGCTCTGCTGCTCCTTCCCGTCTCCCCCAGGGCCCTTGCAGAGCACCAGCCATGCTGTTTGCCCCCAGCTCTGCACGCAGACATTGCTGCTGCAGCTCCAGAGAAGGCAACAAAAGGGCATCTCTGCAGAAAACTGTGCTGGGCCATCCTTGAGTTCCTTTAAAGCCACCGAGAGCGCAGCCCCTCATTGACACAGTCTGTAGCCACAGGGAAGGTGGAGGGGAACAAAATGAGAAATGGCACAGAGTGTATTTTTTATTTGTGGACAATATGAAAAAAGTAAAAATATGAACCTCCAAAATGAATCCATCAAGAAGTATCAAAGATGACTTTTATTACAAGTGATTTGCAGAAATTGGCCAGCAGTTTAATGTCCCTGAAAGCATCCAGTCATCAGTGTCCACACTGCAGCCTTGAGCTCCTGGTTCCTCAGGCTGTAGATGAGGGGGTTCAGGGCTGGAGGCACCACCGAGTACAGAACTGACAGGGCCAGATCCAGGGATGGAGAGGACATGGAGGGTGGCTTCAGGTAGTAAAATATACCGGTGCTGAGGAACAGAGTGACCACGGCCAGGTGAGGGAGGCAGGTGGAAAAGGCTTTGTGCCGTCCCTGCTCAGAGGGGATCCTCAGCACGGCCCTGAAGATCTGCACATAGGAGAAAACAATGAACACAAAACAACCTAGCCCTAAAGAGGCACTAACAGCAATGAGCCCAAGTTCCCTGAGATAGGACTTGGAGCAGGAGAGCTTGAGGATCTGTGGGATTTCACAGAAGAACTGGCCCAGGGCATTGCCATGGCACAGTGGCAGGGAAAATGTATTGGCTGTGTGCAGCAGTGAATAGAGAAAGGCACTGGCCCAGGCAGCTGCTGCCATGTGGGCACAAGCTCTGCTGCCCAGGAGGGTCCCGTAGTGCAGGGGTTTGCAGATGGACACGTAGCGGTCGTAGCACATGATGGTCAGGAGGAAAAGCTCTGCTCCCATGAAAAAGATAAGCAGAAAGAGCTGTGCAGCACATCCTGTGTAGGAGATGGTGCTGGTGTCCCAGAGGGAATTGTGCATGGCTTTGGGGACAGTGGTGCAGATGGAGCCCAGGTCGCTGAGGGCCAGGTTGAGCAGGAAGAAGAACATGGGCGTGTGCAGGTGGTGGCTGCAGGCTACGGCGCTGATGATGAGGCCGTTGCCCAGGAGGGCAGCCAGGGAGATGCCCAGGAAGAGGCAGAAGTGCAGGAGCTGCAGCTGCCGCGTGTCTGCCAGTGCCAGCAGGAGGAAGTGGCTGATGGAGCTGCTGTTGGACATTGGCTGTGGCCGCACATGGGGACCTGTTCATGGAGAAAGGACAGAGAAGAGTTAGAGGAGATACCTGTAACCAAAACCAAAGCCATTTCCCATACACCCTACTCTGTGCCACAGACAGACACCATTTTGTGTTCAAGAGTTCTGAGGTTTTGTTTTTAAGTTCCCTCATGTCTTTCCTGGTATTCTTGGATATCAGAAACACTCAACATTCCTGCCTCCCTCTAGTGGAACAGAGTTCCCTGAGGGAAGATTATGAGTGGAGACTGAGGGGAGATGGTCTGTCACTTCATTTTCTTTGGAGTTTCTCTGGGCTTTCACTTTTTCAAATGAAAGATGTTCACACTCTCATGTTTCTTTTAAAAACACTACGGTGCTACTGAGACAGATGGATCCAGCACAGCCCAGCTCCACATTTGTAGCCAAGGTCTCACGTTGCTCATTTCACCAACCCAGCAGCATTTTCAGTGTCAGAACACCTCTGCCTTTCCCCATCAATCTTATAACTCAGAGATGCTCTAGGACAGATTTGAATCCTGGATTAGAGCTCCCAACTTGGACAGGAATCTCAGGGAGACTTCCAAGTGTCCTTCTGATGGCACTGGATGAAGGGAGATGAGCTCCTTCCCTGGTTGCACTGACAGCATTGCCCAGAGCCGGGCACTGGGGACAGCTGTGTCACCCTGAGCCAGCTGTGCCCCCTCCCAGAGCCCCCAGTGCCGGGCAGCTGCTCCCAGCCCTGTGCTCTGCAGAGGGAACTGGGCCCGGGGCTGCAGAGCTGCCCCACGGCTCTGCTGCAGCTCTGCCTGCACAGGAGGGGCTGCACGCCTTGGAGCCCCAGCCCTGAGGGCAGAGGCTTGGCTGGGGGGACAGGAGGGAGGGGGCTTGTTCAGAGGGAGGGGCTGCACTGGAGGGGATCCTCTGGACATCTCTAAACTCTCCCTGCCACAGCATTTCTGGGTTTTGCTTTCTCTCCTTCCCTCATAGTCTCTCTTCTTCTTGGGGATTTTCTTCCTGCAGGTGTTTCCCTGTGCCTGATCTCTCCCTGCCAGCACTCACAGACCCCAAATCTCTGTGCACTCTCCTTGGCCTGACAGAACCCTGCCTGTTTGCAGGGCACTGGCTGGGGGCAGGTTCTGTTTGCAGCTTGGAGAAAGGACAGCTCAGACTGAGCCTGATGGCTCCAGCAGAGGTGATGCTGCTGCTGTCCATGGGCAGAGTGGCTGGAGGCACATTAGGGATCTCCTGTGAAACTATTGATCTCTAGAAGTAACAGTTTGGATGTGCCAGACACTAGCCAAATTCATAACTAAGAATTCATTATTAGCCTTTAATATTTATTCCCCACTCCCTGCCATTCTACAATAGGAGGAAACTGGATACAAAGTCATTGGAAATTTCCTCATTTTATCAAAATCCTTGTTTTGGAAATAATTTATGACTGGTCAGAAACCCTCAGCATATCAGAGATTCATGAGCATTTCACCTCGCCTGCACCAGAAATACTCAGAGTTGTACTCACAGGGTCTGTGGGCATTGGGATGTTCCAGCTGTAGGAGATCACTCCAGGAGCTGCAGCTGCATTGTCCTGCAGCCAGAGGTTCCTGTGCCAAGGGCTGCCAGGGATTCTGCCCCAGGCACTTCTCAGCACCTTCCCAGCCCTGACTGATGGAAGCTCTCTGTGCCTCTGTGCTGTGCCCGGGCTGGCTGCAGGCAGTGCCCCAGCCCTGCTGGGCTGGGAGAAGAGCTGCTCATCCAGAGAAATGTGCTTTTGAAGCTCTCCTTGGTTGCCAGGCTCACCCTCTGTGCCAGGAGCCTCGCCCAGCTCAGCAGCACAGACACAGCACAAGGACTTTAATGACCCTCTGGGGCTTTGTGCTCAGGCCCTCAACACCAGGCCCTGAGAGGGAGCTGCAGAAACCTCTCCAGAACTCCAAGTCAGAATCCAACTCCAAAGTTTCTTTGACTTTTAATGGGTCCCACTGAGGGACACGAATGAGAAAGTGTCCCCAGGCCCCAGGCAGAGCAGAGAACTGGAGGCACTGATGACAGGTGGGGACAAAGAGAAGCCAAGTCCTGGTGCCCTGGGGCACAGCAGGGTCTGTGTCACCAAGGGCTGTCAGGAGACACCTTGTCCTGAGGCACTGGGACCTCCTGGCACAGCCCCAGCCAGGCTGGGCACTGTCAGCCCCTTGTTCTGTCCTTAGCATCCCCTCCTAGCCCACATCCCAGTGGCCTCAAGGATCTGCTGGAAGGAGTCCCTGGGGAGCCTTGCTCAGGAATGGCCCTGGGGGCTCCTTCATGCTCCCAGGGACTGCAGGTTTTTCAAAGCACTTTGGCTTTGGCTTTTGCCTTGGAGTCTCTGAGAGCTTTGTGCAATCATGGTCTCCAATTATCTGCTGTAATTAGTCCCTGGAGAGGCTTTGTCAGGAACAACACTCAGTGGGGCTCATTAATGCTTCAAGGTACTTCAGTTCTTTTAAGGTACTTGGTGTTTCTCTTTTGATCCAGACTCTGTGAGAGGTTTGTGCAATCATGGCCCCAATTATCTGCTTTAAGGAGTCCCTTGAGAGCTTTGTGCTGACACTCAGTGGGGCTCATTGATGCTTTGAGATACTCAACTTTTGTAAGGTACTTTGGATTGTCCTTTCCACACTGAGAGGGTTTTGTGCCATTTTGAGTCTCTGAGAGGTTTTTGTGCCATCCTGGCCTCCATTTCTCTCCTCCAAGGAGTCCATGAGGAGCCTGTGTTGGGGATGGACCTCAGTGGGACCCATTAATGCTTTGAGACACTTTGGGGTTTTCTTCTGACTTTGACTCCTGGAAAGATTTGTGCAATCTCCTCTCAGGCCCTGAGGTTCAAGGGCTCAGCTCCAAATGCACCACATGGCTCAGGAGGATCAAACAAATCCTGAAAAAAACATGACTCTGCCTTGATTTCCCTCTTGTCTGAGGCAGTTCATCGGGAAGTTTCTGTATTGGTTTTGGTTTGCCAAATTGATATTGGCTAATTACCGGGGCACTCACTAGAATATCCTTTCTCATTTCCTGCTCTCAGATAGGATTAGGAGAAAGACAAAGTGGGCTCAAACCTTTAAAAGTGTATAAAGAAAAGTTTATTAACAGTAACTAAAAGAAAGAGTAATAAGAATCAGAGGAAAACTTCCACACTTCCTCTCTCCATACAACCTGACAATGAAGAGAGACAAAACCTAATATTTTCAGTCAGTTTTCCACCTCTAGAATAGTCTTTCTTCAGTTCACTTAGGGAGAGAAGTTCCTCTTGTAAATGTTATGGAGACTTCTCCACAAGAAAACAGTTGTCTCGTGGCTTTTCATTTCCATGAATAGCACCTGCCTTCAATCGTGAAGTCCCTCCCATTTTTTTCACAGCCTTTCCCACAGCTGTGTTTATGGGCCATGTCAACTTATGGGGTATTAGTTCACAGATGAGCTGTTTAAGAGCAAAGGTTGTCTTCATCTATTTCTGAAATCACCTTCATCTCTGGGAACAGAGGTCTTCTTCTTCTCTCCCTGGGAGCATAGCGTCTCATCACTCTGCTGTCTTTCATTGTTCAAACTTCTCATGGGATCACAGCTACTTCAACATTCCCTTACATTAGCATGGAGACCTTTGCTGAACAAGTAATCTCCCCACACTTTTCAATGCGTTATTAGGAAAAACAGAGTCTGATGTATCAATTACATCCTTCTCCACAGCTTTACCAGAGGATTTCAGCCCCAAGATCAAGGCATCTCCTCATCCCTCCCATCTGGGACTCAACTTCCTCTTCACTGACCTTGGTGTCTTCATGTTGCTCCTGTGTGTGCCTGCACTTCGTCCTTTTCTCTCACTCGAGGGAGGATGGAAGCACTGGAAGAGTCAATATCTCAGCCGGGGCCTGCAGATGGTTCCGTGACCCCGGCCGGGCTCGGTACTTGCGGCCGGAGCTGTTTTACCATGGAGGTTTCTGCAGCGGCTGCGCTGGGGCTGTGTCAGGCTGGGCCGCGCTGGGGCAGGGCCAGGATCTCAGCAGCCAGGCCAGAGCACAGCAGCAGCACGGCCGGGGCCCATGGCTTCTCCTCCCCTGCCCGCTGGTTGCGGGTGAACCCCAAGGGCGGCAGAACCTTGGCCGAGCCGGCCCGGCCCGGGGCTGCTCCTGGGGCCCGGCGGATCCTGGCTGGGCCCGGGCTGGCGGCGGGGCAGGGCTCGGTAGCGGCCAGATGTCAGCAACCGCAGCCACGGCCCGGCCCGGCCTCGGCCCCGCGGCCTCCCCTGCCCTGCCCGGCAGCCGATGGGGCCTGGCGGCTCCCTGGGAAGGGGCCCGGCCCCACGGCAGGAGCCGCCCGGCCTGGCCTGGCTGAGACGGGGGCTGGGCCGTCCTGGTCACCTCTTTGCTGGCCAGAAGGGGAACAGACCCAGCCAGGCTCCTTCGTCTTTAACTTGTGTCTTCACAGAGGCGTGTGCAGTTTCCTTAGTGGTTTAACAGATTGTCAGCTCTCAAAGCTAATTACTGATTGTTTTTTTGTCAGACACAGAGGAAACTGCTAGCAGCTTCTCTCAGGACATCACTTCTGTGATGCAAAACCACCACAACAGCACAGAGCACAGAGCTCCTTTGTCCGTATGTAGTGGTCATGTGCCCGAGGCCTCAAAATCCCAACTTGGGAGATCTCTGGGCCCTCTCCAGGGTGTTTTCAAATGAAAACATTCAGCTCATAATCTAAGAAAAACACCAGAGCATAGGGCCAGCCTGACCTGTCTGTCTTGGCTACTTTTGTCTGAGAGCGATCCTTGGATATATGGAATTTGGGAGGCCAAATTCTAGGTTTTGCCATGTTCCTTGGCAAGAAGGCTGTTTTTTTTTTTTTTTTCCACAGGAAGGAAGGAACAGAGCCCCACTCTTTCAGGGGCAGATGAGAGGTGACCACCAGAGGCAAAATCCAGCCAGAGCTGGCAGGTTTTGCTCTGAGAGATACCTTTGCATAGAGGAAATTTTTTAGGGAGCTTACCAATTTGGGCAATGGGCATCTGAATAGAGGGGAAGTTCTTTTCCATAGCAAGGAAAGCATGGAGCCCCAGTGCTCCAGGAACTGATGAGAGGCAGCTCTTGGCATTCCAACATCAGCCAGTCCTGTCAGGTGGCCCCTGGGAGGCCAAGCCAGCCAGACATGTTCCATGTTCCCTCAGTTCCATGGGGCCCCACAGTGTCCCAATGGTCCCTCTCTTCCATGAGGCCCTGAGGTGTCACAATGCCCCCTTGGTGACACGAGGCCCTGAAGGGTCAGAATGGCCTCCATGGTTCCATCAGGCCCCACAGAGTCATAATGGTCTCTGGGTCCATGAAGCCCCGCTGTGTCACCATGGCCCCTTGGTTCCATGGGCTCCAGTGGTGCCACAATGATCCCCTTGGTTCCATGAGGTCCCCACAGTGTCACAATGATCTCCATGGGAAGGAAAGAACCGAGCCCCAGTGTGGCAGGGGCAGCCACGAGAGGCCAAGGCTAGCCAGACTTGATGGTACAGGCAGATTTTGGCTGGGAACAACCTTTGGATATAGGGAATTTTAGAAGTGGAATCCCAATTTCAGACATGGACACCTGGAGGAGAAGCACAATTCTTTTCCATACCAAAAAAAGCAGAGAACACCGGTGTTTCAGGGGCAGATGAAAGGTGGCCACCAGAGGCCTAGGCCAGCCAGACCTCTCTGTACTGGTAGCTTTTGTCTGAAAGCAACTCTTGGATATAGGGAATTTGGGAGCTGGAACCCCAGTTTCAGCCATTTCTGCATAGATAAGAAGGACGGTTCTTTTCCATAGGACGGAAAGCACAGAGCCCATGTGTTTCAAAGGCAGAAGAGGAGAGAGGTGGCTCCTGGGAGGCCAAGCCAGCCAGACCTGTTTGTCCTGGCAGCTTTTGTCATGGAGGGTTCCTTGGATATATGGAATTTGGGAGGAGGAATCTCAGTTTTGACCACGGACCCCTTGAGATGAAAGACGGTTCTTTTCCATAGGAAGGAAAGCTACGAGCCCCAGTGTTTCGAGGCAGGTGAGAGGCAGCTCCCAAGAGGCCAAGGGCACCCAGACCTGTCTCTCCTGGCAGCTTTCACTTGGGAGAAATCCTTGGATGTACAGAGTTTTCGAGGTGGAATCCCAGTTTTGGCCATGGGCGCCTGGTCAGGATGGATGGTTTTTTCCCATAGGAAAGAAAAGCACAGAATCCAAGTGTTCTGGAAGAAGATGAGAGGTGGCCATCCTTAGGCCAAGCCAGCCAGACCTGTCTGTCCTGGCACCTTTTGTCTAGGGGCTATCCTTGGACACAGGGCATTTTGGAGGTAGAATCTCAGTTTTGGCCGTGTGTGCCTGGAAAGGAAGAGGCATTCTTTTCATTAGGAAGGAAAGCACAGAGCCCCAGTGTTTCAGAGGCACATGAGTGCCAGCCCTCAGGAAGCCAAGGCCAGCCAGACTTGCCTCCCCTGGCAGCTTTTGTCTGGGAGCTATCTTTGGATATAGGGAATTCTGGAGGCAGATGCCCCATTTTGGCCATGGGTGCCTGGTCGAGATGGATGTTTTTTTCCCATAAGAAAGAAAAGCACATGGTCCCAGTGTCTCAAAGGCAGATGAGAGGTGGCCCCTGGGTGGCCAGGGCAGCCAGACCTGTTGCTCCTGGCAGATTTTATCTGGGAACAATCTTTGCATATAAGGAAATTTGGAGGAGTAATCCTGGTTTTGGCCCAAGGTCACTGGAGGAGAAGGCCAGTTCTCTCCCATAGGAAGGAAAGCCCAGAGCCCCAGTGCTTCAGGGCAGGTGAGAAGCAGCCATCAACATGCCAAGGTCTGCTGGACCTCTCAGGTGGTCCCCTGGAGGCCCAGCCAGCCAGACCTGTTCCATGTTCCCTTGGTTTCGTGTGACCCCACAGTGTCACATTGGTCTCCTTGGTTCCATGAGGCCCTGGAGTGTCACAGTGTTCCCCTTGCTTCTGCAGTGTCACAATGGCCCTGTGCTTCCATGGGGCCTTGCAATGTCACAATGGCTTCGTGGTTCCACAAAGCCCTGATGTGTCACAATGGCTCCTGGGCTCCATGCGCCCTCGCTGTGTCACAACGGCTCCTCTGTGACACTGCGGGCTCCACAAGGTCACCATGGACCCTTGGTTCCTTGGGGCCCCCGTGTTCACAATGGTCTCCTTGATTCCATGGGGCAGCACAGTGTCACAACTGACCCATGGCTCCATGAGGTTCTGTAGTGTCACCGTGGTCACTGTCAGAGGCTGGATGAGATCGATGTCCCGAGACACCTTGGGAGGCTCGGAATGCCCGTGTGGGGCCAGGAGCGGGTCAGGCCTTGGTTTGTGGTGGGACAGAGCCCCGCCCCCAGCCCTGGCCTGGCACAGCTGTCAATCACATGGAAGGGGCGGTGTTAACCCAGCTCTGATTGGCTGAGCTGTCAGTCAATCACACAGCAGGCAGGGCTACCCCAGCTCTGATTGGCCCAGCTGTCAGTCAATCACACACCAGCAGCTGGTGCCTTCCCTGGCTCTGATTGGACAAGCAACTGGCAGTCCCACCCCAGGGGCAGGCCCATGAAGGCCCAGGGGTTTAAAAGCCGGAGCACGAGGCCAGCCCATGGTCTGGATCCTGCCTTCTCCTGGGGTTCCTCTGTTAATGATGCTGGAACCTGAGCAGTTTGTATCTATGTGTGTGTCTTTCTACAGATCTTCTGTCTTTCTGTTGTTCTCTATTTCTTCTTCTTCTAATCCTGCTTACCTGGAACATTTTTGGGTAACTTATCATCTTAAGGGTTAAAGGTTTTTAGGTAAAGTGGGCTAAGTTAACAAAGTAATGCTATGGTAAGAGTTTTTTGCTGCAGTGGATGTTGTATGAAACCCTTTGCTCAAGTTCCTTGATTGTCTATATTTTGTCAGTAAAATTTTGTTATTTTGATCTCTTAGCTCTGTTGGTTAGAGCATGGTGCTGGTATCACTGAGGCTGTGGGTTCAATCCCTGTGTGGGCCATTCACTAAAGAGCTGGGTCCCTTCCTACAAAGAAAACTCTTTCATCTGGCCATGGTGAGAATATCTGGTTGGTGTTTCTCCTGTGCACCAAACTCAAGTAAAGAAACCTTTGGTGACCCCCAGCATTTCAGTGTTCTGGGGTGTTACAGCCCTGCAGGCTCACAATGGCCTCTTGTTTCCATGAGGCCCCACAGTGTCACGCTGGCCCCTTGGTTCCATGGGCCCCAACAGTGCCACAGTGATCCCCTTGGTTCCACAACTTCCCACAGTGTCACACTGGCCCCCTGGTTCCATGAGGATCTGGAGTGTCACACAGGTTTGTGACATTTGTCCTTGCTGCCCCTCAAATCCCACTGTTGAGAGCTGGCATGAAAAGTGCTGCATGCACAGCGGAGAGTCCTGGAAGGTGTTGGCAAGAGCATCCTGCGGGAACAGGGCTCTGGCTGGAACAGCCTGGTTTTGCTGCAGTGACCGCAGGCAGGAGTTGAGGCAGGTGAAGAGGCAGCAGGCAGCTTGTGTTTGTAGAGGGCCTGGGGCTGCACCTCTGAACCTCCACCTGGAAACACACTTGGGGGAATATGAGCTACAGCTGGAATGCCTGTCCTGAAAGGACCTGAAGTCATTCAGCCTTGCCAGCTTTTCTTGAGAGTGTGTTGGTGTTCCCCAGGACAGCTACACATTTGGGGAAATGCCTTTGGAGGAAAGGGGCTTGCTTCTCAAGGAAAGTGCTTCCCAGGGAGCTCCCAGCGAGGCAGGTGCAAGTGTCCTCCTTTGGCTCTCTGTGGTCCTTTCACTGCCTGAGGCCCGTTGCACTTGGCAGAGGGGCAGGGCAAGGGAGAAGGCTGTGAAGAGCAGGTTTGGCATCCGCCTGGACCTGCAGAGACCAACCCAAGCACCTGCAGCAGGGTGTGTTCCCCGCTTTGGACGGAGGCGTGAGCAGGAGCATCTCTGTCCAGCCGTGAGCCCCAGAGCTCTCTCTGAGAGCTGTGAATCAAAAGGCCTTTACACACACACTTTTCACCTCTTCCCTGTCTGCTGTGTTTCAACTCTTGGCAATGTGCATGTGGCTCTTGCTTGGTGGAAGCTGCTGTGGCCCAGGGCCAGCACAGAGCTGGGCTGGGTGGGCCAGGCAGCATGGAGAGTCTTGGCTGATCTTGGTGTGTCCCTGGCCTCAGAAAAGGCTGGGAAGGTTTGCCTCCCAAGGCATCCTGCTCATTGGCTCTCCCTGTGCACCCTGGAGAGAACAAGGTAGGCATTTCTGGCAGCTGGGCATCAGCAGGCCTGAAAGTGGGGGTGTGTTGTGGAGCGAGCCCAGCTGAGATACCCTGAGAGGAGCCCAGTGCTCCTTGCTCCCCTGTGCTGACACGTGAGTGTTTGTCTGGTTTCGGGATGGCCCTGGCTGTGTGAGGGGTGCTACGTGGACACGAGACAGCCGGTCCTGTCCCGCTGGGTCCCAGCAGTGCCTCACAGCTGTCCTGCATCCACGTCAGGATGCTGGCCAAGAGAGGTCCTGGAAGCTGAGGCAGGATTTTAAGCTTGCGCAGGTGCCTACAGGTCAAGGCCAACGGTGTTCCCTCAGGATACAGCAGTCCTGAGGGGTCTCCCTCATTCAAACAAATCAGCTCACAAATGCATTGTCAGCCAAAAGCCCTTTTATTGACCTGGCAGGAGGGCAGGGGTCTGCACCCACTGAAATGTTTCTTCACCATGTATAAATTTCAGTGGGTTGATGTAGGAGTTGTATCAAAAACACCATCCATCTTTACACTGCTGAGGTGATTCCATAGGCAGGCGGTTAGAAATACATTGTGTCAGATTCCCATACTTGAAGCTGATGTCCAGGCCCTGGCCAGGAGCGGTCTCGATGCCCCAAATCAGCACAAAGTCTTCCTCAGGGCTTCCCTGCACAGGGCTGATTCCACACTTGCCCTTAGTTCTTCTGGTAGACTGTGTCTAAAGCTTTTTGTCAGGTCACTCTCATGTCAAGTTAGGCCACCAGGTTTTTGTTATGCTAACTGCTGCTAAGTACTTAGGTATGTCTGTGCTAATTACTTGTTTACTCATGTGAATTGCTTGTGCTTACTTATGTCAAACCAAGGCCTTGTTCCATCCCCAAAGGTGCCTGAGGCCACCCGCTCCTTGTGGCACCAGTTGCTTTCCTGTGGAATGTTCTACCTCCCCAGGGTAAAGAGGGAGCTGCAGAAAGAGCTTGCCAGGCTGCTCTCCATCCTTTCCCAGCACTCCTGGTGAAGTGGAGAAGTCCGAGCTGAGCGCAAAGGTGCAAATGGAACAGCCGTGCACAGGAAGGCTCGGTGGGAAGGATGATCCAGGATCCATAGGCCTGGCAGCCTGAGCGTGCTCCAGGGGAAGGCCTTGGAGCAGATCCTCCTGAGTGCCATCCCACGGCACCTGCAGGGAACCAGGGCGTCTGCTGGAGGGTGGGAAAGCTGGGACAGGGCAGCAGGCTGGGCTCCACTGGGATCAGCAGCAGCTGGAAATATCTCTGGGCATCTCCATTTTCTGCTGCTGCTCAGAAGAAACAATGAAGTGTGTTGAGAAGTTCTGGCTTCTCTTTCTCCTGGTGGATTTTTTCATTTGATTTGACATTCCAGAGGCAATTTCTGTGATGGCCTCTGTCAGTTGATTCAGCGGCAGCAGCAACAGGGCTGTGTTTGAGCACTGCAGAAGTGGCCTGTGCAGCTTTAATTCTCTGTGACTTAGTGCTCAGGGACTTGAGAGCATTTCAAGCTAATCATGATGCCTGTGACAAAAAGTCTGAGTTTCCTGTCACAAAAGCACTCTGGGTAGCACTGACAAAAAAAACAGAGAGCCAGACCAACCCTTGGTATCCCTCCATTTCCAGCTGCACAGGGAAAGGTAGAAGAATTCAGAGATGCTGACAATGAAACTGAAGTCTTCAAAAAGGCCACTTTATTGTTCAAGCACGTTGGAAGTTTGATCACCCTGAAACAGAGGAAGCTGAAATGAGCAAAGGGCTCCTGTGTGGGACCCGCAGGTCTGACTGCACTGGGGCACAGCGAGCCCTGTTTTCCCTATGGGCTCCCCAGTGTTCAGGCTGAGAACAGTGTCAAAGATGAGGCAGCAGCACAAACCGGACCTCAGTGAAAAAAGGCTGAGCAAAGTTCAGCCAACAAGGAGAAGTATTTTTGGGGGGATTCCTAATAAAAAAACATAGGAATGACACGGAAATCTTTCCCGTCTTGTCAATATCTTCTTTCAATAGTCCATGATTCCCAGAGTGAAGAAACGTCCAACAGCAGCTCCATCAGCCACTTCCTCCTGCTGGCACTGGCAGACACGCGGCAGCTGCAGCTCCTGCACTTCTGCCTCTTCCTGGGCATCTCCCTGGCTGCCCTCCTGGGCAACGGCCTCATCATCAGCGCCATAGCCTGCAGCCACCACCTGCACACGCCCATGTTCTTCTTCCTGCTCAACCTGACCCTCAGCGACCTGGGCTCCATCTGCACCACTGTCCCCAAAGCCATGCACAATTCCCTCTGGGACACCAGCACCATCTCCTACACAGGATGTGCTGCACAGGTTTTTTTTTTTGTCTTTTTCATGGGAGCAGAGCTTTCCCTCCTGACCATCATGTGCTACGACCGCTACGTGTCCATCTGCAAACCCCTGCACTACGGGACCCTCCTGGGCAGCAGAGCTTGTGCCCACATGGCAGCAGCTGCCTGGGCCAGTGCCTTTCTCAATGCACTGCTGCACACAGCCAATACATTTTCCCTGCCCCTGTGCCATGGCTATGTCCTGGGCCAGTTCTTCCGTGAAATCCCCCAGATCCTCAAGATCACACTGCAAACTCAGAGAAGCTGGGCTTATTGTACTAAGTGCTCTTCTATATTTAGGCTGTTTTGTGTTCATTGTTTTCTCCTATGTGCAGATCGTCAGGGCCATGCTGAGGATCCCCTCTGAGCAGGGACGGCACAAAGCCTTTTCCACCTGCCTCCCTCACCTGGCCGTGGTCTCCTTGTTCCTCAGCACTGCAGCATTTGCTCATCTGAAGCCCCCCTCCATGTCCTCCCCATCCCTGGATCTGTCACTGTCAGTTCTGTTCTCAGTGGTGCCTCCAGCCCTGAATCCCCTCATCTACAGCCTGAGGAACCAGGAGCTCAAGGCTGCAGTGTGGACACTGATGACTGGATGGTTTCGGGAACATTAAACTGCTGGCCAATTTCTGCAAAACACTTCTAATAAATGTCGTCTTTGATACTTCTTGTTGTTTTCCTTTTGTAGGTTCTTTGTTTTATATATTAATGTTGTCCACAAAGAAACGTCAAGAGCCCCTGTTTGCATTGCACACAGCAGGCGGGAGCACCCCCATGCTGCTGCTGTGGGGACATGAACCTGAGGGAGCACAAATGCCATCAGCCCCTGGGGCCAGGAAAGGCTGGGGGACGCCAGGGAAACCACTCAGCTTTTTCCTGGCCTCTGCAGCCAGCCAGAAAGTTTGTTCCCATCAGCTGGGAGTTTCCTGTCCCATTGCAGACGCTGTTGCTCAGAGCCAGGGCTGCCTGGCAGCCACCCCCAAACTGCCCGGAGCATTTCCTTGGCTTCACCTTTGCTTTCTTTAATCTTCCTCCTACAAATTTATTTCTCTTCCTCACCCCTCTTCCTCCCCTGTGCACAGCCCATCCCTGTTTGCCCTTTACTCTCTGGCCCCACTCCCCATTCCAGTTCCTGACTTGGCACCATGGGAACAGCCCTTGGGGAGCAGGATCATCCCACAAGTGCTGCAGGAATTGTCTGCAGGCTCCTGCAGTGCCTCGTGCTGCTCCCTTGCCAGAGGCATCCCAGGCCAGGGGGGCACATCTGGGCTGCTGTGTCTGGCTGTGGGGCTGCCTGTTCTGGGCAGTGAGGAGGGGCTGCAGAGGCTCTGCAGGACTGACAGGATGGGCTTTGGGGCTGTGAGGAGAAGCTGAGGGACTTGGGCTGCTGGAGCTTCTGAAGAGGAGGCCCAGGGCTACTCCTGCAACTGCTCCAAGGGTGGTTTCACAGAATCCCAGAATCAGCAAGGCTGGAAAAGACCTTGGAGATCATCAAGTCCAGCCTGTGCCCTGACACCGCCTTGTCTCCCCTGAGCCTCCTCTTCTCCAGGATCAACAACCCCAGCTCCCTCAGCCACTCCTCACAGGACTTGTGCTCCAGACGCCTCACCAGCCTTGTTGCCCTTCTCTGGACATGCTCCAGCCCCTCCAGGTCCTTCCTAAATTAGGGGGCCCAGAACTGGACACAGCACTCGAGGTGCTGCCCAACCAGTGCTGAGCACAGGGGAAGAATCACTGCCCTGCTCCTGCTGGCCACACCATTCCTGATCCAGGCCAGGAGCCATTGGTCTTCTTGGCCACCTGGGCACACTGCTGGCTCATGTCCAGCCTGCTGTCCATCAGTCCCTGCAGGTCCCTTTCTGCCTGGCTGCTGTCCAGCCACTCTGTCCCCAGCCTGTAGCTCTGCAGGGGTTGTTGTGGCCAAAGTGCAGGACCCGGCACTTGGACTTGTTAAACCTCACCTTGTTGGATTTGGGTCCTGGATCCAGCCTGTCCAGGTCCCTGAGCACAGCCCTCCTGCCTTCCAGCAGATCAACACCCCCAGACAACTTGGTGTCACCATGGTTCCATGAGGCCCCGGAGTGTCCCAATGATCTCCATGATTCTGTGAGGCCTCCCAGTGTCACAATGTCACTCTGGTGTCACAAAGTTCCTTGGATCCTTGGGCCCTGCAGTGTCAAAATGGCACCGTGGTGCCCCAGGGCCCTGCAGTGTCCCAATGGATCCTTGGTTCCATGAGGTCTGGCAGGGCAGCAATGCTCTCCTTGGTTCCCGCTGTCTCCCACACCTCCCACTGTCAGGCTATAGAAGGACACCTGGCTGATGAAGGGGAGTGGGAGTGGGTACCTACTCGAGGAGGTAATAATAAAAATCCCTCCCAACCCCCTCTCCCAAGCCAGGTGCCACTTCAGATTCGGTATGATCCCCTGGATCTGGAGAGTCAGCCAGATGGTTTAGAAGAAAACTATCTGCCCAGTGAGCCTCCCAATCATGATTCATCTGTGAGACAGATCAGCACCTCTAACATCAAAAAGGAAAGAAGGGTAATCGTGGTGGGTGACTCCCTCCTGAGGGGAACAGAGGGCCCCATATGTCGACCAGTCCCGCCCCACAGAGAGGTCTGCTGCCTCCCTGGGGCCCGGGTACGGGATATCACTGACACACTGCCTGGGCTGATTCAGCCCTCTGATTATTACCCACTGCTGATACCCTGGGCTGGCAGTGATGAGATTTGAAAGAGGAGTGTCAGAGCAATTAAAAGGGACTTTAGGGCATTGGGTCAGGTGGTTAATAGGACAGGGGCACAGACAGTCTTTTCCTCAGTCCCTTTGGAGTCTGAGAAAAACGCTGAAAGCAATAGGAGAGCTCACATTATCAACGAGTGGCTCAAGGGTTGGTGTCATTGGCCAAATTTGGGATTCTTTAATCATGGGGCAACTTTTACAGCACCTGGCCTGCTTGGACCAGATGGGCTCCATCTTTCTGTGAAGAGCAGAAGAATTTTAGCTCATGAACTGGCAGAAATTGTTGAGAGGGCTTTAAACTAGCTCTGAAGGGGAGGGGATGCAGCTGGGTTGTCTGGAAGCAGGCTCGTGGGTGGTAAGCCTGAGTTAGGGGTGAAATCAGCAGCCCAGCTGAGGTGCATGTACACCAATGCACACAGCATGGGTGACAAACAAGAAGAGCTGGAGGCCATGGTGCAGCTCCAGAGCTATGATGTAATTGCCATCACAGAAACAGGGTGGGACAACTCACATGGCTGGAGCGCTGCACTGGATGGCTGCAAGACAGGAAAGGGAGAAGAGGTGGAGGGGTGGCCCTTTACATTAGGGAGGCTTTTGATGCTACAAATGTTGAAACTCATGATGATGGAGTTGAATGTCTATGGGTGAGACTTAGGGGGAAGGCCAACAAGGCTGACATCCTACTGGGAGTCTGTTATCGTCCACCCAGCTGGGAAGAGGTGGACAACTCATTCTATAAGCAGCTAGAGAATGTTTCTGGATCATCAGCCCTTGTTCTTGTAGGTGACTTCAACCTGCTGGACATCTGCTGGGAACTCAATACAGCTGAAAAAAGGCAGACCAGGAAATTTTTAGAGATTGTGGAGGACAATTTTTTGTCGTAGCTGGTGAGTGAGCCCACCAGGAGAGGGACTATGTTGGATCTGCTGTTTTCAAATAGAGAAGGGCTGGTGGGAGATGTACTGGTTGGAGGTCACTTGGGGCACAGTGATCATGAAATTATAGAATTCTCAATATTTTGGTGAAGTCAGGAGGAACACTAATAAGACTCTTACATTGGACTTCTGGAGGGCAGACTTTGGCCTATTTAGGAGACTTTTTCAGAGAGTTCCTTGGGAAGCAGCCCTTAAAAACAAAGGAGTTCAGGAAAGGTGGGCAAGCTTCAAAACAGATATCTCAAGGGCTCAGGAACACACTGTCCCCGTGTGCCGAAAGATGAGTCGATGAGAGAAACATCTAGTCTGGATGAGCAATGAGGTTTTGAAGGAACTTATAAATAAAAAGAGGATGTATCATCTTTGGAAGGAGGGGCAGGTCTCTCCAGAAGTATTTAAGGGTCTTGCTAGGGTATATAGGAAAGAAATTATAGAAGCCAAAGCTGCGTTTGAACTTAAAATGGCAGCTTTTGTAAAGAATAATAAAAAATGCTTTTACAAATATATCAATGGTAAAAGGAAAGGTAAGACCGACCTTTGTTCTTTATTAGATGTGGAAGGGAATTTAATAACTGCAGATGAGGAGAAGGCAGAGGTGCTTAACGCCATTTTTTGCCTCAGTTTTTAGTGAGAAGATGATTTGCCTTCGGGACAACTGTCCTCCTGGGCTGGTTGATGGTGCCAGGGAGCAGTGGACCACTGTTATCCAGGAGGAGGCAGTCAGAGAACTGCTGAGCTGCTTGGATGTTCATAAATCCATGGGACCAGATGGGATCCACCCCAGGCTGATGAGGGAGCTGGCAGATGAGCTTGCCAAGCCGCTCTCATAAGGTCATGGAACAGTTCACACTGAGTGTCATCACACAGCACTTGCAGGATGGCGAGGGTGTCAGACCCAGCCAGCAGGGGTTTAGGAGGGCTAGGTTGTGTTTGAGCAACCTGGTCTCCTTCTATGACCAGGTGACCCTCCAGGTGGATGCAGGAAAGGCTGTGGATGTGTCTATTTGGAATCCAGCCAATCCTTTGGCACTGTCTCCCACAGTACACTCCTGGAAAAGCTGCAGCCCACGGCTGGGCCAGGAGCACTCTGTGGTGGGTTGAGAACTGGCTGGATGGCCGGCCCAGAGAGTGGTGGTGAGCGGTGCTGCATCCACCTGGGGACAGTCACCAGTGGTGTCCCTCAGGGCTCTGTGCTGGGCCAGCTCTGTTCTATATTTTTATTGACCACATGGATAAGGGGATTGAGGGTTTCATTAGTAAATCTGCAGATGACACTGAGCTGGGAGCGTGTGTCCATCTGTTGGAAGGTAGGAGGGCTCTGCAGGGTCACCTGGAACAGCTGGATAGATGTCAGAGTTCAATAAGATGAAGTTTAATAAATCCATGTGCCCAGTCCTGCATTTTGGCCACAATAACCCCCTGCAATGCTCTAGGCTGTGGACGGCGTGGCTGGACAGTGCCCAGGCAGAAAGGGACCTGGGGGCACTGGTCGACAGCAGGGTGGACATGAGCCAGCAGGGTGCCCAGGTGGCCAAGAAGGCCAATGGCTCCTTGCCTGGACCAGGTATGGTGTGGCCGGCAGGAGCAGGGAGGTCATTCTCCCCCTGTACTTGGCACTGGTGTGCTTGGCATTCCTCCCCTGTACTGGCACCATTCCTCGAGTGCTGTGTCCAGTTCTGGGCTCCCCAACTTAGGAAGGACATGGAGGGGCTGGAGCGTGTCCAGAGAAGGACAACAAGGCTGGTGAGGGGTCTGGAACACAAGTCCTGTGAGGAACGACTGAGGGAGCTGGGGATGTTTCGCTTGGAGAAGACTCAGGGGTGACCTTATCACTCTACAGCTTCCTGAAAGGTGGTTGCAGTCAGGTGGGGGTCGGTCTCTCTCCTCACAACAACTGACAGAACCAGGGGACAGTGTCTTAAGCAGGACCAAGGGAAATTTAGGTTGGATATTAGGAAAAAAGTTTTTTATGGAAAGAGTGATAAAGTACTGGAATTGTCTGTCCAGGGAGGTGGCGGAGTCACCATCATGGGATGTGTTTAAAAAAAGACTGGATGTGGCACTCAGTGCCATGGTTTAGCTGAGGTGGTGTTAGGGCATGGGTTGGACTTGATGATCTCAAAGGTCTCTTCCAACCCAGCAATTCTGTGATTCTGTTATTGTGTGACATCACAGACCAGGTTGTGACATCATATAGTTGGCTGTGACATCACTGGTTTATTATGTGACATCACAGAGCAGGCTGTGACATCACAGGATGCCTGTATGACATCACAGAGCAGAGCAAGCTGTGAGGTCAAAGAGTGTGCTGTGACATTATAGGGTGGCTGTGTTCCATCACTGAAGGTGTTGTGACATCACAGGGTGGGTCTGTGAGCCCACAGAGGTGCTGTGTGACATGTTAAGTGAGTTCTGCTATCACAGAGCAGGCTGTGACACCACAGAGGAGGTTGTGATGTCACAAAGTCAGCTGTGACATCACAGGCTGGCTGTGTGACATCACAGAATGGGCTTTGAGGTAACAGAGACGACTCTGCCATCATAGAAAAGGGCTCTGTGACATCACAGAGCAGCTGTGTGATGTCACAGAGAAGGCTGAGACAATACAGAGTGGGTTGTGACATCACAGAGCTGACTGAGAAATCACAGAGCAGGCTGTGACATCACAGCGAGGCTGCATAACATCACAAAGGTGGCTGTGACATCATAGAGCTGGCTGTGACATCACAGGGTGTCTGTGACATCACAGGCTGGGCTGTGACATCACAGGGCAGATTTTGTGTCATCACAGAGCAGACTGGGACCTCAAAGAGCAGGCTGTGACCTCACAGGACACCTGTATGAAATCACAGGAGGCCTGTTACATCTCAGAGTGGGCTGTGTGACATCACAGAGTCTGTGTGACATCACAGGGGCTGTGTGAGGTCACTGGGGAGGTCACTCCACCCCTGCCCCCCCTCCCAGTTCCCCCAGAGAAGTCCAACGCTGCTCGTGCACAGCGGGGTCCCCTGTCCCCCTGGGTCCCCCCGCCCCCGGCGCCGCAGCCTCCCCCAGAGGATGTTCCACGAGATCGACCCCAGAGCCTGACACGGGGACGGGGGCTGGGGCTGTGGGGGGTGGGACAGGGGGACAGGGACCCCCCGGCAGCGTCCCCGTGTCCCCCAGGGCCAGAGCCTGGGCCAGGGCTCCTTCACCCTGTTACCAACGAGGGCTTGAGAGCGCTGAAAAAATCCCCAGCAAGGGATCAGCAAAAACCAGATTTAATATTAAGTGACAGCACCACAAAGTTCCTTGGCAAGAGTCACTCTGCTCCTGACTGGACACTTCAGGCACACCAAGGAAACAAAGAAACAACAAAACCAAACAAACTCTCGGCAATCAAATGAGAAATGAGCTGAGACCTGGGGCTTTCATTGCTATGGAAAAGAACTCTCCTTCTCATCCAGGTGCTCATGGCCAGAACTGGGATTTCACCTCCAACACTGCCTGTTGTGACAGACTGGAGGAGATTGTTGGCTGGAAACATTTCATGTGTGGGGAGGAAGGGGCAGGTCCAGCCTTGCCCTGCCCTGGAACCCCAGCCCTGCCCTGCCCTGGAACCCCAATCCCCCCAGAGCCTCTATCCCAGCCCAGCCGTGTCTGCCAGTCCCTGGCACAGCACAGGCAATGCTCCACAGCCAACTCTGGAGCCCCCAGCCCAGCTCCTGAGTGACCAAATGACCCCAGGTCCCACCTGGGGGAAGGGCCCAGGAACACCAAGGGGTATTTATGGCTGAGCACAAGGCAAGCACACATCTTGACCCTACCTCCTCTTGGAATTTCCATCTGAACCAATGCTGGAATCCAGGAGTTGGTAGCTGAGTTTGTGCTTCTCTGCATCTTATTTGTCTTTCTCTTTCTGTGTCTAGTTCTTCTATTTTTGTCCCCTTGCAAATTTTGATTAACCTAAAATTGAAAAGGCTTAGAGTTTGTGAATTTGAATGGGCCAAGTGAATGCATTGAAAAGTGTATTTTGTTCATTGAATGTCACGCTAAACCTTTTGCCGAAGTTTCTCTGATCTTCTAAAGTTCCCAATAAAGGCTGTTTTATTGTTTTGAGCTCCGGAGAATCTCTTGTTGGTATTTCTCCAGTGCATCCAACTCAGAGGACACAAACAATTGCAATTCCTCTTACATGTCTCCTTGAGAGAGTTGTTTGGGGGATGGGAGTCAGGGCTTGTGTGTTCTGCTTGGCACAGCCCAGGCAGGGCTTTCACAGCCACATTCCACACTCCATTTCCCAGCTGGAGCCGCTGGTGCCTCTGAGTTCTGCTGCCCCAGCCCCAGGGACGCTCTCCTTGTCTGCCCATTCCCCCACGGTCTCTGGGCAGGGATGGCCTCAGTGGGGGCTGCTGACATCCTCAGCAACTTGGAGCGCCCTGGAGCCACCTCCGGCCATGGACGGCGGCCAGCGGCGGGGAATGCCCCGGGGTGAGGAGGGAGGACACCAGCAGAGCATCCCCATGAGCCAACGACGAAGACAGTGCCAGGATCAGGCAGAAGGAGCATGGACCCCCACCGGAACATCCTCCAAAGGTAAGGTGTTTTCCAAAGTAAAATTGGCAAAAAATCTTATTAAATTCTGTGGCTGATCTTTGCTGTTCCCACGGGTCGCTCGCCACCCACACAAATCACAAAGTTCCCCCTCAAAAGTGGGACTGGGAGCACACAGACCCTTCCCCATAGTCTAGGGACCCCCAGAAGGCCCCTCCCTATGGACTGGCAACCCCAGAAATGGGGCTAGGACCTCCAGAGAAACCTCCCCATTAACCTAAAACCCCCCAAAATGGTGCTGGTACCCCCAGAGCCCCATCCTCATGGGACTGGAACCACCACAGACCCATCTCCATGAACCTACAACCCCCAGAAATGGGAGAGGGACCCCCAGAGACCCCTCCCTATGGGCCTGGGATCCCCAGAATGGGGCTGGGACTCCCCCCATGTGAGACCCGCCCACTCCCCGCCTTGGGGTGGCGGCGTCAGAGACCCGGGAGCGCCCCGGAGCCACCTCTGGCCACGGACAGCGGCGAGGAATGCCCTGGGGAGAGGGGGGAGGACCCCGCCAGAGCATCCCATGGGGCAGTGAGCACCGAGAGCGGCGGAGCATCGCCCTGGAGCGAGGACGATGGAACCGGGAGGACCAGGGGAACCAGCGGAGCATCCCCGGGGCTGAGGAAGGAGAACACTGACACAGCATCCCCCCAGGGTAACGAGCATTTAGGGATTTTAGGGATTGTAGAGTGTAGTTTAGTATGTCACATGGGTGAGAAGTTTGGGATTTACAATTTTTAGCATATTGTAGATGGGTACAGGAGCTGTCACATCTTCAGCAGAGGAGGACACACCTTCACCAGGAGCTGTCACAGCTTCACCAGGTGTTGGGGAATGGCTGCAGGAACAGGGTCATGGATTGATGGAACAATTGTTCCAGCAATCCTCTGTTTGAGACCCCAGACCTGAGCTCTGTGCCTGGGAGGAGCTCTGGCCTGGGAACAGCATTGTGTCTGGGTCTGGGAAACAGCACTGTGCCTAGCCTAGGAACAGTACACTGTGCATGTACAGATAGCAAAAAAGCAGCATATCCTTGAGATATGAGTTGTACAAGGATAAGACGCGCCGTCCGGGGAAGAGCTGCCGGCTTGCAAGGTACAAAGGCTGCACTTAAGGGTCAGATTATGGAAAGCGAAGTAGCTCTTCAATTACTTACAGAAACGTGATTTAGCTGACATAGATTTAGATAAAGATCTGCCAGCTTTGTACACCTATGGTTGGGCTCAAGGCTTATTTAAAGCCTCGGGGGATCTCTTTGATGAGAAAGAGTGGCATGGATTAGAGAACATTCTTTAGTTTAAGGTGATTGATGATGATAAGGCTGCCCGAAAGCGAATGAGGTTGTGGCGCTCAGTCATAAATTGTTTGCAGAAGTATCAAGCAGAAAAGAAAGTTGCTGCTGTTGCTACTGCCACTTTAGAAGGGGATAAACCAGGAATGCATTCTTTAGAGGTTGATTACAATCCTATTCCTCCAGTAAGAAATATTATTGAAATTAAGAGCAGATTGAGTGATAAGCAACCTACTGCTCCCCCTGCTTTTAATCCTGCCTTTAATGCTGCTCAGTCAGACACAGATCCCCTCCCCGGGAATGAACAATCAGTAATAAATGGTGAAAGACTTCCACAGGCTAAAAGAAAGCAGCTGCAGGATGAAACTGTTCAGAACAGCCACAAAAGAGTTTTAGTGACATCCGCTAGTAATCCTTTTAAGCAAGAACATCCTAAAAATTTACCAGGAATACACAGAATGAATTGGTTGAGTATCCAAAAAGAAGCAATAAGTAATAAAGATTATGACGTGTTCTACTATTTCTGACATAGATTGCCAAGCTTTTCCTGTTGCTTATACACCGAATGAAGGAGGGGGAGAAACAACCAATTATCATCCTGTGGATTGGAAATTGCTTTCACAATGGAGAGCCACAGTTAATGACTGTGGGCTACACGGGGAACCTGCAAAGCAAATGCTTAATTCCATATGGGGCTCAGGTTTACTTCTTCCAAAAGATATTAAAAGTATCATAAGAATAATTATGACACAGTCTCAGTTAATGCTGTGGCAAGCCCACTAGCATAAATTATGTAATCATTTTGCAAAGACTCCACGACAGCAGAATGAGCCCTTATTTGGGATAACTGTTGCACAATTAATAAGTGTTGGGCAATACACTACAATTGAAATGCAGGCACAAGTAGGGGCTAAAGTATGAAAAGCTACCATACCATTAACTAGAGAAGCAATCTCCAAGGTTAGGACAAAACCAGTATCTCCTTCTTCTATGTCTATTAAGCAAGGCAGAAATGAGCTTTTTACTTCCTTTGTGGATTGGGTGACCGAAGCTATCAATTTGGCTGATGTACAAGACTTCATGAAGAGAACCCTATTACGACAGGGTGTTTTAGAAAATTGTAATACCTCTACTAGAAGTATTCTTAACACAATGAGCATTGATGCAACAGTGGAGGAAATGCTAGAAAGAATGTCGAGGGTTCCTGCAGGTCCTCAGGCAATGTTAGTAGAAGCACTCAGGGATGTAGGGGAAGATTTGGTGCAAGCCCAAACACACGCCTTTGCTGCCCTGACTCCATTACAACCGACAAATAAGTTTAAACAACAACCTCGTATAAAGTGTTACCGGTGTGGGAAAATGGGACACTTTTGTTGCAACTGCAGAGAAAAGACAGTATGGTGTAACAAATGTTCTGTGAACTCCCATTCCACTCAAGTTTGTAGGCGATCAAGAAACGCAACACGGAGCGCGAAGGGCCGCGGCGCAAAGATCCCAATGGCGGCTCCCGTGTGTAATGCTCCAGACAACTGCAGCCAGCCAGCTCTCTCCAGCCAGCCACCAGAGGGAGCCTCAGCCTGGACCTGGCAACCACAATAAACATTACCCTGATTGATCAAAAGCCTGTAAAAATCCCTGCTGGGGTCAAGGGACCGGTAATGCACAAAGATAAACCTTGTGGTGCTCTTCTTTTAGGTCGATCATCTGCTGGTTTGAAGGGTCTTTTTGTGTTACCTGGTGTTATTGATGCTGATTTTACGGGTGAAATTCTTATTGTTGCTATGACATTTTATCCTCCTTTGTTTATTTCTAAGGGCAGTAAAATCGCTCAGCTAGTGCCTACATTACAGTTGACAGAAGCTGCCTTGACCACCATACAGCAACAACGGGGGTCGGCAGGATTTGGATCTACAGGAGGTATGGCACTTCTTTGTCTTCCCATGGAGGAGCGGCCCAAAGCTCCTGTTATTTTGGAGAATGGTCATCAAAAGCTGCAGCTAATGGCACTCCTCGATACTGGAGCAGACATCACTGTCATCAGCAAGGACTGTTGGCCTACCTCTTGGTCACTTTCCCCTATGATTGCTGGGGTTGAGGGGGTAGGGTTCTGCTTCAGTTTGCCGCAGTAAGGACAAAATTAGTTTATTACTGGATGGTCGCACTTGTGTGCAGTTTGTTACTGTTATGCCATTACCACCTAAAGTTGAAGCATTAATTGGCAGAGATATCCTTATACAATTAGGAGCTCGCCTGGTGACAAAAGATCGTTTTTAGTAGCGGTCACTACTTGGGCTTTCCCGATCCACCTAACCTGGAAATCTGATGATCCAGCATGGATCGAGCAGTGGCCGCTAAAAAGAGAAAGCCTGCAACAAGCACATGTTCT
The DNA here is from genome assembly GCF_031753505.1 of Anomalospiza imberbis. NCBI lineage: Eukaryota > Metazoa > Chordata > Aves > Passeriformes > Viduidae > Anomalospiza > Anomalospiza imberbis. The sequence goes on along the minus strand of NW_027100480.1, from coordinate 235,508 downwards.
AGTTAATGAACAATTGAATCAGAGGCATATTAAACCTTCTACTAGTCCGTGGAACACTCCAATATTTGTAATCAAAAAGAAATCTGGTAAATTTTGTTTGCTTCATGATTTACGTGCAGTCAATGCTCAAATGGAGGCAATGGGGGCACTACAGCCAGGCCTCCCAAATCCAGCCATGTTACCTGAGGGCTGGAACCTCCTTATCATTGATTTAAAGGACTGTTTCTTTACAATTAGCATCCATCCAAATGATACTAAATCATTTGCACTTACATTACCTTCCCTGAATTGTGAGGCACCTGCAAGTCGGTATGAATGGGTGACCCTTCCTCAAGGAATGCGCAACAGTCCTACACTGTGTCAATTTTTTATGGATGCTGCCTTACTGCCCATTCGAACTGCTTGTCCTGATATGATGATATACCATTACATGGATGATATTTTGTTTGCACAGGAAGCTCCATTTACTGCTCAGCAAGAGGCCTTTATTTTCACAGAACTACATAATCACAATTTATGTGTTGCCCCAGAGAAAATTCAATGTTCTGCACCCTGGAAATATTTGGGCTGGGTAATTTCTGATATGCACATTCAACCACAAAAGGTTGCCCTGCAACTCGATTTGCACACTCTGCATGATATGCAGCGATTTATGGGTGACATTCAGTGGCTCCGTCCAGTTGTTGGTATTTCAAATGACGAACTTGATGAATTAAGACCATTGCTAAAAGGTACAGATCCCACTGCACCTATTCAATTGATTGATAGGCAGCGTGCAGTTGTGGCAAATATTGCTGATACTGTGGCCCAAAGAGCTGTTGATCGTAGAAATCCTGACTTACCTATAGACATTACTATTCTGTCTCATCCAAAACACCTTATGGGTGCTCTCACTCAGCAGTTAAAAGGTAAAAGAGGAAAACAGCAGGATACAAAGGCGTTAGAATGGGTGTTTGGACCTTTACAGCCTAGCAATTCTATTCAACCACGCGTGGAGGCACTTGCACTCTTGATTCGAAAAGGCCGGAAACGCGTGGTACAGATTACAAGGGAAGAGCCACAAAGAATTTTTGTTCCGATAAAACAGGCTGATTTAAACTGGTTTTTGCAACATTCTCCTGAATTACAAGCTAGCATTTTAGACTCTAATGCTGAAATTCAATTGTTACCATTGTCTTCACCTATTTTACGTTGGGTGTCCCCACAAAATTGGCTATTACAGCCAAAATATTGGGAAACACCATTGATTAATGCTGTTACTGTGTTTACAGATGCAGGTCGCAAATCTCGAAAAGCTGCCCTTACCTGGAATGAACAGGGGCAATGGAATCATGTCATAATAAAAGGACAAGAATCAGATACTCTACAGACATTGGAACTTTCAGCAATTGTGTGTGCATTTTGTCGATGGATGCATGATCCTATAAATGTTGTGTCTGATTCTTTGTATGCAGTTGGGGTAACGCAGCGTATTGAGGATGCTCTGTTATGAGAAGTGCAAAATCAGCGCTTGAATGCACTTTTCGCACAGTTGCAGTCTGCAATACGACAAAGATCTGCTCCATATGCTATTTTTCACATCAGGAGTCATAAGTGGGTGGAAGGATTAGGGGAAGGTAATGCTCATGCTGATAGACTGGTGTCAATAACCGTGCCTATGGACAATTTCACAAAAGCACGCAATGCCCATGCCTCGTTTCATCCAAATGCAAAAGGGCTACAGCGTTGCTTTGATATTACAATGGAAGAAGCCCGAGGAATTGTCAGAGCATGTCCAGACTGCAGTCATCACAATGGACCGGGTCTCAGCCTGGGGGTAAATCCTCGAGGTTTAGGCCCTAATGAATTGTGGCAAATGGATGTGACTCATCTAGCTGAATTTGGGCGTTTACGTTATGTCGATGTAGTTATTGACACTTACAGTCATTTCATTTGGGCTTCTCCACAAGCTAGAGAAAAAGCAGTTCATGTCATCCAACATTTAACACTGTGTTTTGCTATTTTAGGGGTACCTGGAGTTATCAAAACAGATAATGGACCTGCATATGTAGGGAAGAAAGTTAATCGCTTTTTGCAATTATGGGGTGTTAAGCATGTTACAGGTATACCACACTCTCCCACAGGTCAAGCCATTGTAGAAAGGGCAAATCAAACTTTAAAACAATACCTTGCAAAATTTAAAACAATTACTGATCCACAGGAGAGATTGGCAAAAGTGTTGTTCAATTTAAATCATCTTTGTATATTTGGAGTTCATGATATGCCCCCTGCATTTGTACATGGGACACTTGCAAAACAAAATGGTGCAGAAAAATCAATAACTGTAATGTATAGACATCCTGCTACAGGGATTTAGTCAGAACCAGCACCTGTAAATTACATGGGTAGAGGTCCTATATGTGTATCCACACCTACAGGTCCCTTGTGGGTTCCTAGCAAGTGGACATGTCCAGCTACAACACGGCCACCTCCAGCACCTCCACAGCCACCGCTGACACCTCTGCCGATGAACGAAGGCTCCACTGATGATGACTACGGCTTGAGCCTATTTGTCAGGAACTAAATGATGTTTTAAAGACTAATGTTCTTTGGACTAAGCATAACCTAGAAGGAGGACACTATTTCTAGACAGAATGATACCTTTGATTTTGCTACTGTTAATTTTGTTATATGCTGATGCTTGGGTTCCTACACAACCAAAACCAAATATGGGTCACTTTGGCTAATTTGACAAACCAGAGTACTATCTGTCTGTCTTTATCTTCACCTGGAAATCCATTTTCTACCTGTCTAGTAGGAGTACCTGTCGAAAATTGGCCTTGCCGTCAGAAGATATCAACCTGTAAGGTAACACAGCCTCAATATAATGTGGATAACTGGGATTCTTGGGTTCCTTACCTTTCTCTTGCTCCTCTTGGGCCACAGGAGTTAGAGCTTTTGGGATCAGTGAAGGCTGATGCATGCATTATTTTTAATTGGACTAGTGTACAGCAACAGAATCTCAACAGCAGGTATTCGATTTCAGCAAATTCCAGCCTTCCAATATATAGAAATTCCTCTTATTGCTGTAATTACACTTCAGCACATGTCTTAGTTTCCTCTACATCTCCACTGCAGCTACCTACTGGGTATTTCCTCATTTGTGGAGATCGTGCTTGGTCTGGTATTCCTTCTAGACTTAAAGGAGGTCCCTGTACTATTGGATGACTGTCTTTATTGACACCAAATATGTCTATGATATTAAAAGTATCCCGACATCATAGACAAACAAGGTTGACCCATGCATTTCAGAGTGATTGTAGAGATGATATAAAGTTTTGGTCCCCAGGAGCAATTGTAACTGCAGCTATTTTTGTTCCTGGCGCTGCAGCAGCAAAGGCACAAGCTACACTGAACAGATTAGGTTGCTGGCTTGCCAAACAGACTAATGCTACATCTGCTGCATTGTCTAATCTTTAGCTGGATGTTGACTCTGTTAGGCACGCTACTTTACAAAATCGTGCTGCTATTGATTTTTTACTATTGGCCCAGGGACATGGTTGTGAAGATTTTGAAGGTATGTGTTGCATGAATTTGTCTGATCATTCAAAGTCAATACATAAGCAAATCAGTGAATTGCATAGGCTTACTACTCAGTTACAACAAGCAGATGGATTTGGATTAGATGACTGGCTAAAATCCTTGGGCCTGGGACCATGGTTTCATTCTATCATTCAATATTTGATTATGCTTGTTTTAGTGATTTTGCTGTTTGTATGTTTATTGCCATGTATTTGTGCGTGCTTGCAGAGAGTCATGCATCAAATTGCTTCATCAGTTACCAATCAAACAATGCTTGTACAAAAGAAAAACGGGGGAATTGTTGAGGAATGGTTGCAGGAACAGGGTCATGGATCGATGGAACAGTTATTCCATCAATCCTCTGTTTGAGACCCCAGATCTGAGCTCTGTGCCCGGGAGGAGCTCTGGCCTGGGAAACTGGCCTGGGAAACAGCACTGGCCTGTGAACAGTACACTGTGCATGTACAGATAGCAAAAGGCAGAATATCCTTGAGATATGAGTTGTACAAGAACAGGATGTAAAACAAGATGGACTTAGCAAAGTAAAAAGCTAGCAGATGAAAAACTTAGCTACAGCTGAAACCACACGTAGAAGAACATAAAACAATGCACCTTTATGAATTGACCAGTGAGAGCTTGTTGCTGATGTGACTCGCAAAAGACTATATAAACTGACTGGATCTTTGAATAAACTGGAGCTTGCTTATCAATCATATTGGTTGTGTGCTTGTCTTCCCTCACCGCCTGCGGCAACAGTGGCCTGATGCTGGCTCTCGGCCCAGGAGTCCCCGTGGCTCCAGCAGCAAGAGTGGCTGAGGGGTTCCTGCCTGCTCTGGGGCATTGCTGCAGGGGCCACTGCTGTCAGAGCCCCCTCTCTGCTGCTGACAGCTCTGCTCCTGGGGACACTGCTCTGCCCCAGCCCAGCAACAGCAGCAGTGCCCAGTGCCAGGAGTGCTGTCAGTGGGACCCCCTGTGCACAGCGACCCCCAGCCCCGGGCTGGCCGTGCCAGCACCCCCAGGGACCTCCAGCCCCGGGAACCCAGAACAAGTGGAAACCACAACTGTGCAAACGTTGCCTGCGCCCAAAGGAATTGCAAAGAGAAGTGAGATTTTAAACAGTATATTTTTTCCAAAAATCGGCAAAACCTAGGATTCACAGAACATGTTTCATTGTAACAATCCTTTTAACCACAACCATCTACAGAACATGTTTCCATGGGAGCCTATAGAGTAACAATCTACAAAGCATATTTACATGGGTGCCTACAGCCTAACAAGCTTCCAAACATATTTACAGAAAACCTCTAAGCTTCAGAACATATTTACAGAGGGGTCATATCTGTGGCCACCATCTCCATCAGTCCTGGCAGAAAGGATGCAGCAGAGCTGGACTCTGCTGCCAGCAGTGGCCCAGGTGGGCTGGCAGCTGGGCCCCAGAGGCTGGGACAGGGCTGGCAGGGCTGGCATGGCCCCCGGCAAGCGCAGGGCAGGCCGGGGGTGGTGCTTGTGCCACCATAATCCAAGGCTCACTCCGGGCACCGTGTCCCTGAGCGGGGCCATCCAGCCCAGCCCCAGCCTGGCGTCAGGGGACACACTCTGCCTGTGGGCTGGGCATGGGAAGCATCTGCCTCTCTTGCTCCTGGGGCTCCATCTTCATCCAAGTGTGGCAAGCACATTAATCTCTCTCTCAGGATTTTTATAAAGGTGCACAGAGAGAAGTGAAAGAGAAAAGAATTTCTATTTCTGCTCCTTGTTTTTTCCTTGTGGAATGTGTTTGGAGAATTGTTTACCTGGAGCGAATGCCTGGTTGGATCACTGTGGATTGTTTGGGCTTGATGGGCAATCAGATCCACCTGTGTCTGGACTCTGGAGAACAGGGCCACGAGTTGGGAGTGAGTTAGATATGATAGTTACAGAAAGTAGCATGTAGTTTTTAGTATTTTCTTTTATATAGTATATTAATGTATCATAGCATAATTATAATAAAGAAATTATTCAGCCTTGTGAACTAAGTCAGACATCATCATTCTTCCCATTGGGTTCGCCGACATCAACAACAGCTGATTCCTCACATTTACATTTAAAAAGTGACATTTTGTTGTGATCTGGCCAGACTGTGCCAGTTTTGTTTCCCCAGTGGGCAGGGTCAGCACCAAAGACACAGACACCAACTGAAGGACTCAGTGGCATTGACTGTAGCTCAAAGCAGCAAAGAATCCCAAAAGGAGCAGCTCGGCAATGCACCCAGCCAGCAGCACCAAAGATTGCAGCAGTGATTAAGAAAGATCCAGCAGCAGTTACCCTCAGGCTTTACCATGCCCCAGATCCACACAGCAGCTGGGGAAGCTGTCACAGCCAAGGGCTGCAGAGCCACTCCTGGACACTGGGAATTCCTGCAGGTGCCTCCAGCCACAGGTGGGGCTCCAGCCTCGCTGGGAGAGGGCCCAGCTCTGACAGTGCTGAATGAACAAACTGACAGCGCTGCTGGTGCGGGAACATCTGGTTTCATCCTCCTCCTGGGTTCCTCCCAAAGCCTGGCCAGGGCCCAAGAGGAACCAAGGGAGGTGACTTTGACCATTCAGCCCCAGACAAGGCCAGATGTCAGATTTCATGGCCTTGTCTGGCTTCTAAACACAGAAAGGTCAATCCATGTTTCACTAATGAGTGGATACATCTATCACAGCGCTAATGACCATGCATATTTCATTAGTGAGCAGATACAAAGATAACCTTTGGTTGGAAGGTTCATCCAGAGGCCACCTTTGGCTCAGGGCCTCACTCAGGGCTGTTGTCCAGGCCTTGGCACTTCAGGGACGTGGTTTAGTGCTGGGCGCGACACTGCTGGGTGACCGGCTGGACTGGATGTGCTCAGAGGTCTTTTCCAACAGAAAGGATTCTGTGATTCCATGATTCCATCTGCTGCATTCAGCCAGGTCCATGTTAGCAGCATTCATTTGCTCAGAAAGTCTCCTCAGGCCCAGCTCTTGAGGCCTGAGGCTTCAGCTCCTTCAGCTCCTGGTGCTCAGCTGCTCGTGCTGAACCGGACGACTCGGGGAGAAGAACACAGTCCATCCAATTCCTTCTGGGACACGGAGAGGGGAGGCTGTGGAAACAGGAGCAGTGTTTGGGGTGGCCTCCTCTCTGCCCTGCACGCCTTTCAGCGCTTTGAACCAGCCAAGAGCTTTCTCCAAGAGTGCAGTGGAGCAGCTGTTCCTGCTGCCGGGTCTGGCTCTCTCCAGTCTCTGACCTTGCCTGCTTTTGTCCCTCTTGCTGTGCCCTCTGCTCCCCCAGCGCTCGGTGGCTGCTGCCCAGGACTGTGGGACTGGCACGGATCCAGGGGTCGAGACCCTCCTTTCTCTGCCCTTGGAGCTGCCTGGGCACAGCAACCTTTTCCATCTGGAAGCTCCCCATGGACAGGGAGTCCCCAGCTCCATTCCTTGCACAACCTCCAGGAGCCCAGGGCTGCCATCTCAAGTCCCTGCTGGCCCTGGGGGCTCCCAGGTGGGCACAAGTGGGGCAGCAGAGCCAGCAGGGAGCCTGCGAGTCTCTTCCAGCCCTGTCTGCTCTGAGTTTGGGCCTTGGAGCCTCAGGTGGCCAAAGGCAGCTGCTGCTGGTCCCTCTGTGTGCCCGTGTCCAGCAGTGCTGCTCCATCAGTCTGTGCCCAGCAACGGGGAAAAGCCTCAGCCCTGCAGGGCCGGGAGCTGCCGGGCTCTGCCTGAGCAGCTCAGCCAGAGGGAAGGGAGCTGCTCCCCACGGGAACCAGGAGCCAAGGGCTGGAGCACCTCGTTCTGGGGCAGAGCCCAAATTCTGTGAGGGAGTAACAGAGTTATTCACGTGCACTGGTGTGTCAGCTCTGCAGGTGCTGTGCCTGCAAACACATGGCTCGAGGTGTGCAAAAGTATTCTGCAACTCTTGGCTGGAGCAGGATGTCAGCAGTGCTGAACTCCAGCTTAGTCCAAAGCAAACACTTTACACCTCTTCTCATATCTGCTAGATTTTTTACATCAGGGTATCCAGAGAAAAGTAAACAGAGGAGTAAATATTTTCATTGTTTATCAGAAATGCATCTCATTTTGCTGAACATTTCTTTTTCAGAATGTGTTATCTTCTTAAAAAAGAAAAAGAAAAAAGAAAAATAAAAAACCGAGAAAAATATTAAAGAGAAAAAAAAAGAAACAAATATGTAGTGAAATCTTCTTGAACTTTGGATTAAGAGGTAACCGATCTTTTTAAAAGGAGAACTCATTTAATTTGTGCATGTTCTGATGCCTGGATCCATCTTACGGACTGACATCAGCATCCATTTTAAAGACTTTGGGTTTTGTTTCCAATATTAAGATTTTTTTTTAATTGGAGTTGAAGCAATAGGAGGATGAGAGATGGATTGTGCACAACTGTTTCTTGAGGGCAAAAATATTGCAGTTTGAAACTTGGACCTAAAGTATTGAAAATGAAACTTACAAATCCCAGTGCGTTGTGTGACAGCAGCTTTTCCTATAGGATGTGCAGCATCACAAAGACTTCATCAGTGGGGTTGGGAGGGCTTGGAGCTTTGTCCTGTGCCACTCTGGGATGTCATGAACCAGGACTTCACCTGCCACCAGCCCAGGTCACCCTCTGCCACTGCAGCTCCTTGGGCCTTGTGTCCCCAAAGCAGACACAAAGTGTTTCTGCTGCTCCCCCGTTGCACAAACCCACAGAGAGCTGGGATTTTTCCAAGGCTCGTGTCTCCATTGGGCCATATTCCCAAAGAACCAGCAGCACATCCTGATGAATACGGCGAGTTACGTGGATGGTTGTCAGCTCCACTTCCTGCCTAGAAATCCTGAAACTGCTTCTAAATGCTGCTCCTTCAGCTCCTGGACACCTTCTCACACAGAGCTGGGAAAAAAATCCCCTGGCCACCGGCTAAAAGGTGAGTTATGCCAAAGTTAGAGCTCTGTGGGAAATCTCTCTCCCTCCCTGATGTTTTAATGTATCTGTACATGGGGGTGTGCATGGATGCGTCGTGTATACAAAGGAAGGAGCGTGCAAGCAACAGGACTGACACTTTCAGTGTCCATGCTATTTCATACCCATGGGCACAGAGACACTATGGAAACCCTGGCACAGACAGAGCCTTCTGTCCATGGATACAGAGACATCCAAGAGCCCCTGGCACACACAGAGCCTTCTGTCCATGGGTACAGAGACATCCAAGAGCCCCTGGCACACACAGAGCCTTCTGTCCATGGGTACAGAGACATCCAAGAGCCCCTGGCACACACAGGCCTGGCACACACAGGCCTGGCAGCACAGGTGGCTTTCCCCACAGGCTGCAGGAGATGAGAACACAACATTTGCCAACACTGACTGCAAGCCACAGCTCTGGGTGCTCCCCGTGAACCTCAGCTCTGGGACCACTGTCTGCCCCAAGCTTCAGGGGCTGCAGTGGGAGCCTGGCTGGGCTCTGCCCTGGGGCCATCCTGCAGGGACAGCTGCAAACAGGGAGCATTCCCTTGCCACAAACAGCCAAGCCAGGGCTGCAGGGCAGCTGCTCCAGCCCGGAGTGCACTGCTGAGTGCTGTGCTCTGGGGCTGGGGCTCCCCGCACAGGGGACTGGATTGGTGTGCCAGAGGAGACTGGGAAGCTGCAGCTTCAGCCTAACTGAGGTGGGTGCGTGCGCTGGGAAGAGTGGGGAGGCTCAAGGGGATTCACAGAGCTCATCCTGCTGCAAGGGCAAGAAAAATGGGAGTGGGAACTCAGCAGTGAGGAGAGCTGAGGGCTGGAGAGCAGCTCTGAATGACACTAAAATCCCACTGCACCTCTGAGACATTGCTGCTCCTCAGCCAGTGACAGGATGAGTCCCTAAGCCTGGGGCGCAGCCTTCCTCGTGGTGAGGGGCATCAAGGAAGGCAACAGTGTGGTGGAAACTGCCATGGGCTGGGAACTCACTGGGGGAAAAGAGGGAGCAGTTGGGAAGTAAAAGGCAGGTGGAGGACAGAACTGTTCAGAGAAAGATTGAGCTACAGCTTGAGCAGGCTGCAAAATGTCATTTGGGGTCATCCCAGATTGATTTCATTTCAGAAGCTATTGAACAAGTTTATTTTGGGGTGGTGTCATGTTTTCCCTGGGAGGTGTACACTCTGCACACTTGAGCTGTGTTGCTGAAATGCTCCAGCAGGTCTGTGCTGCAGGTCACCCCATTTCTTCTTTGGCTGATTGCGGCCCGGTGCTGAGCTCCAGCAGAGCCCTGGCAGAGCCCAGAGCAGCCTCAGCACCCACAGAGCCCAGCTGCAAGGAGAGAAACCAGAAAGCGCCCGTCAGCTGAAGGCTCCTGTCCCCTTGTCCCAGCCGCCCGTGGTGCCCAGGCCATGCTGGCCGTGCCCAGAGCTGTGCCCAGAGCTGCCCATCCCTGCTGCCTTTGGGAGCAGAGCAGGAGGGCAGGACATGCGCCCAGCCTGCAGCCGGCCACGGCACACCCAGCCCTCAGCAGCTGCCCAGAGCAGGATGCTCCTGTGCTCGCTGCCATCTCCCCAAAGCTCTGATCCCACCATGCCAAGCAGACGGGACCCACCTGACGCCATCCTCCGCTGGAAGAAATGTTGGTCCCAAATGATGTCCTCAGCCTTCTCCAAGGGCACGGCCCATCCACGCCACAGCTGCTCCCAAGCACTTCCCCATCCAGACTGGACCCCAGCTAGAACGCTTCCTCTAGAAAAACACACAATAAATTATTGAAAATAGATTACAGACAAAAAGGGGAACAAGAAAAAAGGTCAAAAATCATATTACTGTCAGGGACTTGAGGAAGGCCCAACCCCTGCATGCCAGGGAAAAACCCACCCACAGGTGAGGGAAGCCCAGGCTTTCTCCCTTCCTCCCTGCACTGCCCCCCAAAATAACGGTGATCCCAAAGCAAACAGGGGCAATGGAGCAGCCCAAGCCCTTCCTTGCCTGCAGAGCAAAGCAGCCCCTGCACAGGTTCTGGAGTCCCACCTCTGCTCCCACCATGGGGGTTTGTTTGTGTCGGGCTGGCTGCCCCAGCCCCAGCCCGGGGCACGGTGGGTGCTGGGGGCTGTTGGCAGGGCCAGGAGCCCACTCCCATTTCATCACCACCCCAGCCCATCCCCCAGCCCTGCCAAAAGCAGCCTGGCAGCCGACTGAAGGATCAGCTGCATCCACCCCAGCAAAAGGGGAACCTTTGGTTCCTGGCCAGGCTGTGCAATGCCCAAATCTGGGAGCATCCCCCTGCATGTGGACTCACCTGCAAATTCCCTGTGGAGCCTGGCTTTGGAGAAGGTGCCAGAATCGAAGTCCATCATCCTCAGCTGCCGGTGACCAGGTGGAGGAAGAGGTTGTCATCCTTGATGTCATCCTCACTGTCCCCAGCAGCAGCAGCCCCACCTGGTACAGCTTCTCCAGGGGCTCCTTCTCCTTCCCTGGGGCCAGAACAGGCTGTCAGGGTTCTGCCCAGGGCCCAGAGCTGTCAGGGAACCAGGACAAGCAAAACCAGCTCAGATGGCAGCCACCAGTGCTGGGCAGAGCAGCTCAGCTCCAGCACAAGGGCTGCGTGTCCCCATCTGATGACCCCTGGGCAGTGACACACGCAGGACAAAATGTCTGGGTTCCTTTGCTTCTGATTGCCAAGGCATGTGTGGAGCTGCAACTTACCAGGGCCTTGCATCAAAGTGTGCCTGTGGCTCTCTCCCTTCTTCTAGGGCCGATCAATATCCTGCAGCCAGGGATCACAGAACAGCTCTTCTAACGAGGGTCTGTCCGAGTGCAGCATGGATAAACAGCGCAGCGCCTGATCACATCTTGGCACTCTGGGCAGAGAAACCAGAACCCGCCGGTCAGCTGGAGAAGGCTCCTGTTGGCTTTGCCCCACTATTCCCGTGCCCAGGCCATGCTGGATGTGCTCAGAGCTGGGCCTAAACTTCCCCATCAATTCCCTGTTTTGGAGGAGAGCAGGAGAGCGGGACATGTGCCACCTCCTCAGCAGCTGCCAGAGCGGGATGCTCACGAGCTGCTGCTGTCTCCCAGCACTGGCATTGCCCCCGTGGCCAGAGATGAGGATCCACCTTGAGAGAGCCGTTGTGGCAGCGAGAGCTGATGGTCCCAGCTGATGTTCTGGCTCCTCCTGAAAGGGTGCTCCCCGCAGACCATCTGGTGCAGCAGGATGCCCAGGGACCAGATGGTAGCTGGCTTGCCGTAGTAAAATCGAAAGTGGGTCCATTCTGGGGGCCTGTATGACCGTGTTCCTGTGGAATACAGATGGGGTTCATCAGGGGGATGCTGCTGCTCCCAGAACCTGGCCCCAGCATCCCTGGGCGTGTGGGGGCTGCCCCAGTGGCACACGGGGTGACCCGCTGCCCTCTCGCCAGCACCTGGGACTTGTGTACAGACTCGGGGTAGGAAAAGAAGCCACTGGGGTTGGAAGAGGGCAGCAGAAGTCCTGGCAAGGCCCAACCATGAGGAGGAAAAACCCACCCAGTGCTTGGGAAAATTCCTCCCCGCCTGCACTGCCCAAAAACATCATGAATCCAAAACAAACCAGGTGAGTGGAGCAGTCCAAGCCCTTTCGCACCTGCACACCAAACTGCCTGGGACACAGGTTACGGCCTCCCTCTCTGCTACCCCCACCCACCCGTGTTTTTGTTGGGCTGACTGTCCCAGCCCCAGCCCCAGTCTTGGGCAGAATGGTGGGCAAAGGCTGCCAGCAGGGCTGGAAGCTGGCTCCCCACCCAGCCCTGCTCAAACGCAACTCAGCTGAAATCTCAGTGCCATGAAGGCTAGCAAAAGGGAGAATCCCCGCTGCCACACCCAGCTTGGGCTGTGAGATGTTGGGCCATGAGATGCCAGGACCGAGAGCACACCCCTGCATGGGCTCACCTGCAAAGCGAGTGTAGGCTGTGTCTTGCAGGTAGGTGCCACAGCCAAAGTCGATCAATTTGGCCTGCCCAGTGGCCAGGTCAACCAGGATGTTCCCTGGTTTGATGTCCCTGTGCAGGACCCCGCAGCTGGTGCAGTGCTGCACGGCCTCCAGCACCTGGCGGAACAGATCCCGCGCCACCTCCTCGGACAGGAACCCCCGTGCCCGAATGAAATGATGCAGGTCCTGAGAGCACTCTGGGCGTTCCAGCACGATCAAGATGTCGTTGGGGAGCTCAAGCCACTCCAGCAGCTGGACGACACCGGGGAAGCCAGTGGACACCTTCTCCAGCAGCACGATCTCCAGGGGTGCGCTGGTGCCGTCGGGCTGCAGGAGGAGCACGATGCCATCAGTGGGGCTGATGCCATGCCGGGGGTCAGGAACCCCTCACCCAGCCCGGGATGCTCTGCGCCCTGCGCTGGCCCCACGCCCGCTCTCCCTCGAGGTGTCCTGGTGGCTCCCACCCTGTCGGGCCTCGGCTCATCCCTGCCCAGCACGGCCCGGCTTCTGCCGCTGGCCCCGCTCACTCACCAGCTCGCCCCAGTGTCGGACGCGGTTCCTTGGCACCCTTTTGATGGCCACCTGCAAGCCAAGAGCAGCAGCGGGCTGAGCTCACCACCCACCCTGCGCAGCCCCAGCTCCATCGCCATCCTCCTCCCCCTTCTCCTCCTCCCCCTCCTCCCCCTCCCTCTACTCCTCCTCCTCCTCCACCCCCTCCTTCCCCTCCTCCTCCTCCTCCTCCTCCTCCTCCTCCTCCTCCTCCTCCTTCTCCTCCTCCTCCTCCTCCTCCGCCCGCCGCCGGCCCCGCCGCTCACCGGGGCGCCGTCCGAGAGCCGCGTGGCCGCGAAGACGCTGCCGAAGCCGCCGCTGCCCAGCAGCGATCCCAGCCGGTACCGCTCCTGCAGGGCCTCCTGCGCCTTCCCTGCGGGCGGGACGCGGCTGTCAGCGCTCGGCCCGGGGCCAGGAGCGGCCCCCGAGCGCCCCCCGACCGCCCCGGGCCGGCCCTCCCCAGGCGTTCGCTCCTGGCAACGGGACAGCGGCGGCTCGGGGGCGGCGGCCGCGCTGCCGAGCGGCGGAGCTCGGGCCGGGGAAGCCGCAGCGGAGGCGGCAGCAGCGGCCGCGCCGCGTGTGTCCTCCGCGGGGCCCGGGAGGAGCCGGGGCCGGGGCCAGGCTCGGGCCAGGCGGAGCCAGAGCGAGGCGATGCCGCCCCAGGCGCAGGCACCGATGCCCGCCCAGAAGCGCCACCGCCAGCACGGCCAGAGCCGGGCGGAGGCGAGACCCCGGCGGGACGGCCGGGGGCGGGGATGGGGCAGCCCCGCCCGGAGCCGGGGGCGGGCCGGGGGCATGGCCCGGCCGGGAATGGGGAGAGAGAGAGACTGGGAGAGGAGGGGACAGCGGGAAAGGGAGAGCGGGAGACGGTACGGGACAGCGAGGGAAGGAGAGGAGAATCAAGAGGGAGTCTCTGCTTTGGCTGCTGCTGCTGCTGCTGCTGCCGCTGCTGCTGCCGCCGCTGCTGCTGCTGCTGCAACTGAAGCTCCGGGGCCGTTTGTCCCCGTGTCCGTTTTTCCGTTGCCCGCTCACCCCCACGCCCAGCCCCCTGCTCCCCGGGGGCAGCCCCTGAGCCTGTCCAAACACGGGAACTTTGCCGCGTTCAGCCCAGACCCAGAGTCTGGACTCCTGCACGGGGGCAGAGGTATCTCCTCGGTCGCTGCTGTGTATTGTCCCCGCTGAGGATCAAACCCTGTCGGGGCACATTCCCTGGCTGGAGGATTCCCTGGTCCTGGTCCTGCACTTATGGCTCCAGTGTTGCTTTCCAGCAAAAACTGGAAGGCAAACTGTTTAGGTCATGGTACTTTAGAGTGTCTAGAACTCGCTAAGTCACTGATCTTAGAGGTGAGATGCATTTGGAATTAATGGGATGGAGAAGTAGTGCAAGATGGAAAAAGGGAGCAGAGAAATAAATAGAGGAAAACATCTTGGACTGTTTCTTTCAATTTTCATTTCACTTCTGGAAAGCTGTTTCAGTTTTCCAGGAATCTTCTCCACAGTCCTGTTTGCTCTTCTCAAGAACCTTTCCTGGAGAACCAGGTTGAGCTCCTGTCACAAGATGTGCCACCAACTGCAGCTTCTCTTGGCTTTCCACAGCGGGTGTGCAGCAGGACTCTTGCAGCAGAGCAGGACAAAGGTTTGGAGAACTTGACAGCTTGTCCTTTCTCTTCCTGGAGAGCTGGGGAGTTGTGCCAGTGGTGAGGTTTTCATTGTGACTGTTCCAGCCTTGGGAAACAGGAGGTGGAACCAGGACTTGTTAGGGAATACAAGCCTGACTGAATGCAGAGAAGGAATCTCCAGAGCCCGCAGCCAGAAATGGAGAGTTGTGTGATAATCATTCCCACATCTCCATGGACACCTGGAAAGTGATCTAGAACATGAAAATGGGACAGAGGGAGTTTGTTTCTGTGTTCAGTTTGGGTGATTCTACATCTCCAGTGCTGGTATAAATCAAGAGCACAGTCAGTTCATGATAAGCACCAGAACAGGCTGGACCTCTGAGAGTAGGTGACCGAAAGGATTTGAAAAGGAGAAATGCAGGGAATAACTTGGTGGACTGTGCCAGGAGCAGGGCAGGTCCCTCTGCAGGAAAAGCCC
This sequence comes from Anomalospiza imberbis, assembly GCF_031753505.1. NCBI lineage: Eukaryota > Metazoa > Chordata > Aves > Passeriformes > Viduidae > Anomalospiza > Anomalospiza imberbis. The sequence goes on along the minus strand of NW_027100480.1, from coordinate 220,387 downwards.
CAGGCCAGCCCCAGCACAGGGAAGGCCTCGGGCGCAAGGGCAGAGTGCCGTGCTGGGAGCTGTGCCAGGGAGAGCCTGAGGCACCAAAGGCGCCTTGGCAGCAGCAGCTGCTTGCAGGGCATGGCCAGAAGCCTCCCTTGGCAAGCCGGCCTGGTGGCCAGCACTGCAGAGCTGCTGCCTCAGGGCTCATTTCTGGCTGGGCTCGGCCCCAGCCCACAGAGTGTGACCTCAGCCCTGACTCTGCCACGGCCCTTGTGCCTGAGCCCTGCAAAGCCCAAAGGTCACCTGTGCCCCCCTGGCTGTGCCAGCCCCTGGGGCAGGGGGAGGAAAGGCAGAGAAGGGGCTGGGTTTGGCTGTGGGATGTGGGGTCCAGCAGAGACCATGAGGAGTCGAGGCAGTGGATGGAGTGCACTGAGCAGCCCCTTCTGCCCATGCAGTCCTGGAATGGTTTGGATGGGAAGAGCTCTGCAGTGCTCATCTCATCCAAACCCCGCCATGAGCAGGGACATCTTTCACCAGATCAGGTTGTTCAGAGCCCTGTCCCAGCTGGACTTGAATGTTTCCAGGAACGGGGCACTGACCACCTCCCTGGGAACCTGTCCTGGTGTATCACCACCCTCATCATCAAACATTTCCTACTTATCTGTTCTTATCTGAACCTCCCTTCCTTTAGTTTAAAACCACCCCCCTTTGTCCCGTTGTGACAGGCCCTACTAAAACCTTTGTCCACCCTTGTATTCCCAATGAGCCGGTTTTCCATGGCAACTGCCAGGACAGGTGACCCAGGTGTCACCCCCAGTGAGGGCTGCCATGGAAACAGTGCCCAGCACTGCCCCTTTCTGTCTGGCTGACCTGGCCTTTGGCCCTGGCCCTGGCGTTTGCTGCTGGTTCCGCGGCGCCTGACCGGCCAGCGCGGCACAGGGCAGGTGGCCGTGGCACAAGCCCCCAGCAAGGGATCCCCTCTGGCTCTGGGCAGTGACAGCAGCCCTGAGCAAGGGGCCAGGGCAGGTTTCCATGGCGAGCAACCATCACAACGGCTCCAGGAGCAGAGTGACTCTTGCCAAGGAACTTTGTGGTGCTGTCGCTTAATATTAAATCTGGTTTTTGCTGATCCCTTGCTGGGGATTTTTTCAGTGCTCTCAAGCCCTAGTTGGTAACAGGGTGAAGGAGCCCTGGCCCAGGCTCTGGCCCTGGGGGACATGGGGACGCTGCTGGGGGGTCCCTGTCCCCCTGTCCCACCCCCACAGCCCCAGCCCCCGTCCCCGTGTCAGGCTCTGGGGTCGATCTCGTGGAACATCCTCTGGGGGAGGCTGCGGTGCCGGGGGCGGGGGGACCCGGGGGGACAGGGGACCCTGCTGTGCACGAGCAGCGTTGGACTTCTCTGGGGGAACTGGGAGGGGGGGCTGGGGTGGAGTGACCTCCCCAGTGACCTCACACAGCCCCTGTGATGTCACACAGCCCACTCTGAGATGTAACAGGCCACCTGTGATTTCATACAGGTGTCCTGTGAGGTCACAGCCGGCACTTTGAGGTCCCAGTCTGCTCTGTGATGTCACAAAATCTGCCCTGTGATGTCACAGCCCAGCCTGTGATGTCACAGACACCCTGTGATGTCACAGCCAGCCCTATGATGTCACAGCCACCTTTGTGAAGTTATGCAGCCTCGCTGTGATGTCACAGCCTGCTCTGTGATTTCACAGTCAGCTCTGTGATGGCACAACCCACTCTGTATTGTCTCAGCCTTCTCTGTGACATCACACAGCTGCTCTGTGATGTCACAGAGCCCTTTTCTATGATGCCAGAGTCTTCTCTGTGGCCTCACAGCCTGTTCTGTGATGTCACACTGCCAGCCTGTAATGTCACAGCTGACTTTGTGACATCACAACCTCCTCTGTGACATCACAACCTCCTCTGTGATGTCACATCCTGCTTTGTGATGTCACGTAATAAACCAGTGATGTCACAGCCCACTGTATGATGTCACAACCTGGTATGTGATGTCATACAATCACAGAATCACAGAATTGCTGGGTTGGAAGAGACCTTTAAGGTCATCAAGTCCAACCCATGCCCTAACACCACCTCAGCTAAACCATGGCACTGAGTGCCACATCCAGTCTTTTATTAAACACATCCCATGATGGTGACTCCACCACCTCCCTGGACAGACAGTTCCAGTACTTCATCACCCTTTCCATAAAAAACTTTTTTCCTAATATCCAACCTAAATTTCCCTTGGTGCAGCTTAAGACACTGTCCTCTGGTCCTGTCAGTTGTTGTGAGGAGAGAGACCGACCCCCACCTGACTGCAACCACCTTTCAGGGAGTGTGGAGAGTGATAAGGTCACCTCTGAGTCTTCTCCAAGATAAACAGCTCCAGCTCCCTCAGTCATTCCTCACAGGACTTGTGTTCCAGACCCCTCACCAGCCTTGTTGCCCTTCTCTGGACACGCTCCAGCCCCTACATGTCCCTCCTAAATTGGGGGGCCCAGAACTGGACACAGCACTCGAGGTACGGTTTCACTACAGGGGAAGAATGCCAAGCACACTAGAGCCAGCTACAGGGGAAGAATGACCTCCCTGCTCCTGCTGGCCACACCATTCCTGATCCAGGCCAGGAGCCATTGGCCTTCTTGGCCACCTGGGCACACTGCTGGCTCATGTCCAGCCGGCTGTCGACCAGTGCCCCCAGGTCCCTTTCTGCCTGGGCACTGTCCAGCCACGCCGTCCCCAGCCTAGAGCAGTGCAGGGGGTTATTGTGGCCAAAATGCAGGACTGGGTACTTGGACTGATAAAACTTCATCTTACTGGAATCTTCCATCTATCCAGCTGTTCCAGGTGTTCCTGCAGAGCCCTCCTGCCTTCCAACAGATGGACACATGCTCCAAGTTTAGTGTCATCTGCAGATTTACTAATGAAAGCCTCAATCCCCTCAGCCATGTGGTCAATAAAAATATTGAACAGAGCTGGCCCAGCACAGAGCCCTGAGGGACAGCACTGGTGACTGTCCCCAGCTGGATGCAGCACCGCTCACCACCACTCTCTGGGCCGGCCATCCAGCCAGTTCTGAACCCAGCACAGAGTGCTCCTGTCCCAGCCGTGGGCTGCAGCTTTTCCAGGAGTGTGCTGTGGGAGACAGTGTCAAAGGCCTTGCTGGAGTCCAAATAGACACATCCACAGCCTTTCCTGCATCCACCAGGAGGGTCACCTGGTCATGAAAGGAGACCAGGTTGGTCAAACACGACCTAGCCCTCCTAAACCCCTGCTGGCTGGGTCTGACACCCTGGCCATCCTGGAAGTGCTGTGTGATGGCACTCAGTGTAAACTGTTCCATGACCTTACCAGGTACTGAGCTCAGGCTGACTGGCCTGGAATTACCAGGATCCTCCTTCCCACCCTTGCTGTGAATGGGTGTCACATTGGGCAGCTTCCAGTCATCTGGGACCTCACCAGTGAGCCAGGACTGCTGGTAAATGATGGAGAGTGGCTTGGCAAGCTCATCTGCCAGCTCCCTCATCACTCTGGGGTGGATCCCATCAGGTCCCATGGATTTATGAACATCCAAGCAGCTCAGCAGTTCTCTGACTGCCTCTTCTTGGATAACAGTGGCCCACTCTGCTCCCTGACACCATCAACCAGCCCAGGAGGAGAGTTGTCCTGAAGGCAAATCGTCTTCTCACTAAAAACTGAGGCCAAAAATGGCATTAAGCACCTCTGCCTTCTCCTCATCTGCAGGTATTAAATTCCCTTCCACATCTAATCAAGAACAAAGGTTGGTCTTACCCTTCCTTTTACCATTGATATATTTATAAAAACATTTTTATTAGCCTTTACAGAAGCTGTCATTTGAAGTTCAAACTGATCTTTGGATTCCCTAATTTCTTTTCTGCATGCCCTTGAAAGCCCCTTAAATACTTCCTGAGAGATCTGACCCTCCTTCCAAAGATGATACATCCTCTTTTTATTCCTAGGTTCCTTCAAAATCTCCTTGCCCATCCAGGCTAGATGTTTTCCTCGTCGACTCGTCTTTTGGAACACAGGGACAGTCTGTTCCTGTGCCCTCAAGATCTCTGTTTAGAAGTTTCCCACCTTTCCTGAACTCCTTTGTTTTCAAGGGCTGCTTCCCAAGGAACTCTCTGAATAAGTCTCCTAAGTAGGCCAAAGTCTGCCCTCCAGAAGTCCAGTGTAAGGGTTTTGTTTGTGTTCTTCCTCATCTCACCAAATATCGAGAATTCTATAATTTCATGATCACTGTGCCTAAGTGACCTTCAAACACCACATCTCCCACCAGCCCATCTCTGAGCCGCCTTTTCTCTTTCAGCTGCCTCAGGGGGCAGCCGGAGGAGTGAGCCCGGGGCCAGCACCAGGACGATGCCCAGAGATGCCGGATCACCCTGAGGATGCCCAGCTCCCAGGGGCAGCGGCAGCTCCCAGAACAAACGGCAGCAGGGAGAGAAAAACACGGGGTACACACCGATGGGTGGGTGGGTGGCGCCCAAGGCAGGGTGACAAGGACTAACGTGACACTGCTGGTGACAAGAGTCTGGACCTGTACTTTGTTCAGAGAACTGAATCAGCCCAGGCAGTGTGTCAGTGATATCCCGTACCCAGGCCCCAGGGAGGCAGCAGACCTCTCTGTGGAGTGGGTCTGGTCGACATATGGGGCCCTCTGTTCCCCTCAGGAGGGAGTCACCCACCACGATTACCCTTCTTTCCTTTTTGATGTTAGAGGTGCTGATCTGTCTCACAGATGAATCATAACTGGGAGGCTCACTGGGCAGATAATTTTCTTCTAAACCATCTGGCTGACTCTCCAGATCCAGGGGATCATACCGAATCTGAAGTGGCACCTGGCTTGGGAGAGGGGGTTGGGAGGGATTTTTATTATTACCTCCTCGAGTAGGTACCCACTCCCACTCCCCTTCATCAGCCAGGTGTCCTTCTATAGCCTGACAGTGGGAGGTGTGGGAGACAGCGGGAACCAAGGAGAGCATTGCTGCCCTGCCAGACCTCATGGAACCAAGGATCCATTGTGACACTGCAGGGCCCTGGGGCACCACGGTGCCATTGTGACACTGCAGGGCCCAAGGATCCAAGGGACTTTGTGACACCAGAGGGACATTGTGACACTGGGAGGCCTCATGGAATCATGGACAGCATTGGGACACTCTGGGGCCTCATGGAACTGTGGTGACACCAAGTTGTCTGGGAGTGTTGATCTGCTGGAAGGCAGGAGGGCTGTGCTCAGGGACCTGGACAGGCTGGATCCAGGACCCAAATCCAACAAGGTGAGGTTTAACAAGTCCAAGTGCCGGGTCCTGCACTTTGGCCACAACAACCCCTGCAGCGCTACAGGCTGGGGACAGAGTGGCTGGACAGCAGCCAGGCAGAAAGGGACCTGCAGGGACTGATGGACAGCAGGCTGGACATGAGCCAGCAGTGTGCCCAGGTGGCTAAGAAGGCCAATGGCTCCTGGCCTGGATCAGGAATGGTGTGGCCAGCAGGACCAGGGCAGTGATTCTTCCCCTGTGCTCAGCACTGGTTGGGCAGCACCTCCAGTGCTGTGTCCAGTTCTGGGCACCCAAATTTAGGAAGGACATGGAGGGGCTGGAGCGTGTCCAGAGAAGGGCAACAAGGCTGGTGAGGGGTCAGGAGCACAAGTCCTGTGAGGAGCGGCTGAGGGAGCTGGGGTTGCTTATCCTGGAGAAGAGGAGGCTCAGGGGAGACAAGGCGGTGTCCGGGCACAAGTTGTACTTGATGATCTCCAAGGTCTTTTCCAGCCTTGCTGATTCTGGGATTCTCTGAAACCACACTTGGAGCAGTTGCAGGAGGAGCCCTGGGCCTCCTCTTCAGAAGCTCCAGCAGCCCAGGTCCCTCAGCTTCTCCTCACAGCCCCAAAGCCCATCCTGTCAGTCCTGCAGAGCCTCTGCAGCCCCTCCTCACTGCCCAGAACAGGCAGCCCCACAGCCAGACACAGCAGCCCAGATGTGCCCCCCTGGCCTGGGCTGCCTCTGGCAAGGGAGCAGCACCAGGCACTGCAAGAGCCTGCAGACAATTCCTGCAGCACTTGTGGGATGATCCTTCTTCCCAAGGGCCGCTCCCATGGTGCCAAGTCAGGAACTGGAATGGGGAGTGGGGCCAGACAGGAAAGGGCAAACAGGGATGGGCTGTTTGCAGGGGAGGGAACAGGGGTGGGCAATGGGAACAAATTTGTATCAGGAAGAGTAAAGAAAGCAAAGGTGAAGCCAAGGAAATGCTTAGGGCAGTCTGGGGGTGGCTGCCAGGCAGCCCTGGCTCTGAGCAGCAGCGTCTGCAGTGGGACAGGAAACTCCCAGCTGATGGGAACAAACTTTCTGGCTGACTGCAGAGGCCAGGACAAAGCTGAGTGGTTTCCCTGGCGTCCCCCAGCCCTTCCTGGCCCCAGAGGCTGATGGCATTTGTGCTTGCTCAGGTTCATGTCCCCACAGCAGCAGCATGGGGGTGCTCCCGCCTGCTGTGTGCAATGCAAACAGGGGCTCCTGAGCCAGTGCTGCCATGGCTGTGCCTGCAAGGATGCGGCACCTGTGTGAGCTGGGGGAGAGGCCAGGGCTGCAGAGGGGGGATGTTGTTGGCAGCTCCATGAGGACACTCTGGGACGCTGCCCTGGGCTGTCCAGCGCACTGGGGATGGATCAGCCCCTGCTCTGCTGCTCCTTCCCGTCTCCCCCAGGGCCCTTGCAGAGCACCAGCCATGCTGTTTGCCCCCAGCCTGCCCACGGCCAGCCTGGGGCTGCTCACGGGGGTTTTCTGTGCTGAGCATTGGCCTGGCCGTGTCCTTGAGAGAGCCTGGGCAAGGAGCCTGGAGCCCCCAGGCCCTGGCCTGAGGTGTCAGCGCTGCCCCAGCAGTGCCCATGGCCTGTCCCTGCTGCAGCCCCGGCACTGCCACCCCCAGGACTGTGCCCGGCCCCGAGAGCACTCAGGCCCTGCAGCAACACCAGGGCCACCAGGGCAGCGGGGCAGGGCCACGGGAGCAGCACTGGCAACACCAAGTGCTGCTGCTGCTGGGCACAGCTGCTGTGCCAGCACTGATCTGCCCCCAGCTCTGCACACAGACATTGCTGCTGCAGCTCCAGAGAAGGCAACAAAAGGGCATCTCTGCAGAAAACTTTGATGGGACATCCTTGAGTTCCTTTAAAGCCACCGAGACTGCAGCCCCTCATTGACACAGTCTGTGGCCACAGGGAAGGTAGAGAGAAATAAAATGAGAAATGGCACAAACAATGACATTTCTTTTTGGACTATACTGAAAAAGTAAAACAATGAAAAAGAACCTCCAAAACAAAATCAACAAGTAGTATCAAAGATGACTTTTATTAGAAGTGATTTGCTGAAACTGGCCAGCAGTTTAATGTTTCTGCAATTGCCCAGTCATCAGTGTCCACACTGCAGCCTTGAGCTCCTGGTTCCTCAGGCTGTAGATGAGGGGATTCAGGGCTGGAGGCACCACCGAGTACAGAACTGACACTGACAGATCCAGGGATGGGGAGGACATGGAGGGGGGCTTCAGATGAGCAAACATGACAGTGCTGAGGAACAGAGAGACCACGGCCAGGTGAGGGAGGCAGGTGGAAAAGGCTTTGTGCCGTCCCTGCTCAGAGGGGATCCTCAGCACAGCCCTGAAGATCTGCACATAGGAGAAAACCATGAACACAAAACAGCCAAGTCCTAAACAGGCACTAACAGCAATGAGCCCAAGTTCCCGGGGGTGGGATGTGGAGCAGGAGAGCTTGAGGATCTGTGGGATTTCACAGAAGAACTGGCCCAGGGCATTGCCATGGCACAGGGGCAGGGAAAATGTATTGGCCGTGTGCAGCAGAGCATTGAGAAAGGCACTGGCCCAGGCAGCTGCTGCCATGTGGACACAAGCTCTGCTGCCCAGGAGGGTCCCGTAGTGCAGGGGTTTGCAGATGGACACGTAGCGGTCGTAGCACATGATGGTCAGGAGATAAAACTCTGCTGAGATGAAAAAGACAAAAAAAAATAGCTGTGCAGCACATCCTGTGTAGGAGATGGTGGTGGTGTCCCAGAGGGAATTGTGCATGGCTTTGGGGACAGTGGTGCAGATGGAGCCCAGGTCGCTGAGGGCCAGGTTGAGCAGGAAGAAGAACATGGGCGTGTGCAGGTGGTGGCAGCAGGCTACGGCGCTGATGATGAGGCCGTTGCCCAGGAGGGCAGCCAGGGAGATGCCCAGGAAGAGGCAGAAGTGCAGGAGCTGCAGCTGCCGCGTGTCTGCCAGTGCCAGCAGGAGGAAGTGGCTGATGGAGCTGCTGTTGGACATTGGCTGTGGCTGCACATAGGGATCTGTAAGAAAAGTAATCATGGAACAGTTGGGTTTGGAGAGGACTTTAAATATCCCAGCCCAGCTTGGGGGCTCTTTCCCTCTCTGCCTGCCCAGGGTTCTGCTGCCTGGAGCTGTCCCTGCCAGCAGCTGCTTCCCTGTGCCCAGGGCTGGGCCCTGCCAGTGCTGCCAGAACCCAGCCCAGCCCTGGGGGCTCCGCTCTGCCCTGCAGACCCTTCCCAGCTCAGGCACTGCCCAGGGGCAGCTTTAGCTCTGCAGGCTCTGATGGCAATGCCAGAGCAACCCTGAGAAGGCTGGAAAAGCAGCACTGATGCTGCCTGTGAGGGGCTCTGTGCTGATTTCTGTCACTGCCTGGTTTATTAACTCCTGAGAGAAAACATTTTTATTTTTCTCTCAGCCTGAACTGAGTGATGAATATCTATGTGCAATTTCCCATCCAATCCACACAGATCAGTAGATTAAAAAAGCAGGATTTTCCCTTTTATGCTGCCCCTGCCTTGCTGTGCTCCCATATAATATACTTGGAAATGTTCTGCAGTTAAATGCCATGCTGAGAGCAGTCCTGAACAATGTAGCAATCTCACCACACACGGAGAACAATTCCAAGCCCTACCAGCTGTCTCCTTCCACCCACATCTTGTCCCCCAGTGCTGGGAGCAGCTCCCCGGGCCGGCTGAGAGCTGTCCCTGGCAGGCAGCAGAGTCCCTGGCCCAGCACAGCGCCCTGGGCTGCAGGACCCTGCTCTGCAGGACAGCCCTGGGCACCCCTGGCTGCTCTGCACAAGAGATGATCAGAGAATGTACTCACAGGGTCTGTGGGCATTGGGATGTTCCAGCTGTAGGAGATCACTCCAGGAGCTGCAGCTGCATTGTCCTGCAGCCAGAGGTTCCTGTGCCAAGGGCTGCCAGGGATTCTGCCCCAGGCACTTCTCAGCACCTTCCCAGCCCTGACTGATGGAAGCTCTCTGTGCCTCTGTGCTGTGCCCGGGCTGGCTGCAGGCAGTGCCCCAGCCCTGCTGGGCTGGGAGAAGAGCTGCTCATCCAGAGAAATGTGCTTTTGAAGCTCTCCTTGGTTACCAGGATCACCCTCTGTGCCAGGAGCCCGGCCCAGCTCAGCAGCACAGACACAGCACAAGGACTTTAATGACCCTCTGGGGCTTTGTGCTCAGGCCCTGAACATCAGGCCCTGAGAGGGAGCTGCAGAAACCTCTCCAGAGCTCCAAGTCAGAATCCAACTCCAAAGTTTCTTTGACTTTTAATGGGTCCCACTGAGGGACACGACTGAGAAAGTGTCCCCAGGCCCCAGGCAGAGCAGAGAACTGGAGGCACTGATGACAGGTGGGGACAAAGAGAAGCCAAGTCCTGGTGCCCTGGGGCCCAGCAGGGTCTGTGCCACCAAGGGCTGTCAGGAGACACCTTGTCCTGAGGCACTGGGGCCTCCTGGCACAGCCCCAGCCAGGCTGGGCACTGTCACCCCCTTGTCCTGCCCTCAGCATCCTCCCCTAGCCCACATCCCAGTGGCCTCAAGGATCTGCTGGAAGGAGTCCCTGGGGAGCCTTGCTCAGGAATGGCCCTGGGGGCTCCTTCATGCTCCCAGGGACTGCAGGTTTTTCAAAGCACTTTGGCTTTGTCTTTTGCCTTGGAGTCTCTGAGAGCTTTGTGCAGTCATGGCCTCCAATTATCTGCTGTAATTAGTCCCTGGAGAGGCTTTGTCAGGAACAACACTCAGTGGGGCTCATTAATGCTTCAAGGTACTTCAGTTCTTTTAAGGTACTTGGTGTTGCCCATTTGATCCAGACTCTGTGAGAGGTTTGTGCAATCATGGCCCCAATTATCTGCTTTAACGAGTCCCTTGAGAGCTTTGCACTGACACTCAGTGGGGCTCATTGATGCTTTGAGAAACTCAAGGAGTTTAAGGTACTTTGGATTGTCCTTTTCACTCTGAGTCTCTGAGAGGTTTTTGTGCCATCCTGTCCTGCAATTCTCTCCTCCAAGGAGTCCATGAGGAGCCTGCGTTGGGGATGGACCTCAGTGGCACCCATTAATGGTTTGAGAAACTTAGGGTTTTTTCTCTGACTTTGACTCCTGGACAGGTTTGTGCAATCTCCTCTCAGGCCCTGAGGTTCCAGGGCTCACCTCCAAATCCTCCACGGGCCTCATTAGGATCAAGCAAGTCCTGAGAAGCCATGGCTGTGCCTTCATTTCCCTCTGCTCTAATGTAGTTAATTAAGAAGTTTTCCTTTTACACTTATGGAGAAACATTTCAAAGAGCTTCTAAGAAATATGTATTCCTATTTTAAAGAGTGTCTTTATTACTGTTCTCTTTAGAGAAGAGCTGATTGCAGCATTCTGTGATTGATATTGATGTAGGGCCGCTCCTAAGGAGGTCTGGCCAGGTCTGAGAAGTTTTACCTTGAGGTCTGACCCAGTGTGGACAACCTTGCCCCACAATCCCCAACCCCATGTGAGAAACAATTTTCACTTTCAATAATTTAAATGGTTTTACTAAGACCTTATCGAAATACAACAGAAGAGTGAATAAAGTAAAGAATACAGCACCAGGAGCAAAGGATTCGCTCACCATGTGCTCATCTACAAAATGGATGTTCTGTCTTTTATACTTCCAGCCCCTCCCAAAGTCTTGTCAATCCACTCCTCCTTCGATGTCCAGTGGTGGAGATCACTTTCTTACAGCTTGATTGGAGCTCAGGCGCTGCCATAGCAACAAGCCGACCCTCCCAAATGCCCTGACTGCTGAGGGCATCCCGTGATAACAATGCAAGGGGGAAGGGAAAGATAACTATACACCTACACAACATCTCTTAACATCTACTTAATATTCACTCCTTAACTGTGAGAGTCAACCATAGGATTACTCATCTATAACAAACCCCCATTTTCTTTTTCTGTAAGTCATGATGCTTGAACAATTAAGTAAAATAATTTCACTCTCTCTTGAATGAGTCATATTAGCATCTGTTGATGTGGGCAAGGACAGTGGGAACAGGAGAAAAATCTCGGGTTTTCCTTAGACACACTTATTTGGAATGGACAAAAGGGCCTAACAGAGGTCCAGGATGGCTTTGACTCCCATCTATCATGCCTCTGTGGTTGCTACCTATAGTCATTGTAATTTAGGGGTCCAGAAGCCAGCTCGGTCTCGCCCTCCAGTCCCTGTTGTATTCAAAGACAGTTGGGGAATGACAGTGGTCCGATATGGCCTTTTGTCCCTACCTTACCATGCCTATGGGGTTGTTACCCACAGCAGGGCTATGGAGTCTTCTTGGTAGCGAAAAAAGGGGTCTTGCCCTCCTTCCTTTGTCTTATTTTCTTAAAGAAGATGTCCCATTACCTTTTACAGTCCCTTGTGTACTTCTCCTCAACAGGTGCTGGTAATTCTCACCCATTAAAACAGGAAGACAGTTCTCAAACTGGTTGGTGGAAGCTTGACTTTGGGTGTCTTGGTGTTTTTCTGGTTGTCTTTCAGTCTCTGCTTGAGATTCAATCTTGTTTCACCTGGTCTGGATGTTATATGTAGTCGATTATTTGTGTTTTTCCTGCTGGGCCTTTAACTCTGTTGGCATGAGTCCATCTGTTGGCATGAGTCCATCCCCACTCTGCAGTTCACACGGCCGATTCGGTGGTGAGCAGTACCTGAACGGGACCTTCCCACTGAGGAGTTAAAGGCTGATCTCTCCATGACTTGATCATTCCCCAATCCCCGGGATTAATATTATGGATTCTGAAACCCAGGTGGTAGTTTGAGGAATTGCCCCTTTATGTCTTAGCCCTTCTAAGGTTTCTGCTATACACATAACATATTTCTTGGCATTGGCTTCCCCTTCCTCATAGGTGGCAACCCTCCAGGATGAGGTCAGAAAGGGTAACCCAAACGTCATTTCATAGGGTGAGACCCCCAAATCTGACTGGGGTTGAGTTCTAAGTCTTAATAAGGACAAAGGGAGACATTTTATCCATGACATCTGGGTTTCAATCATTAGCTTATCTAGAGCTCTTTTAAGAGTTTGATTCATCCTCTCAATGTGACCAGAGCTCTTTGGATGCCATGGAGTGTGTAATTCCCATTTACTCCCAGGGTTTGAACAACTTTTTGCAGTATTTTAGAGGTGAAATGAGCTCCTTGGTGTCACGATCCGCTTGTGCGGGGTGTCATGATGGTTCTTTTCACCGATCCCAAAAGTGCAAAAAGGCAAACAACAAGGGACTATTAGTTAATCACAACAAATTCACCTTTACTAGGGGCCAAAACAGTAAATGCGATAGTGGGGATCAGAAAGGAGATAAAAGGATAGAGAGAGAGAGAGAGAAAAGAGGGGGATGGGAATAGCTACCAACACAGGCGAGATCCTCACTGGTCCGGACGATGGGGATCCGTCTGGTCTTGTCTGGGAAGTCTTCAAAGTTCTGGTCAACTCAGGGGTCCAGTTATACTCCACGGAGGAAAGAGGGGGAAACATGCAGGACAATGAGAGTCTATTGTGATTGCAGCGGGGGAACAGGTGAGTCCACTGAAACCACCGAAGCAGGACAAACACAATGAAGAATAAGTTCATTGGAATTACTGAAGGGAAACAGGTCATGTCATTAGTGGTTTCCCCACTCCCTGTGGTGGGGGTCTCAGTCTCAGTCCTTAGGAAGAGGGTTTTCGATCTCCGTCCGTCTGTCACAGTGGTAACAGGGCAGATGAGAGGTCTTCAGTGAGAGACCACTAGGGTCACCCCAAAAGTTCATTTGGCTTCAGGAGAAGAGTGGGCAAATATGCAGTAGGCTGTTCCTTGCTGTGTTCATGCCAGGTCCTTGCCGATTCCTTGTCGATTCCTTGTCGATTCCTTGCCAAGTCCTTGCCAAGTCCTAGTCAGGCCTTGTTCGGGACAGCTAACGTAACGGCGCAGCAACTGCACCTGCACTGCTGCTCTCTCCAAGCTGGAACTGCAGTGGGGGAAGGGGTTTCTCCTCGTGGCAATCGGTAGGCAAAAGTGGGGGCTTCAGACTGCCTCTTACACTTGGTCTGAATCAATCCTCTTCACCATCCCGTATCGGGGAATGATTGATTCTAGAAGTGTTTTACTCACAACATTGGCATTGGCTTTAACCGTGGGTACCGCCTCTACCCAATGAGTCAGGTCACCTACTATCACTAGTAGAAACTTCCATCGTTGTACCTGGGGAAGCTTGGTAAAGTCTACTTGGATGTTTTGAAAGGGCTGTAAGGCTAGTTCTCGCCCTCCCCTGGTGTTTTCCTCATGACCTTCTCATTTACTTGTTGGCATATCTCACACCTTTCAATTACCTGCTTAGCTATCCCAAAAATTCCTATGCAGCCCCAGTCCCTTAGAAATTGATCACTTAGTGCTTGTGTACCCCAGTGTGTTGTCCCATGTATGCCTTCGAGCATTTTCCTGGCAAAGGGTTTATTCAACATTTGCCTCCCATCTGCTAATCTCCACTTCCCTTTGTTATCTTTCTTGGCTCCTGTTTTGAGGAATTCTTTCTCTTCTGTCTCAATGAATATGGGGACTTCTTCCATTTCTCTCATGGGGGTTAATGCTATCATTAGTTTTTCTGTCCCTGATTCGGCTGAATTCTTAGCATCTAAATCTGCTAAATGGTTCCCTCGTGCTTCTTGAGTCACCCCTTTTTTATGTTCTTTAACATATACTGCTGCCACTTCTTCTGGCAATTGTAAGGTTTCTAACACTTCTAAAAGAAGTTTTTAGTGAATCAGTTCCTTTCCCCTTGAATTTAATAGCCCACTCTCTTCCCGAATTTTTCCAAAGGTATGCACTACTCCAAAAGCATATTATGAGTGTGTATATATTGTTTCTCTTTTCTGTGTGAATATTTCCAGAGCTCACTTTAGGGCATACAACTCACATGCTTGGGCTGACCAGTTGGAAGGTAACTTTCCTTTTTCTAGGGTCACTAACTCCTCATCTACTATAGCCTACCCCAATACCCTGTACCCTGGATTACCCGTGAAAATCCATCGATGTACAATCGTTTTCCACCTTGGAGTGGTTGATCTGTTAGGTTCTCTCTTACTTTAGTTTGATAGTTTATAACTTCTAGGCAATTATATATTAATTCCTCACCTGGTTTTCCATCTAAAACTGGGCAGGGTTGAGTTGGTTACTCACGACTAGCTCTAAACCATTATCTATTAAGATGGCTTCATACTTCAGCACTCGGGAATCAGTGAGCCATTTCTCAGCCTTTTAGCTGAGGATACTCCTTACTGAGTGAGTGGTAATTATTTTCAATTTTTCCCAAAGGTTAATTTTTTGATTTCTTCTATGAGTAGGGCGCTCGCTGCCACCGCCTGAATGCAGGTTGGCCACCCCCAGCTGACAGGGTCTTGCAGTTTTGATAAATAGGCCACTGGTTTCCTGGATCCTCCCCGGTCCTGGGCTAACCCTCCATGTGCTGCCCCTTTTTCTATATCCACAAACAGATAGAAGGGTTTGTCTAAGGCAGGATGACTCAGTGCTGCTTCACTGACTAATTTTTGCTTTAAAGCTTCAAAATTTGCTTGTTGTCGTCTTCCCACCTGATTTCTTCTTCTACTAACTTTTCATACAAGAACCTGATGGCCTGCGTGTATCCTTCAATCCATAGCCTATGATATCCCAACAGGCCTAAAAACCTTCTGACTTCTCTCTTAGTTTTTGGCCATGGGAGTGAGGCTATCCCTGCAATTCTCTCAGGGTTCAGCTGCCGGCTCCCTTGACAAATCACATGTCCCAGGCATTTTCCCTCCCTACAATTTGGAGTTTCCCTTTTGATACTCAAAGTCCTTGGTCCCCCCAAAAATTTACCAGTGCTGTGGTGGATTCTCGAACTTTGAGATACCCTGAGAGCAGCCCAGTGCTCCTTGCTCCCCTGTGCTGACACGTGAGTGTTTGTCTGGTTTTGGGATGGCCCTGGCTGTGTGAGGGGTGCTACGTGGACACGAGACAGCCGGTCCTGTCCCGCTGGGTCCCAGCAGTGCCTCACAGCAGTCCTGCATCCACGTCAGGATGCTGGCCAAGAGAGGTCCTGGAAGCTGAGGCAGCTGATTTTAAGCTTGTGCAGGTGCCTACAGGCCAAGGCCAATGCTGTTCCCTCAGGATACAGCAGTCCTGAGGGGTCTCCCTCATTCAAAGAAATCAGCAGACAAATGCATTGTCAGCCAAAAGCCCTTTGATTGACCTGGCAGGAGGGCAGGGGTCAGCACCCCACTAAAGTGTTTCTCATCCACATATAAATTTCAGTGTGTTGATGTAGGAGTTGTATCAAAATCACCATCCATCTTTACACTGCTGAGGTGATTCCATAGGCAGGCGGTTGGAAATACATTGTGTCAGATTCCCATACTTGAAGCTGATGTCCAGGCCCTGGCCAGGAGCGGTCTGGATGCCCCAAAGCAGCACAAAGTCTTCCTCAGGGCTTCCCTGCACAGGGCTGATTCCACACTTGCCCTTAGTTCTTCTGGTAGACTGTGTCTAAAGCTTTTTGTCAGGTCACTCTCATGTCAAGTTAGGCCTGCCAGGTTTTTGTTATGCTAACTGCTGCTAAGTACTTAGGTATGTCTGTGCTAATTACTTGTTTACTCATGTGAATGGCTTGTGCTTACTTATGTCAAACAAAGGCCTTGTTCCATCCCCAAAGGTGCCTGAGGCCACCCGCTCCTTGTGGCACCAGTTGCTTTCCTGTGGGATGTTCCACCTCCCCAAGAGTAAAGAGGGAGCTGCAGAAAGAGCTTGCCAGGCTGCTCTCCATCCTTTCCCAGCACTCCTGGTGAAGTGGAGAAGTCCGAGCTGAGCGCAAAGGTGCAAATGGAGCAGCCGTGCACAAGAAGGCTCGGTGGGAAGGATGATCCAGGATCCATAGGCCTGGCAGGCTGAGCGTGCTCCAGGGGAAGGCCTTGGAGCAGATCCTCCTGAGTGCCATCCCACGGCACCTGCAGGGAACCAGGGCGTCTGCTGGAGGGTGGGAAAGCTCTGCGGAGGGACGGGGACAGCTGGGGCTCCTGGCGGGGTGTTGAGGGCTTCTGTGTGGGAGTTTGGGGGGTTTGGTGCTGGTGGGGTGTTGGAGAAGGAGTTGTCTGGAAGGTGAGAGGTCTAGGCTGGAATTTGAGTCAGTTTGAAGGCAGCATCTGTGCTTTGGCACAGCTTTGGTTATGGAGGCCAGAAGGAATATCTGTGACTTTTCCTCCTCATGGTCCTGATTGTCCTGCAGGGAACAAGAGGGGAGAGCTGTACATTACTGGCCACTCAGATCTCTGTACCAGGGGGAGGATTAGCCCTTTTGCCATCTACTCATTTCTTTGTGATACTTTTGTAACACCAAGTGGACTTTCATTTCTTGAGAGCGTTTATTTCTTTAGAGAATTAGGATATTATCATCTGTTCATAGAAAACCAAAGAATGGCCCTTGTTTTTGCCCTTTTTTTGTGTAGTGCTCTGTTCTGTAAAGTGACCCTCAGTGGATGAGGTTAAGGCAAATGAGTTGCTGCTTTGAGATGGGAAGCAAAATTCCAAATCTTCACCTCCTCAGGCCATCCCAATTAATTTGGGAAGTTTGCAACTTTTTGGAACTACTTGAGTTGAGCAATGGGAAGTAAAGCTTTCCTGAATTGAGGATTCTTACTTGCCAGATTCTTCTGTGCATTTGCCACTAAGGTGTTTTTGTGCTGAAGGCAGAAACTTCAATGAGAAAATAATTTCAGCATGGAGTAAGAGCTTCTGACAGAGGACCAAGTGTTGCCAGCAGTTACTCCAGGTGCTCCTGCCAACAGCCCCTGCAGGCAGGAGCGCAGCCCCCAGTGCACGTGGGCTTTGGCTCCCTCTGGCACAGGAGCCCCCCACGGGCACAGGTCTCTGGGGCAGGAGACGGGCACCGGTGCTTCCAGGGCTTGGGGGGTGGCAGGTCTGCTTGGGCAGGGACTGTGCCACACCTGCTGATGTCAGCGCTCCCCGGGCCCCAGGGGTCAGAGCAGCATTCCTGCCCTGGCCCACACGTTCCTTGTCTGTGTCACACCCGGGGGTTTAGGATGGCCACCAGCCGGGACGTGTCCCAAGGAGGCCATGCCAGCTTCTGTGGAAGGCCCCGTGCCCTTCCCAGCGCGGCTGCGTTGGCAGCCCTGGGGGCTCCTTCTGCTGCCCTGAGCCCGCAGAGCAGGGCAGCGTTTGCTGATGGTTTCAGCCATTCCTAAAGATCCTGTCGGGCTGTCTTAGACACATGGGGTGAGGGATTCCTTCCAACCTGAGCCACTTTGGGTGGGCTGGGGGCAGCCCCAGGGCAGGGGGCAGTGTGTGCAGGGGCCCTTTGTGACATGGGGCAGCACGGTCACCGTGGCATAGAATGGGACAGCGTGTCCAAGGGCCCTTTGTGACACAGGGTGACATAGGAGCTGGCGGTGACAAGACCACACCACAGTGCTTGCAGCACGTGACGGGACAGGACGGGACAGAGCCGTGCCGTGAGGAGCCCCCGCACAGCGCACTCGTTCGTGTCTGACCCGGAGCTTTTCCGAGGTGTTATTCCTGCAGCTGACCTCGAGGCCAGACCACAGGACTTGGTGACCATGGCCTTTCCGAGGCTTCTCTCCTGCAGGTGTCCTCGAGGGTAGACCGTGGGACTTGGTGCCCTGGAGGCATCTCCCATCCCTGCCACCGGTGCCCTCGAGGCCAGACCACAATCCTCAACAGGAGTCTCCTGTCCTTGTGGCAGGAGCCCTCGAGACCAGAGTGCAGGACTTGCTGTCCTGTCGCCTTCCTGAGGCTTCTCTCTTGAAGGTGCCTTCCAGGCATGACTGCAGGCCTTGCTGACTCGGAGCTTTTCCGAGGCATCTCTCCTGCAAGTCGTCACAAATCCGATCACTGAAATGGAGCAGAGACCCCCGAGAGTGCCCAAGCTGGCCTGGGTGGAGGAGAGGAAGAAGGCCCTGGAGCTGGCCCAGCACAGGAGACTGAAGAGGTGGTGCAGTTCAAGCCGCAGCAGGAGAGTGAGTGGCAGAGCTGGGCTGCTGGGCTGGTGGCTGCAGCCAGCTTGGCCACATCCCATCCCATGGCATCCCATGGCATCCCATCCAATCCCAGCCCATCCCATCCCATCCCCTGGGAACTTGCCCATGGACAGGACTAAAGAGGGGCCGGGCAGACACCCCACAGTGGCCATGCTCCATCCCCTGGGGCATCCCAGGGCTGTCCCTGCCAGGGGAGCGCAGGGCTGGGCTGTGTTCTCCGGCATCTCCCACAGCCCCTCAGCTCAGGCTGCGCTCGCTCTTTGCCAGGTGCAGCCGTGGACTGCACACAAGAGCAGGAACGCACCCATGGCCTCTTCCACAGAACAGCGCAGGTACCTGCAGCCATCCCCAGCTGGGCTGGGCCTGCTGTCACCGCTCAGCTGAGCACCGTGCTTGGAGCATCCCTGGCTTCCTGCCCTTCTCCTACAGCTGGTTTGCAAATTCATCAAGAGGATTCGGGAGGAAGAGACCAGCACCATGGGCACAAGGCTCAGAGCATATTCGCACATCTTCAAAACCAAGACCTGTGCTGCCCTGCTGGAAATGCTCGTAGAGGAGAGGTTTTCCAATCCAAAGCAAGTAAGCAGCCTGTGGCCAGGATTTCATCCTACCAGGAATTGCTTGGCCTCCCAAGCCATGCCTAATGGTCACTGGAAGCCTTTGAGGCCATGGCCGTGTGGTGGCAAGGAAAGCACTTCTCTGGGGAAGCTGGGGACATTCCTCCCTCTGGCAGCTTTCCAAGTCTCCCCTGCCTTCTCCAGGTGCCTGCCATGGTGAGGTACATCCACCAGTGGCTCATGGCCAGTCAGTTTGCTGAGCACAGGCTGAACAGGGCCCTGCTGGATCTCACCAAAGAACAGCCTGCTGATGTAGTAATGTGTCCTGGCTTTGGGCAAATTTGGGAGAAAACCTCCAGAAGGAGCCCCCAGAAAGCAAACTCACACAGCCCCTTGCTCATCTGGCTCGGGAAGAATTTCCTCAGAGAGTAGTGGAAACAACCTGTTTATTGAGCAGGCAAAGCACTCCCCAGCAAAAAAAAATGAACAACACCAGATGACAAAAAGTCTTTCTACGCTCTGAAGAGGTGACAAATTCAGGAAGTCTCTCCTGGGAGTGGTTGCCCAGTTATCGGTCTCTGGTGCTGGGGATGGCTGCTGCAGGTCACAAAATGCTGGCTCTCGGTGTGCCTTGGTGTTTCCCAGGTCCCAGTCCTGAGCAGGTTCAAATGGTATTCAGGAAAGGGAAAGAAAAAAAACAGTCCAGGGAAAAAATTGGATTGCCTAGCTAAACTAACTAATAAGCAAAAGCAAGGGCAAAAGCAAGAAGCAAAAGAAAGAGCAAAGCGAAAGCAAGCAAACCAGCAAGCAAGCAAGAAAGCCAGCAAGCCCTAGCCTCTCCTAGACACAAACTGTGAGGGGAGGTGAGCTGGCTGATAACAAGACAAAACAAACCTTCACTTTTCGGAGCCAGTCCCGAAGGCACAGAACATAACATCAAGCATAAACAGAACACACAATTGGGGATGCAAGCACCCTAACGTCACCCTAGGACATTCCACACCTTATCTCCGAATCGTCAACATAACTACCAAACATCATGTAAAAACTTCATCAAGTTAAAACTTCCATCTTTCACTTACTCAGACACATTTCCTTCCATCTCACTTGCTCAAACCTTTGACACACATTTCCTTCTATATCACTTGCACAAACCTTCGACACTTACACATTTCCTTCTGTATCACTTGCTCAAACCTTTGACACTTACACATTTCCTTCTGTATCACTTGCTCAAACCTTCGACACTTACACATTTCCTTCTGTCTCATGTCGGTGTGGTTTAATGTAAAGACAGGGGCAGTAACATCCAACAAACAGTGATATTTGCATATGAGGCTCACCCCACAATCAGATCTCCCTTAGCTACACATTGAGTTCTTCCATATTTCTGCATTATTCACCATGTACAACCTGGTCCCTGAGCAAAGACAATCCCACAAATGGGTTTGTCTGTACTCGAGGCAGAATTGATCCACACTGTCTTCCCTAACAAACCTCTGATATGTGCCACTGAGATTTTATCTACCTGGATCGGAACAGCATATAAAAAGGAGCAGTTCCAAACATATGGCACATTATGCCAATCAGTCTTCTGATGAGCCTGTGACATTTCTTGCTCAACAGTGACACTGCAGTGCTGGCCACCAGGCCGGCTTGCCAAGGGAGGCTTCTGGCCATGCCCTGCAAGCAGCTGCTGCTGCCAAGGCGCCTTTGGTGCCTCAGGCTCTCCCTGGCACAGCTCCCAGCATGGCACTCTGCCCTTGTGCCCGAGGCCTTCCCTATGCTGGGGCTGGCCTGGGGCTTTTCCTGGAGCGGGACCTGCCCTGCTCCTGGCATAGGAAAGGCAGTTCCTGCTGGAGCAGGAGGCTCTGCCTGCGGTGGGCTCAAACCACTCCCGCAAGGCCCTGGTGACGTCAAAATTGCTTCCTAGAGCAGAATAGTCTATAATTGGTATAGCTCCCATATTGAGGAGAAATAACTATTTTTTAAATTTTATTCTGTGTTGTAAATAGACCATTTTATCTAATAATGATCAGAATCAATCATAGCTGTATTTATACAGATTTATCTTGTATTACATCATTAATCTTTTGGGACAAATTGCATTAAGGTTCAATTCCACCTGTCCAATCTGCAGGGTCGGGATGGGATCCAGCCGCTGCCAGTCTCTTCTATTAGAAGGAATTCTTGAAGTCTAGGGGTCCTGCAGGGGTTTGAGGATCTATGTTGGCTGTTGGGGGACATTTCTCCACCTCATGACTCAGCAGGAGTTTCTCCAATAAAGAAATAAAGCTTTTGCCTGAAGCTCCCACTCTGCCCATGACAGGAACCCCTGTGAGTGCCCGTGACATCCTGGCTCTTTGGCAGCCTGGGGACTCCTGGGATGTCACCGTGGAGCCCCCGTGAGTGCCTGTGACAGATCGGTGCCTTTGCAGCCCAAGGTCCCCTGGGATGTCACCATGGGATGGCTGTGACTGCCTCTGACCACACAGCTCTTTCCCATCCCCAGAAACCCCTGGGAGGTCTCCATGGAGCCCCTGTCTCTGCCTGTGACATTCCAGCTCTTGAGGATCCTGGAGATTCTTGGAAAGTCCCCATGGAACCCCTCTGAGTGCCTGTGACAAATCTGATCCTTAGCAGGCAATCATCACCAAAAACCCCTGTTGCTGTGGTCAGTTTCCATGGCAACCATCACCAGCCCCTGTTGCTGTGGTCAGTTTCCATGGCAACCATCACCAGCCCCTGTTGCTGTGGTCAGTTTCCATGGCAACCATCACCAGCCCCTGTTGCTGTGGTCAGTTTCCATGGCAACCATCACCACCCCCTGTTGCTATGGTCAGTCCCTGGGCAGCTCCATGGAGTCCCCATGCCAGGGGTGGTTGCCATGGACACCAGCTCAGGCCTGGAGCCAGAGCCCGTTGCCATGGCAACCATTGGCAGTCCCATCCCCAGGGCCATGGGATCCCAGAACCACAGAACTGGCTGAGCTGGGAGGGACCCATCAGGATCCTCGAGTCCAACTGCTGGCCCTGCACAGGACACCCCAACAATGCCAGCCTGGGCCTGGCAGCGGTGTCCAAACGCTGCTGGAGCTCAGAGAGCCCTGGAGCTGTGACCCTTCCCTGGGGAGCCTGGGCCAGTGCCCCAGCAGCCTCTGGGCAAAAACCTTTTCCTGAGATCCAACCTCAGCCTGCCCTGACTCAGCTGCAGCCGTTCCCTCCAGTCCTGTCCCTGGGCACCAGAGTGAAGAGGTTCCCACAGCCCCAGCCAGGGACTCGCTCCCAAGGCTGCTGCCATGGTCACCAGGGCTGGGACCAGCTGGAATGCTCGTTTTCCAAGGGCCGGGGTTCAGGAATGGGATTCCCCAATTTCCTGCTCCTGCTAAAACCACACTGCCCCTCGCTACCTTCCTGCAGCCAATGGAAAGAACAAAAGGCAAAGATCCTGGGCTGGGTTAAGAACAATTTACTGGGAACAAAAACAAGACAAGGAACAAACAGGAACAGAAAAAATACTGATAACAGAAGGGATAAGAAAAAATATTTACAGGGAAAACTACATCACAACTGACTGGCTCTTCCTGGCCATGTATTTCCTTCTGCCTGGAAAGGACACCCTTCTCCTCGGGGACTGAGAGAGAGAGAGAGAGAGAGTCCCTTTCCTGCCCCTGGCAATGACCTGAGGTGGGAGTGCATGTAATGACAGGGCCATGGCCAGACCCTCATGTTCTTTGATCCCACACCATGTCATTGGCAGGGGCAGGAAAAGGGAAAGATCTCTTCCCAGCATGGATCACAGGGAACATGGATCACCAGGGCTCTTCCCAACATGGGTTCTCCCATGGGGGATGGAGCTGGAGCACTGCACAAAGCTCTTCCTCCAGCTTGGGCATTTGCAGAGTTTCCTTACTGGTGGCTCCGTTGGTGTCTGGTCAAGTGAGAACTCTGAGTGAAGCTCTTCCTACACTGGGGACACGTGTAGGGCCTCTCCCCAGCGTGGATGCGCTGGTGCTTGACAAGGGTGGAGCTGTGCTTGAAGCCCTTCCTGCAGTCGGGGCAGCCGAAGGGCCTCTCCTCTGTGTGAATCCGCTGGTGCAGGAGGAGATGGGAGCTGGTTGGAAACCTCTTCTCACACTGGGGACACTCGTATTGCCTCTCCCCAGTGTGGATCATTTGGTGGACGATCAGATGGGACTTCTGGCTAAAGCCCTTGCCACATTCCCCACACTTGTATGGCCTTTCTCCAGTGTGGATCCTCTGGTGGCTGATCAAGTGGGACATCTGGCGGAAGCTCTTCCCACATTCCCCACACTCACAGGGCCGTTCCCTGGTGTGGATCTTCTGGTGGCAGATCAGGCTGGAGCTCTGGCTGAAGGTCATCCCACATTCCCCACACTCATAGGGCCTCTCCCCGGTGTGGATCCGCTGGTGACGGAGGAGACTGGAGCTAGTCTGAAAACGCTTCTGAAACTCGGGACACTCGTAGGGCCTCTCCCCCGTGTGGATGCGTTGGTGGATGACGAGGGCAGAGCAGCAGCTGAAGCCCTTCCCACACTCCCCACACTCGTAGGGCCATTCCCTGGTGTGGATCATCTGGTGGCAGATCAGGTTGAAACTCCTCCTGAAGCTCTTCCCACACTCCAAGCACTTGTAGGGCTTCTCCCCATCATGAACCTGCTCATGGACCACCAGCTCTGAGCTCTGGCTGAAGCTCTGTCCACCTTCCTTGCACAAGGTGGGTCTTTCCTCCTCAGAGCACCCTGGGTTGGGTTTGCAGCCCCTCCTCCTGCAGGATCTCCGGGGCTTTTCCTCCCTGTTGGATTTCTGCGCCATGGAGTTGCTCAAAACGGCCTCTTCCACAAGGTTCTGCCACAGGGATTTGTCCTCCCTGGTCTCCATCCTCAGCTCCTTCCCTGGGGGAGGAAGGACAAGGAAAGGATGGGATTTGCCTCCATGCCAGAGGGAAGGGGAAGAGAATCCTCCCAGTGCGTCCCTGGCAGGACGGCATCGACAGCAGGGCTGTCCTGCAGCCAGGAGCCACGCTGTGCTGGGAGATGGAGCAGGAGAGAGGGGGAAAGGGGCACTGACTTCCTCCTCAGCTGCCCGGGGGTGCCAGGCCTCCTTTTTCTTCCTCACAGCTACCTCCTCCATCTGGTGAGGTTTTGGAGATAGGAAATTCTGTTTTGGGAGAAAAACAAGGGATGAGCACATTGAGTTTTGTACTGGTTTGAAGGCAAACCAGGGGGACAGTCTAAGCCAGAATTACAAATTAGTAAGAATATTAAGATCAAGGCAATGAAACAGAAACACTGGCTTAATCTGAAAGAGTCAGGCTATAACCTGACACCCCGTTGGTAAGGGTGGTGGTAGCCGTCGGATGAAATGGTGTCTGCAGCCCTGTTGGAGTGATGAACGTGATTCTGTCAAAGCGGTGATCCTGTAGAAGGGTCTGGTCTTCCTCTGAAGGTCCAGTGGTGGTTATGGAGCTCTTGTCCTCTGGGAACCCAGTAGGCAAGGTGGTCCTGGTGTTGGAAGGGTGAGATTATATCCAGGTAGGAATGCTTGGTTCCTCCCCCTGGGCGGAGCATCCCACAATGGGATGATGTAATTTTATCAGTCCTGCAGTGGCACTCAATGGCCCATTAACAGAAGATAGCCCCTGGAGGGCGTTATCAGGGTTGAGCCATGGAAGAGATAAAGAACACTGCCCCACCTGTTTATCACAGTTTATGAAGATGGTGACTGAAAACATACTTTGGGTTACATCTTACATTGCACCCTGAAACAGTGAGGCAATCCCTGCTCGGGGTGGGGGGTGAACACCACCCCGCTTACCCAAACTGGCTCAGGTGTAAAACCCCCACCCTGGGAAGGCCACGCACACAGGGGACAATGTCACACTTGCCCCACCTCAGGGGAGGTCTCTGTCCCTGTCACTCCCTGGCTCTCCCCCCTTTTCTCTTTCTTCCATCTCTCTCTCTGCCTCACATTTACTGTTCAATAAAATCCACTTGGGATTTGGTCTCGTTAGCACCTTAATTGGGGCAGAGGCATCTCTCTAACAATTTTATTAACCAGATTGAGACATTATTTTGGTGCAGTGAGTTCAGGGCACTGATGTCTGACCCCAAGTGCCTTTGACAACAGCATGGTTCCCTCCTCTCAGGAGGTTCTGGCTCTTTCTGGAGGATCTCTTGGAAACTTCAATGGAGCTTCCTCTGAGCGACTTCTGGGAGAATTTATGAGGAAAATGGCTATTGTGGGTGGCCAGTGTAAAGAAAATATTTTGCTGTCCTTCCTAGAAAAGTTTGTTAAAATCATGGCAGGAAAGGGACCAAATGATACCAGCAAGACTGACAAGGATCATTCACCACAAGGTGAGGAACACAAGGCTACTAAAGTCCTACCAGAAGCCCAGCTCAAGTGTCTAAATTCCCAAATAACTCCCGAATTCATAGGCTTGGAGGCTTTGCCAAATGTGAGAATCATTATTTTCTTCGTCCATGTCTCCTTTGTGACAGCTACACATAGCTTTGCCTTCCTTTGAAAAATCTCTACTGGGACAAATTTTCACTTTTCTTTTATCAGAACCTGCCAGCAGCTGAGCTGGAGCTGTGCAGGAACCGATGAAACTTGGAATTGCCACAGAATTGCTTCTATTGTCAGGTTATTCATGTTTGGGATTTGTTTGTGTTTCCATCACAAGTGACTTGGGGGAAAATCAAATATCCGTCAAGTATTTTATGCAGAGATAAGTTTGATTTCTTATATCTGTTTAAAAACTCAAAATAACTCAAGTTTTTTTTTTGTCCGGTCCCCAGGGGATGCTCGAGGGGTCTCTGTGCCTCTCGCCCTGGGTGATGCTTGGGAGGGGCTTGGGGGGGTTGTCCCTGTCCCTGTCACCCCAGGCCATTCCCCAGGGGGTGTCCCTGTCCCTGTAACCCCAGGCCATTCCCCAGGGGGTGTCCCTGTCCCTGTCACCCCAGGCCATTCCCCAGGGGGTGTCCCTGTCCCTGTCACCCCAGGCCATTCTCCAGGGGGTCTCCATCGTTCTCATCCCAGGGAATGCCTGGGATGTCTCCCTCCCTCTCACCCTGTGCCAGGGGGTGCTCGGGGCAGTCTCTGTCCCTCTCAGCCCAGGGGATGCTCGGGGTCTCTGACCCTTCACCCTGGGGGATGCTCGGGGTGTCTCCATCCCTCTGGCCTCAGGGAATGCTTGTGCAGGGCTGGGGACCAGGGGCTCTGTGTCCCTCTCACCGCTGAGGGTGCTCGGGGCTGGACGGTCTCCGACCTTCTCATATCTGATATCCCTCCTCTGCCTGCCGGTACCGGGTGATCGCCACCTGGCACCCCACAAGGTCCCTGCAGGGCCATTTCCGGCTCAGCTTTGCGGTCCTGCAAGACCCAAACATCCCCTGCCCTGCCAAACAACCCTGCCGGAGACCCCGCGATGGATTTGGGGCGAGCTCCCCCTCCCCGCTCCCCTGCGGTTCTGGGGGGGCGATGCCGGCGGAGCCGCAGGAGCCGCGGCTCGAGCGGGGGAACCGCGTGGGGTTGGGGCTGGGGCTGCTCCTCCTCCCGCTCCTCCGCTGTCCCTCCTCCCGCTCCTCTTCCTCCTGGTCCTTCTTTTCCTCCCGCTCCTCTTTTCCCCTTTCCTTTTCCTCCTCCTCTCTCCCTCTTCTCCCTCCCGCTCCTCCTCCGCTCCCAGCCCGGCTCGGGCGCTGCCGACACCCAAAAGCAGCCGCGCTCTGCCCTGGGGGGGTTCCAAAGCGGCCCCGCCCCGCCCGGCACTGGGAGCGCTACTGGGAGCACTGGGAACGATGGTGAGAGCACCGGGAAGGAACTGGGAGCGCTCTCCCTCCCAGTACCGCCTCACTGGGAGCACTGGGAACGATGGTCAGAGCACCGGGAAGGAGCTGGGAGCGCTCTCCCTCCCAGTACCGCCTCACTGGGAGCACTGGGAACGATGGTGAGAGCACCGGGAAGGAGCTGGGAGCGCTCTCCCTCCCAGTACCGCTCTTACTGGGAGCACTGGGAACGGTGGTGAGAGCACCGGGAAGGAGCTGGGAGCGCTCTCCCTCCCAGTACCACCTTACTGGGAGCACTGGGAACGATGGTGAGAGCACCGGGAAGGAGCTGGGAGCGCTCTCCCTCCCAGTACCGCCTTACTGGGAGCACTGGGAACGATGGTGAGAGCACCGGGAAGGAGCTGGGAGCGCTCTCCCTCCCAGTACCGCTCTTACTGGGAGCACTGGGAGGGAACTGGGAGCAAACAGCGCCCGGACGCGGCTGCAGCCGGCGGGGGCGGGGCCAGGCCAAGGGGCGGGGCTATGCAAATACGGCGGGAGCAGCGCGGGGTTTGCTCGGTCACGTGAGGGCCGGGGGGGCTGGAGCGATGGCGGCGGCGTCGGTGAGAGGGGACAGGGAATGGGAATGGGGACAGGGAATGGGAATGGGGACAGGGACCGGGAATGGGGACAGGGAATGGGAATGGGGACCGGGAATGGGAATGGGGACAGGGACCGGGAATGGGGACAGGGAATGGGAATGGGGACAGGGAATGGGAATGGGGACCGGGAATGGGAATGGGGACAGGGAATGGGAATGGGGACAGGGACCGGCAATGGGGACAGGAACCGGGAATGGGGACAGGGAATGGGAACGGGGACCGGGAATGGGGACAGGGACCGGGAATGGGGACAGGGAGTGGGAATGGGGACAGGGACTGGGAATGGGGACAGGGACTGGGAATGGGACCGGGAAGGGGGGCAGAGACCAGGAATAGGACTGGGAATGGGACCAGGAATGGGGACAGGGACAGGGGGTCCTTGACCAGCTTCCCCAGAACCTCCACCAGGGTCTCCCAGTGCAACCGGAGCTGCTCAGCCTGGTGTCCCCAAAGCCCTGAGCAACCTCCAAGGCCCTCCCGGGAACCCTCCGGTCCCTCAAACCCAGCAAGGCCCCCACATTCCCTGCAAGACCCCCATGTCCCCATCCTTGTCTTAGCTCAACATCTTTATTTTTACCTGCTTTTGAGGGTTTTGAAAGGGCAAAGAGAAATGAAAAAAAAAATCCAGGCCAAGGGGAGCCAGGAGGATGTGGAGCCCCCAGCCAGGTGTCTTCCCAACATGGATCAGCGGCACCACGGATCACCGGGGCTCTGCCCACCGGGGCTCACTGGGGATCATCCAGCACGGATCCTCCCAGGGGGGATGGAGCTGGAGCAGCGCACGGAGCTCTTCCCACATTGGGGGCACTCGCAGGGCTGCCCTTGGTGGTGCCTCTGTTGGTGTTGGGTCAAGGCTGGGCTGTGTGAGGAGCTCTTCCCACACCTGGGACACTCGTAGGGCCTGGGACATCACCAGGAGCAGGGCTGGGATGTGCTTTCGTGCCTGGGACACCACCAGGAGCGGGGCTGGGATGTGCTCTGGTGCCTGGGACACCACCAGGAGTGGGGCTGGCTGTGATGCTCTCCGGTGCCTGGGACACCACCAGGGGCGGTGCTGGCTGGGGTCTGTTTGGTGCCTGTGAAGTGCCAAGGGCAGTGTCCCAGCGGGGCAGCTCTCAGTGTCCCCAGCAGGTCACAGTGTCCAGTGCAGCCCGTGCCAGCGGTCACTGCGCACACGGGGCAGGCTGGGCTGGACGGGGGTCGGGGCAGAAACGCCGCCCCCGGGACTGGGCTCTCCCCCTGCCTCTGGGGCCCAGCCCCTGCTGGGAGCGCCTTGGGCAGGGCACGGGGCTGCTGCTGGGCCAGGGGGACAGGCCTTGCCCCCTGCCAGCTGCCCGGGCCCCTCTGATGCCTGTCCCACGTCCCTGTGGCTCCTGTCCCCACCACTCCCCACCGCCTTCACTCCCTCCATCAAAGCCCCACTCAACCTCTGCACGGTGACCTCTGGAAAGAAAGGAAGAATGAAGGAAAGGAAGTGTTGTCTCTTCACCCTGGCTGGATGCCAGGCACCCACCAAAGCTGCTCTCTCACTCCCCTCCAGAGATGGCCAGGAGAGAGAAAACAGAAGGAAGGCTTCATGGGTTGAGTTAAGGACTGGGGCAGATCACTCAGCAAATGCCATCAGGGGCAAAACATTTTCGAAATCAGAGATATTAGAGGAACTTACTGCTATCCAGATCAGGGCAGGATAGTGAGAAGTACAATAAAGCTTTAAAAACCCCTTCTGCCCATCCCTCCCTCCTTCCCAGCTCTACCTCCTCCCCCAGTGGGTGCAGGGAGACAGGGAATGGGGGTTCTGGTCAGGTCATCACCTCTAGTTTCTCCTGCTGCTCGGGGAGAGGAGTCGTTCCTCTGCTGTGCTGGGGTCCCTCCCTGAGACACTTCTCCATGAACTTCTCCAAGGTGAGTTCATCTCAGGGACAGCAGTTCTTCACAAACTGCTGCAGCGTGGCTCGCTCTTCCATGGGCTCACAGGTCCTAGCAGGACCCTGCTCCAGCGTGAGCTCCTCTCTCCAGGGGTTTGCAGGTCCCTGCCAGGTCCCTGCTCCAGCACAGGTTTCTCGTGGGGTCACAGCTCCGCTCAGGCATCCCCCTGCTCCGGCACGGGCTCCTCCAGGCGCTGCAGGTGCATCTCTGCTCTCCGTGCCTTCCATGGGCTGCAGGGGCCCAGCTGCCTCACCAGGGACTGCACCAGGGAATCTCAGGGCAATCAGCTCCAGCACCTGGAGCAGCTCCTGCCCCTCCTCCTGCCCTGCCCTGGAGTGTGCAGAGCTGTTCCTCTCACATGTTCTCACCCTGCTCTTCCCTGCTCAGTTACAATAAAACAATCACCAGTTTTTGTTTTCTCAAATCTCTTATCCCAAAGGCGTTACCACCATTTCTAACTGGCCCAGCCTTGGTCAGCGGCCGGTACATCCTGGAGTGGGCTGGAATTGACTGTGTGGGACATGGAGGACCAGCTGCTCTCACAGAAGGTGCTCCTAGAGCCCCTCCCTTACCAAAACCTGGCCATGCAAACCTCGTATAAGTATGGTAAGGTTTTTATTACCATTATGATTTCAATGATCTCTATTTTTGCTATTAATGGTACAGTTGTTATTACTAGTATTTTTAGTCTTTTTGACTCTATATTAATAGTGGCTAGAGTAGAAACAGGTTCTTCATTGCAAGTAGAAGTTAGAATTTTGTCAGCCTCTTGCCCTGCCCTGTTCTGTGTCATTGCTGCGTGTGAAGCCGCTGCTGCCAGGGCTCCCCATTTCCCTGGTTTGGGATATTTCATGGCATTGCTCACCTGTCAGAAAGAGAGGACTCATTCCATTCAAATGGATTGCCTGATTACACCTATTACTTAGGTGTAATACGGCACGTGGAGTACCGTATTTCTTCTAACTACCCTTCAAACCCCTTTTACCATAACCAAACCAACAGTACACGCTCAACAGCGATCAACTATTTTACAATAGTTTCTAACCTAGTTTAACAATTCCCCCTCTAACTATTTGATCCGTCTTCTAGCCTGCATCAACCTTTTAAAGTCCAATTTCTAATTTTCTCAGTTTCTCATACTGCTCAAGCATATCTCTGGCATTCTGATCACTCTGTTCTTTTATTAGCATTACTTTTTTGCCATTTTTCCCTTCTACGTTACCTTGCAGCATGATGCTGCCTTGGCCAATGCTGGGTACTATCAGGACTAGACATGGAATTGCACATGGTAGAAATATTACACTTACTAGTGCATGCACTACAAAGAAGACCAATTTCTTCCACTATTTACCGTTCCAGGTGAACAAGTTGTCCCATCAGTCGGGGTCTCCAAAAAGGGGGTCCATTTTTGTGTTCCAGCATAGGTTAGTTTCCTAATATTTTGAGTAATGTTTTTAATTACATGACTGTGGTCATTGATCTCTAGGCAGCATTCTGAAATGTTAAATTTCCCACAGATCCCTCCTTCCTCTGCGAGGAGGTAGTCCACTGCCAATCGAATTTGGTAAATTACTGATCATGTTTGTGGTTGCTGCTGGCTCAAGAGATCAATGGTCAGAGTTGTTTGATTGGACATTATTTCAAGTACTGCTTGTAAACGGATGATTCGATTGAGCATGTATACTGGGCTTCTGTACCCCCAGGATCCACCTTGGGCCCAGGTAGCCGGCCCATAAGTATCGATAATCTTTTGTGGGGTCCAAATTTCATTGTTCCAATTTTGGGTTCCGCCAAATAAACTCCTTTTCTTTCTGGCCAGATCATCATATACTGGGACTCCCAAGTTTGATTTCACATCCTTAAGCAGTAAGAAAAAGGATGGTTTTACTGCTCCAATTGTGCAACTCCCGGTCCACCCTCCCGGTAATTTCACATATGCCGTGTTACCACAGACCTAAAAAAACCTTTTAGGTGCATCCCAGAAATTAGAATCTTGATTTGTTATATGTTTCCAATATTTGGATAGGGTTTCTATTGCCCAGAATGGGTTAATATAATCTCCTAAGCATTCAAACAGTTTTTCACTATATACACATCTACTTTCAGTTTTTTCTATTGACCAATATGAATGGGGGGTTTCTGGGATCCACCTGGTGTGTGTGTGTCATTTGCTGCTAGATATCTTTCACATGGTGTTTCTCCTGCTTCTATAGTATGCATTTTCCCTTTCCTTGATAAACACTCTTCCCCTATTATTGTGGATTTTAGCTTCCACTCTCCTTCCCTTCTTTTGGGTACTACCATACTTTTTTTCATGTAGTCCATTTTAAAATGTCTAGGGGACCCAAACTGATACCATCCCATGGACAAATTTTAAGTGTGTCCCCTTGCACACCCAACAATCAGTCAACTTAAATTCTTTTGTAATCTTTTCCACCATATCGATAAAAAGATTCTTACCATTTATTTGTCCCTCCCTATCCCTTTGTCCTTTCAATTGCACTTCTTTCTCCTTGAATGTATCCTCTAAGTTGGTTTTACTTTCTTGTTCAAAACCTACCCATCTTTCTTTCATGGGGCACTCTCCTGAGATCCTCTGACTTGGGTTTGCAATAGTTTTAGCCAGCCAATATATTTCATTATCCTCTTTACAGGTTGTTAACTGGGAGTGGTCGATACATTTGGGATTCATGTTGGTGTGCACTCTGATGAATGCACTTACTGTATCTCCTCTACACAAGGGATAGTAACACTTCTCACAAGTGTTTCCTCCACTTCCTCCAAAGTGGATGAGTAGCAGCATTGCTACCAGTGGGAGTCTGGTACGGGCTGGCCTCCTCACCTCTCGATCCACAGGGCTTTTCTCGGTGCCCTGAGAGTCTTTCCCAGAGGTAGTTCCTGATCCAGTCTTGCCTCCCACCTCTGGTTTTCCCTCCTTCTGGAGACATTCTGCCCTGACCCTTATCTTACCAACTCCCTTCCCTCAATTTGGTCCCAATGAGGGTTGCAAGGGGAGTGCTCTATGGAGCAGTACTGGAAACTGAGATGTTATTCTGATTGTCAATTCTTAGCTAAACAAAACTTAAATTTATCCTATAACTATAACAAACATTAGCAAACTTTAAGGATATAGGGATAACAATGTAGAGGTTTCCTGTGGGGGGGTTGTGTTCAGGGTTGCACTTCTTTTGGTGCTTTCCTCAGGACCAGTTTCAAGTCTTTATCGTCTCTGCTGGCTATAGTCCATTCGCTTGCCTCAGCTGGGGGTTGTACTGGACCCTTCACTCGACTTGCATGAGTCCAGCCCTGCTCCTTTGTTCTCACTGTGGTGTTTGCTGCAAGCAGTGCCTGGAAGGGGCCTTCAAAGCGAGCAGTTAGTGGAGGGTTTTTCCATGATTTAATCAACACCCAGTCTCCTGGGTTAGTACCATGTATTTTACAATCCAGTGGGGAAGTTTGAGGAAGGTAGCCCTTTTTCTTTAGTTCTTCCAGGGTTGTTGTTAGTGTTTCTATATATTTTTGCATGGTCATCCTCCCCTCTTGATGTTCCCCAGTACTGTATGGGGTAAGTAAGAAAGGCAGCCCAAACAACATTTCACAAGGAGAGACCCCTAGATCTGTTCTGGGTCTCGTTCTTATTCGTCATAGGGCTAGTGGTAAACATTTGACCCAATTCCATTGGGTTTCTAAGACCAATTTTGTTAAAATATTCTTTAAGGTTTGATTTACCCTCTCGACCCTCCCAGAACTCTGAGGGTGCCAAGGGGTGTGTAACTCCCACTTCATTCCCAGGGCCCCGAGGACTTGTTGCAGAACACTGGATGTAGAGTGGGGGCCACGGTCTGAATCAATAAAATTTACTAGCCCGTATCTCGGAATAAGTTCTTCTAAGAGAACTTTTGTCACAGTTTGGGCTGTCTCCCTTCTCGTGGGGAATGCCTCAAACCAGTGGGTTAGATGGTGAATCTCCTCTGGGGAGAAGAGGATGTTCCTAATAGGATGCAGCTCTTCCCAGGTGTGTATATTGGGACCCAGGAACTGATCTGTTTGCTGTGCGGTGCCAGTTGGATCTTCTATTAAACCAACTAGCTCTTTCTTATATATTCTTGCTTCAGAAGCTGTCAGGGGTACATTTATAACACCTATTCCTCCGACCGCCACACCTAGTGGAACTTCCCTCAGGGGAAGCAGCCTGTCAGGATTTACCTCTGGCCTTACACCACTTTTTGATCTGGTATTACAGTAAGGGCCAGCATCTGAAGGCTTATTTGACTGGCTCACTAATTCTTTGTTATCACGTTGGGAGGGTTCAGTTGTTAGGTTGGAGGATATATCCAGAGGTTTTTTCTCAGGGAAAGGTGTTGTATTCTGACTTACAAGTGAAGCAAGTTGTATGTTAGTGGGGGTAGGAGGCAACAGGGAAAAAGCACCAAGGGGTGGATATATATGGGGGAGTGGGGTTGTTGGAGGGGGTAAAAATGGCATGGAGATTCCCTGAGGAGATAGAGAAGGGGCAGGGATCATTGGAGGGGGTAAAGGTAGGTTTTGAGAAGCAGGAGGCTGGGTGTTAAGTGGGGGGGTGGCTTCATAGTGTGAAAAAAGCCAATCCCTTGGGGTTTTTTTTAGTTTTAAAAGTTTATTAGTAATAAAATTGTTATAAAAATAGCAATAAAATTAGAGTAATAAAAATTTGGACAGTGAGGATTAGGACAATTACAAGACAATAAAAAGTAAAGAATTATGGATGTCCGGATGTTTTTGGGCACTAAGCTGCCAAAAACATGCCTTGTGAACAAAAGAATTACCCTTAACAGCAACAGCCTGTTGCATATTCATATATCTCATACATGATGCATAAATTCCTTGCAAATTAAGAATTTTTCTGGTTGTTGTCAACTTCTTCCCCTTAATCCTAGTGGTTCCATAAAGATAGAGAGAAGGTGGAAGAATGTTTGTCTTTTCTGATAAGGAGGCAGTAACTCTTTATGTGTCTTGTCGCTCTTATTTCTGTGCGAAGTTTCTTGATTATCTTATCCCTTTTCTTGAGCTAGTAAAAATATCTGACATTGCAGAGTTTCTATTTTAACATTGTGTTATAACCTAGAACTACATTTAACACACTACTTAAGAGAATTAATACAGCATAACTTTCTATCACTGCACATATAATATTTGTTTTAATATTTGTGACAAAAGCCAATCATAAAATATTCATTTTTCACACCTTGCCCTCACTGCCCTTTTGTCACACACACACACACACACAGACACACACACACAGACAGTTCTCGGTTAATTTCTGATTTGATTGCCTGGATTTTGTTTGGTTTTGTTGTTGCTTTGTTTTCTTGGTGTGCCTGAAGTGTCCAGTCAGGAGCAGAGTGACTCTTGCCAAGGAACTTTGTGGTGCTGTCGCTTAATATTAAATCTGGTTTTTGCTGATCCCTTGCTGGGGATTTTTTCAGCGCTCTCAAGACCTCGTTGGTAACAGGGTGAAGGAGCCCTGGCCCAGGCTCTGGCCCTGGGGGACAGAGGGACGCTGCCGGGGGTTCCTGTCCCCCTGTCCCACCCCCCACAGCCCCAGCCCCCGTCCCCGTGTCAGGCTCTGGGGTCGATCTCGTGGAACATCCTCTGGGGGAGGCTGCGGCGCCGGGGGCAGGGAGACCCGGGGGGACAGGGGACCCCTCTGTGCACGAGCAGCATTGGACTTCTCTGGGGGAACTGGGAGGGGGGTCTGGGGTGGAGTGACCTCCCCAGTGACCTCACACAGCCCCGGTGATGTCACACACCCCTGTGATGTCACACAGCTGCACTGTGATGTCACAGCCTGCTCTTTGAGGTCCCAGTCTGCTCTGTGATGTCACAAAATCTGCCCTGAGATGTCACAGCCCAGCCTGTGATGTCACAGCCAGCTCTATGATGGCACAGCTCTACCTTTGTGATGTTATGCAGCCTCGCTGTGATGTCACAGCCTGCTCTGTGATTTCTCAGTCAGCTCTGTGATGTCACAACCCACTCTGTATTGTCTCAGCCTTCTCTGTGACATCACACAGCTGCTCTGTGATGTCACAGAGCCCTTTCCTATGATGGCAGAGTCTTCTCTGCGGCCTCACAGCCCATTCTGTGATGTCACACAACCAGCCTGTAATGTCACAGCCGACTTTGTGACATCACAATCTCCTCTATGATGTCACAGCCTGCTCTGTGATGTCACAGCCTGCTCTGTGATGGCAGAACTCACTTATCATGTCACACAGCACCTCTGTGGGCTCACAGACCCACCCTGTGATGTCACAACACCTTCAGTGATGGAACACAGCCACCCTATAACATCACAGCACACTCTTTGACCTCACAGCTCGCTCTGCTCTGTGATGTCATACAGGCATGCTCTGATGTCACAGCCTGCTCTGTGATGTCACACAATAAACCAGTGATGTCACAGCCAACTATATGATGTCACAACCTGGTCTGTGACAAAATCACAGAATCACAGAATTGCTGGGTTGGAAGAGACCTTTAAGGTCATCAAGTCCAACCCATGCCCTAACACCACCTCAGCTAAACCATGGCACTGAGTGCCACATCCAGTCTTTTTTCAAACACATCCCATGGTGGTGACTCCACCACCTTCCTGGACAGACAGTTCCAGTAATTTATCACCCTTTCCATAAAAAACTTTTTTCCTAATATAAAACCTAAATTTCCCTTGGTGCAGCTTAAGACACTGTCCTCTGGTCCCGTCAGTTGCTGTGAGGAGAGAGACCGACCCCCACCTGACTGCAACCACCTTTCAGGGAGTGTAGAGAGTGATAAGGTCACCTCTGAGTCTCCTCCAGGATAAACAACTCCAGCTCCCTCAGTCATTCCTCACAGGACTTGTGTTCCAGACCCCTTGTAATAGATAAGAGAAGTCTCTTTGTTCATCATTAAACAGGAACTCAGGCAAAGGAAGAGGTTTTTTGTGAAAAACAGGAAACCCGAGGATATGCTGACTCCTTAAGTTGATTGTACAACTAGGGTCGGGAGGTGTGTAACCATCTATGGAAAGATTGTTACAGGGTCATAAACCCCCAGCGAGGAAGAGGAGGAGAGCCTTCATCCAGACGACCACCATAGAGCAGGTGGTGACCCCCTAGCAACTGGAGGAGCACGCGCAGAGTACTCCCGGAAAAGCCACAAACGCGGAAGAAGGGGGAGAATAAAGGACCGTGGGAAAAGGGAAGCGGTGTGAGCCTTGGCGGAGCACTGACTCCCCGGCTGCACCCAGCGCTGTTTGCTTGTCATTGCTTGCTGTAATCAATAAAATTCCTTTTATCAATCCCTAAAGGATCAGACAAATTATTTACTTTAACTTATAAAACCCGTTCCCTGCTCTTGCTGCTGCCCCATCTTCAAAGCCTCTCCCTCGGGCTCTTCCTCCCGTGCAGAGCAGCTCTCCTGGACAGGGACGGCAGATGGCACAGCTGGGAAGCAAAGGGAGCACTGAGTCAGTATGGGGACGTTTTCCTTGGCAGCAGCTGCACTTCCATCAGGGAAGGGAAGATCTCAGAGCCTCCCCAGGAGGGTTAGAAAGAAAAAGCAGCCGAGCGGGCCAGGCTGTGGTGAGCGCAGCCGCGGCGGGACTGTCCCGCAGCCCCGGCAGCCCGGCACAGCCGGCACAGCTCCCGGGCCCTGCCGGCACAGCTGCCTTGCCCAAGGACAGCCCCTGTGCCGGCCGGGGCAGCTGCGCTGAGCAGCCCCAGCACGGGCAGGGCCCGCTGCTGCCCCGCCGGGCAGTGCCCACGGCCACAGCCCACGCCACCCTCGGCCCCACCCTGCCTCCCCGGCCCTGGGGCCTCACCCGGGCTCTCTCCAGCGTGGCAGCAGCAGGTCCCCGTTCCCTGCTCTTGCTGCTGGCCTTCAGCTTCTCCCTGCTGGCTCCCGTCAGTCTCCGGCTGTCCTCGAGGTCTCCCCTGCAGCTGTGGCAAAAGCGGAGGCTCTGCAACTGGTTCCAAGGCCTGGCAGAGCTGCAGTCCCGGAGCCCTCTGTGCTCCCTGCCGGCCCCCTCCATCCCCTCAGCCCCGCCATGCTCTCGGCAAAGCCCCAGCCCCCTTCAGTTTCTTCAGCCCCTCACAGTCCTCTCAGCCCCTCAGTCCCTTCTGACCCATCCCGTCCCCCTAGACCCGCCACCCCTCGGCCTGTGCCACTTCCCTGTCACCTCAGTGCCACCATCGCCCTCGGCTGCCCCACAGCCCTCAGCCCCAGCAGCACCTCAGGGTCACCGTCCCTTCAGCGTCACCGCCCCCTCAGCCCCCTCAGTCTCACCGTCCTTCAGCAGCTCCTCAGGGGACAGTGCCTGGGGCCACCGGCAGCTCCCACCGCTCCAGGGACACCCGGGGCTGGAACTGCTGCTCCGCCCGGCCCGGCCGCCAGCTCAGACCCAGCACAGGGAGAGGGGACACAGGGGGCACGGGGGGAAAAGCAAGAGGTGAGGGAGGAAGCAGAGCAGGAGAAGAGGTTAAAAAGAGGCCTACACCTATACAGATGTATAAAAAGAGGCCTACACCTATATGCATGTATAAATGTAACTACGGACATCTACAACTATAACTGCACATGTAAAAATGTAAATATATACACCTAAAACTAAAAATAAATTAACTAGACAAATCTCTGTCTATGTAGATAGATAAATTTAACTACATAAATCTATAAAGACAACTACATATATCAATAAATAGAACTATACACATCTATAAATATCACTAGAGACAGAGGAATTCTACCTGCCCAATGGTCACAGGCTCTCCCTCTGTCTCTTCCTGGCACACAGGGCAGCCCTCCTGGACAAGTTGATCACATGGGATCTGGGAAGCAAAGGGAACACTGAGACAATACTGGCCCTTGTTCAAGCGCCCCTTGAGCACCAATTGTCCTTCTATCAGGGACATTAAAAGATGGCCTGAAAGGCAGACTCTCACTTGGCAATTTCAAGCCTGCTCTATAAAGAACAGGGATCCTTCCAAGTTTTCAAAACGGAAGTGTGTAAAGTATTTAAGTATTCTAATAAAGTCTCAGCACCCACAGTGCAAATGGCACCCACGAGAGCTTGAAACACAGACAGTCCCAGTGACAGAGAGACCACAGTCCTCACTGAAATGCCTGAAGGCTGCTGGGGGCTGAGGTATGAACCAGACTGGGACACCCAGCTTGGTGGCACAACTCCCACAAGGTCAGGTTTATTCCCTGCTCCCTTGCCACAGCAGAGGACTCAGTGCCCAAGCCTCTGGCGAAGCGTGGAGGGCAGGGCTCGGGCAGGTTTTGCATGTGCCTTTGAACTAAAGGCACCAGGAAGCACCAACCCTGCAGACAAGAGCTCAACTCTTCTCGTCTCCCTTCCTGCCAGAGGCAGGCTCAGAGCAGCCGTCTCACACCTCTCTAAACCAACGGGGGCTCTGTCCTTACCAGGCTCCTCGGGCTCTGGGGAACTGTTCTCGCAGTTCTCGGTGCCAGATGAAGTTTCCTCTGCTGCAGCCCGGTTCACAGGCTCCCCTCCTGAAGACTCAGGGGCAACATTCATATTGCCCTTGAAAGAACAATAGAAAAAAAGAAAACTAAAGATCATTCAGTATTTTGCTGGAATCACATCAAGGATACAGTTACTCTCCTTCTCCATGTAACAGCGTTCAAAAGCTTTCAGCCCAGCCTCTTCCATTCCCCTCCAATGGGTTACCTGAGCAGAGGGAGACCTTTCAGGCAGGGATCTCCTGATCTCCCGGATCATTTGCTCGACGGCCAAGCCAAGATCCACTGGTGGCAATTGCTCTTCGCCAGGCGCATTCCAGGCTGAGCCGGAGGCCGTCGATGCTGCACAACCTGCACTGCCAGGTGGAGCGCTGGGGGCTGAAGTGCCCGAGGTGGCTGCAAGAATCCAAAGACATTGGTCACACTCCACAACGTGGCTCTGGGACACAGATCTCTGCTGCTGCCTTGGATCAACCATCACAGGAAGCAGGCAGGAAAACCAGGCAGAGAATCTTTTGCCTTTCTAGGTGCCCCTTGTAATAAGCTTGAGAATTTTGGGCCGAGAATGACAGAGCCTTGTGGAAAAATACTCCAAACAGTCACTTTTCATGACCTTTTGGGGAAAAGCAAGGCTACAACTCTTTTCCTACCTCGCGGGTCGTAGGCTGGGGGCTGCTGCTCCCTGTGGAGCTGCTGGAAGCTGCAGGGCTGGATCCTGAGCACCTCCCGGTCGATCGGAGGCAGCTGCCCCTGGTAGAGCTGCTGGAAGCAGCTGCGAGGCCCCTCCCGCCCGAGCGGCAGCAGCGGCTCCCCGTAGAAACCGAAGAAGCCGCAGGGCGGGATCCGTAGCAGCTCCCGCTCGGCGGGCGGCGGCCGCTCCCCATAGAGCTCCTGGAAGCGGCTCGGTCCCTCCCGCCGGGCCGGCACCGGCCGGTCCCTGTGCAGCAGGTGGAAGCCGCAGGGCGGGCGCCGGGCGAGCAGCGGCCGCTGCCCGGGGGGCGGCTGGAAGCGGCCAGGCCGGGGGCTGCGCAGCTCCCGCCCGTCCGGCAGCGTCCGCTCCCTGTGCAGCAGCAGGAAGCCGCTGGGCGGGCGCCCGGGCGGCAGCGGCGGCCGCTCCCTGGAGAGCGGCTGGAAGCGACTGCGCCCGTCCCGCCCGTGCGGCAGCGGCCGCGCCCCGGGGAGCTGCTGGGAGCCGCAGGGCGGGCGCCTGCGGCCCTCCCGCCCCGCCGCCGGCCGCTGCCTGTTGGCCGCGCTCCGGCGCCTGATGCGGAGCAGGAGGTCGGGGCGGTCGCGGCGAAAGCAGGGGTTGCCGTAGTGGAGCCAAGCCCCGGCATCGCCCGGCGCAGCTGAGCCAACCCGGCCCGGCACCCTGCGGAAGCCGTAGCGGTAGAGCTGGCGCACGAAGCTGCGGAACTGCGTGGCCCTGAAGGTGTGCGGGGCCGGGCCCCGGGCGTCGCCCGGGCTGAGCAGCTCCCGCTCGAAGAGGGAGCGGTGGATGAGCAGCCCCCGGGCCCGGCTGTCCCAGCGCACGGAGCGGACGCGGGGGCTGTTCGCCAGGCGCCACAGCTTGGCGGGGAAGGCGCTGGCTCTGAGCCCGGCGGGCAGCGGCAGCTCCGCCATGGCGCCGCTCGCCGGCTGTCGCCACAACGGCCCCGGCGCAACGGCCGCGGCTGCGCCGGCGGCGCGCGGCCTGAGGGGGGCGCTGCACTCGGGCCCGCGCGCGCCCAGCCGCACTGGGCGGGGCCGTTCCTGGGCTGTTCTTGTCAGGTGCAGTTCAAAGGCTGCAGGCGCATTGAGGAAGACATTCTACCTATTTGCATCTCCAACCTTTGAAAAGCCCTTGTGTATGAAAAGCTCTGCATCAGCACCAAAAGCTGATCGCAGTGAGACCCAGACGAATTAGCCTCAAGAGCTGCTCTTTGTTCCCTGCTCAGGGCTTGTTCTCTGATTTTGTGTGTCTGCTCCTTCCAGTGCAGGAACACGGGGAAGAGAAATTAGGATGTAAAACAAAGAAGTGGGATCCACAGGCCTGCACCTTGGTAGGTATAATAGATCTGGGATGGCCCCACATTCCTGACAAACTTGATGGGCAAGGCACTGAGGTCACTTTCGTTGCCTTCCCTTCCCCTGCCTCCACCCTTCAGATGATCAGTTTTCTAGAAAGAGCTTTTTCTTTGTGTAGCATCTGGTACCTCACAACCTCCAACGTGACTTGTTTAGAACACGTGAATATTGCTCCTATCATCAAAACACTAGGAAAGAAGTATTTCAGGCCAATTTTTTAAGTATTTTTATCAAGGCTTTTATGTTCTTATCTCTACACAGGAGCCCAGAAACATGTTATAAAAAAAAATTTAAAATGTTAGTCATATCTTAAACAAAAATGTTTTGCTTCAAAGCTCCAAACACCAAATCCTTCAACAAATCAGACCTCATCTAAAAGCAAAAATATAAATGGAAAACTGTCAACCACCTAATAACTACTATTAAGCAAGTATTATTTCTGGTGGCTGTCTGAGGAGTTTCTCCCATGTCAAATGCAAAATACGGATTGCTCTGAATTAGTGCATCACCAACTGTGCCTTTTCCCAAAAGACTCAACTTACTGCTGCCCAACAAAGACATGCTATTTTCTCCTTCAGCCACTGCTCCAGCCTGATCCCCTGGGGACAAGAGATTGCTGTGGGTTTCTGTGGGAAGGGGAGTGGCACAGGCACATCAGTGCCTGCAGACTGTGGCAGAGGGGAGGATCTGCTGTGACAGCAGGTGCACGGGAGACTGGAGAAGAGGTTTTTTCTTTCTTGTCTAAGACACTGAATTTAGAGAATGTTTTCATAAAGAATACTGTCACCGCTTTACTCTTTTTACCCCAATACTTACTAGTCCTGATAAATGTTAATTATTTCCATACATTCTGTTTCTCGGTGGTTTAATTAAAAGCACAGAGAAACTCAGTTATTTCAGAAATGAGCTTGAAATAAGCTGTTACTTTAGAACAAACCCAACATTTTCATTGTTTCTAAGTGTTAAAATGATGTCCACCGAGAGAAACTCAGTCACTTCCAAAGTGAGCTTGAAATAAGCTTTTGTTTTAAAACAAAACCAAGACTTTTTTCTTGCTAAGGGAGAACAGGAGTTTCCCAAACTCCTCCGTGGAACTAATACAACTTGTTTGAAGTATCCATTTCCTGCCAGGAGCAGAGGGATGCCAACCTGGGCAGAGTTCACACAAAGCTCATTTCAGTAGAAAGGTGATACAAGAGTGACTGGGGACAGACAGAGGGGCTTTGCAGCTCTGCTGGGGCTGCAAAGTTCAGGCTGCTGTTCACAGCTGTAAAAGGAACTCCTGCTGCTGTAGCCAAGGTGTTTGAAGATGCAGACAGTTGTCAGGGTCTGTCTGAAAATCCCTCATGTTTGCCTCACGACTGTCTCCAAGGACTGAGACCCTAGACCCTGAAAGTAGCTCTAGCCTGGCTGAGGTGGAAAGTCTGCCAAGCCTTAAGGAGTGGTATGCGATGCCATGGGAACTCAGTGCGAGAACAATGGACTGGTCATGGTGGACTGAGCCCTAATCAGTTCGTCCTGTACCTTTGGTCCTGTACTCTTGGTCCTGCACTGACGTGACGGTTACAACTGGTTCCCAAAACAACGAGTCCACACCCACCATGTAGCCAGGAGAGCTGCCGCTTTGGCCAGATGCCACCCGCTTTGAGGAACCCTATAAAAGACTGAAGGAGTTTTGAGGACTTTGTCCGGACCCCACCTGGAGAAGACAGCCTATGAGCATCTCGTCAAGCTCCGAGGGCCTCGTCTCTTCAGACTGGTAGCTATAATCCCCTTCCCCTCTTTCTCTATCTTTCACTCTATCTCTTTATTTCTCTCCCACTATCGCAGTTGTTGGCACTAAATAAAAGTGCATTTTTGTTTAAGCAAAGTGTTGTGTCCCCTGCTGTGTCTTTTGTGCTTTGAGATCTCCAAAAAGAACCTATCAGGGACCCTGCATGCATTTGCGGACCCTGACAATGGGTCCCACTGAGGGACACGACTGAGAAAGTGTCCCCAGGCCCCAGGCAGAGCAGAGAACTGGAGGCACTGATGACAGGTGGGGACAAAGAGAAGCCAAGTCTTGGTGCCCTGGGGCACAGCAGGGTCTGTGCCACCAAGGGCTGTCAGGAGACACCTTGTCCTGAGGCACTGGGGCCTCCTGGAAAAGCTCCAGCCATGAAGTTTTTGTGCCATCCTGGCCTCCTGTTCTCTCCTCCAAGGAGTCCATGAGGAGCCTGTGTTGGGGATGGACCTCAGTGGTCCCATTTATGCTTTGAGACACTTTGGGGTTTTCTTCTGACTTTGGCTCCTGGAAAGTTTTGTGCAATCTCCTCTCGGGCCCTGAGGTTCAAGGGCTCAGCTCCAAATGCACCACGGGGCTCATGAGGGACAAACAAATCCTGAGAAACCATGGCTGTGCCTTGATTTCCCTCTTGTCTGAGGCAGTTCATCAGGAAGATTTTGTATTGGCTTTGCTTCTCCAATTTGAGATTTCTCAGCAAATGTGTTAATTACTGTGGTGGGTTCAGTGTTGGCTAATTACCAGGGCACTCACTAGAATATACTTACTAATTTCTTGCTCTAAGATAAGATTAGGAGAAAGGCAAAGTGGGCTCAAAACTTTAAAAGGGTATAAAGAAAAGTTTATTTATAGTAAGTAGAATAAAGAGTAATAAGAATCAGAACAAAACTTTCCGAACACTTCCTCTCTCCATACAACCTGACAATGTAAACAGACAAAACCTAAAATTTTCAGTCAGCTTTCCACCTTAAGAATAGTCTTTCTTCAGTTCACTTAGGGAGAGAAGTTCCTGTTGTAAATGTTATGTGGACTTCTCCACAAGAAAACAGTTATCTCATGACTTTTCATTTCCATGAAAAGCAGCTGCCTGCAATGGTGAAGTCCCTCCCATTTTTCACAGCCTTTCCCACAGCTGTGTTTATGGGCCATGCCAACTTATGAGGTATTAGTTTACAGATGAGCTGTTTAAGAGCAAAGGTTCTCTTCACTTATTTCTGAAATCATCTTCATCTCTGGAAACAGAGGTCTTCTTCTCTCCCTGGGGGCATAGGTTCTCATCACTCTGCTGTCTTTCATTGTTCAAACTTCTCATGGGATCACAGCTACTTCAACATTTCCTTACATTAGCATGGAGGCCTTTGCTGAACAAGTCATCTGCCAATTCTTTTCAATGTGTTATAGGGAAAAAGAGACTCTGATGTATCAATTACATCCTTCTCCATAGCGTTACCAGAGGATTTCAGCCCCAAGATCAAGGCATCTCCTCATCCCTCCCATCTGGGACTCAACATCCTCTTCACTG
This sequence comes from Anomalospiza imberbis, assembly GCF_031753505.1. Lineage (NCBI taxonomy): Eukaryota > Metazoa > Chordata > Aves > Passeriformes > Viduidae > Anomalospiza > Anomalospiza imberbis. Next base: position 176,214 of record NW_027100480.1, on the reverse strand, counting down.
ACCTCGGTGTCTTCATGTTGCTCCTGTGTGTGCCTGCACTTTGTCCTTTTCTCTCACTCGAGGGAGGATGGAAGCACTGGAAGAGTCAATATCTCAGCCGGGGCCTGCAGATGGTTCCGTGACCCCGGCCGGGCTCGGTACTTGTGGCCGGAGCTGTTTTACCATGGAGGTTTCTGCAGCGGCTGCGCTGGGGCTGTGTCAGGCTGGGCTGCGCTGGGGCAGGGCCAGGATCTCAGCAGCCAGGCCAGAGCACAGCAGCAGCACGGCCGGGGCCCATGGCTTCTCCTCCCCTGCCCGCTGGTTGTGGGCGAACCCCAAGGGCGGCAGAACCTTGGCCGAGCCGGCCCGGCCCGGGGCTGCTCCTGGGGCCCGGCGGATCCTGGCTGGGCCCGGGCTGGCGGCGGGGCAGGGCTCGGTAGCGGCCAGATGTCAGCAACCGCAGCCACGGCCCGGCCCGGCCTCGGCCCCGCGGCCTCCCCTGCCCTGCCCGGCAGCCGATGGGGCCTAGCGGCTCCCTGGGAAGGGGCCCGGCCCCACGGCAGGAGCCGCCCGGCCTGGCCTGGCTGAGACGGGGCTGGGCCGGCCTGGTCACCTCTTTGCTGGCCAGAAGGGAAACAGACCCAGCCAGGCTTCTCCATCTTTAACTTGTGTCTTCACAGAAGCGTGTGCAGTTTCCTTAGAGGTTTAACAGATTGTCAGCTCTCAAAGCTAATTACTGATTGTTTTTTTTTGTCAGACACCAAGGAAACTGCTAGCAGCTTCTCTCAGGACATCACTTCCATGATGCAAAACCACCACAACAGCACAGAGCACAGAGCTCCTTTGTCCATATGTAGTGGTCATGTGCCCAAGGCCCCAAAACCACAGCTTGCAAGATCTCCGGGACCTCTCCAGGATGTTTTCAAGTGAAAACATTCAGCTCATAATCTAAGAAAATCACCAGAGATCAGGGCCAGCCTGACCTGTCTGTCCTGGCTACTTTTGTCTGGGCACAATCCTTGGATATACGGAATTTGGGAGGCCAAAGTCTAATTTTTGCCATGGTCTTTGGCAAGAAGGCTGTATTTTATCCATAGGAAGGACGGAACAGAACCCTCTGTTTCAGGGGCAGATGAGAGGTGACCACTGGAGGCCAAGGCCAGCCAGAGTTCGCAGGTTTTTCTGAGAGATACCTTTGCATAGAGGATATTTTTTAGGGAGGATACCAATTTTGGCAATGGGCATCTGAAAAGAGGGACAGTCCTTTTCCATGGCAAGGAAAGCACAGAGCCCCAGTGCTCCAGGAGCTGATGAGAGGCAGCCCTTAACATTCCAACATCAGCCAGACCTGTCAGGTGGCCCCTGGGAGGCCAAGCCAGCCAGACCTGTTCCATGATCCCTCGGTTCCATGGGGCCCCACAGTGTCCCAATGGTCCCTTGCTTCCATGACACCCTGAGGTGTCACAATGCCCTCTTGGTGACACGAGTCCCTGAAGGGTCAGAATGGCCTCCATGGTTCCGACAGGCCCCACAGAGTCATAACGGTCTCTGGGTCCATGAAGCCCCGCTGTGTCACCATGGCCCCTTGGTTCCATGGGCTCCAGTGGTGCCACAATGATCCCCTTGCTTCCATGAGGTCCCCACAGTGTCACAATGATCTCCATGGGAAGGAAAGAACCGAGCCCCAGTGTGGCAGGGGCAGCCACCAGAGGCCAAGGCCAGCCAGACTTGATGGTACTGGCAGATTTTGGCTGGGAGCAACCCTTGGATATACAGAATGTTAGAGGTGGAATCCCAGTTTCAGACATGGACACCTGGGGGTGGAGGACAGTTCTTTTCCATAGGAAGGAAAGCATGGAACACCGGTGTTTCAAGGGTAGATGGCCAGCAGAGGCCTAAGGCAGCGAGACCTCTCTGCACTGGTAGCTTTTTTCTGAAAGCAACCCTTGGGTATAGGGAATTTTGGAGGTGGAACCCCAATTTTGGCCATTTCTGCATAGATAAGAAGGACGGTTCTTTTCCGTAGGAAGGAAAGCACAGAGCCCAAGTGTTTCAAAGGCAGAAGAGGAGAGAGGTGGCTCCTGGGAGGCCAAGCCGGCCAGACCTGCTTGTCCTGGCAGCTTTTGTCACGAAAGGATCGTTGGATATATGGAATTTGGGAGGAGGAATCTCAATTTTGACCATGGACACCGTGAGAAGAAGGACGGCTTTTTTCCACAGGAAGGAAAGCATCGAGCCCCAGTGTTTCAAGGCAGGTGAGAAGCAGCTCCCTAGAGGCCAAGGGCATCCAGACCTTTAAGTCCGGGCTGCTTTCACTGGGGAGCAATCCTTGGATGTACAGAGTTTTGGAGGTGGAATCCCAATTTTGGCCATGGGTGCCTGGTCAGGATGGATGGTTTTTTCCTATAGGAAAGAAAAGCACAAAATGCAAGTGTTCTGGAAGAAGTGAAAGGTGGCCACCCTTAGGCCAAGCCAGCCAGACCTGTCTGTCCTGGCACCTTTCCTCTAGGGGCTATCCTTGGACACAGGGCATTTTGGAAGTGGAATCTCAATTTTGGCCGTGGCGCCTGGACAGGAAGATGAGTTCTTTTCATTAGCAAGGAAAGCACAGAGCCCCAGTGTTTCAGAGGCACATGAGTGCCAGCCCTCAGGAAGCCAAGGCCAGCCAGACTTGTCTCCCCTGGCAGCTTTTGTCTGGGAGCTATCCTTGGATATAGGGAATTCTGGAGGCAGATGCCCCATTTTGACCATGGGTGCCTGGTCGAGATGGATGTTTTTTTCCCATAAGAAAGAAAAGTACATGGTCCCAGTGTCTCAAAGGCAGATGAGAGGTGGCCCCTGGGTGGCCAAGGCAGCCAGACCTGTCTTTCCTGGCATATTTCATCTGGGAACAATCTTTGCATATAGAGAAATTTGGAGAAGGAATCCCGTTTTTGGCCCTGGGTTCCTGGAGGAGAAGGACAGTTCTCTCCCACAGGAAGGAAAGCCAGAAGCCCCAGTGCTTCAGGGCAGGTGAGAAGCAGCCCTTGACATGCCAAGGTGTCCTAGTTTAAGGGCAAATTTGGGAGAAATCCTCCAGGAGGAGCCCCCAGAAAGTAATCCCCCCACAGCCCCTCCCCTTCCTGGTTTGGGAAGAATTTCCTTGGAGATAAGTGGAAAAAAACCCATTTTTTTCAACAAGCAAAACACTCCCCAATACAAAAAAAAAAAAAAAAAAAAAAAAAACCCGACTAACTAATAAGCAAAAGCAAAAGCAGGGGCAACGCGAAAGCAAGCAAGCCAGCAAGCAAGTAAGGAAACCTAGCCTCTCCTAGACACAGACTGTGGGGGGAGGTGAGCTGGCTGATAACAAGACAAAACAAACCTTCACTTTCAGAGTCAGTCCTGAAGGCACAAAACATAACATCAGGCATAAACAGAACACACAATTGGGGATGCAAGAACCATAACGTCACCCTAGGACATACCACACCTTATCTCCAAATCGTCAACATAACTACCAAACATGATGTAAAAACTTCATCAAGTTAAAACTTCCATCTTTCACTTACGCATCTTTCCATGTCACTTACTCAGACCTTCAACACTTAAATATTTCCTTCTGTCTCATGTCTGTGTGGTCTAATGTAAAGACAGTGGCAGTAACATCCAGCAAACAGTGATATTTGCATATGAGACTCACCCCACAATCAGATCTCCCTGAGGTACACATCGTGTTCTTCCAACTCTCTGCATTATTCACCGTGTACAACCTGGTCCCTGAGCAAAGACAATCCCACAAATGGTTTGTCTGTACTCGAGGCAGAGTTGATCCACACTGTCTTCCATAACAAACCTCTGATATGTGCCACTGGGACTTTATCTCCATCTGCTATATTCAGGGACTCAGACTGGGCAGGACCTGCTCCATTGGTGGAACCTCGGGTGTTAACTTACCAGGCGGCCTTTGCTAAATGCTGCTCCCAGTTTTTGAAAGATCCCCCACCCAATGCTTTCAAGGTGGTTTTTAACAGTCCATTGTACCTCTCCACTTTGCCTGCAGCTGGTGCATGATAGGGGATATGGTGCACCCACTCAATGCCATGTTCCCTAGCCCAGGTGTTAATAAGACTGCTCTTGAAATGAGTCCCGTTATCAGACTCAATCCTCTCAGGGGTACCATGCCTCCAAAGGACCTGCTTTCCAAGGCCCAGGATGATGTTACGGGCTGTAGCATGAGACACAGGGGAGGTCTCCAACCATCCCGTGGTGGCTTCTGCCATTGTGAGCACGTAGCGCTTACCTTGGCGTGCCTGGGGCAGTGTGATGTAGTCAATCTGCCAGGCCTCCCCATACCTGTACTTGGACCGTGGCCCACCATGCCACAGGGGCTTCACTCGCTTGGCCTGCTTGATGGCAGCACACGTCTCACAGTCATGGATAACCTGAGAAACACTGTCCATGGTTAGAGCCACCCCTCGGTCTCGTGCCAAATTAAAAGTGGCATCTCTGCCCTGATGGCCTGAGGCATCATGGGCCCATTGTGCTAGGAGCAACTCTCCCTTGTGTTCCCAATCCAGGTCTATCTTTGACACCCCTATCTTTGCAGCCTGATCTACCTGCTGATTGTTTTGCTGCTCTTCATTAGCTCTACTTTTGGGGACATGGGCATCTATGTGGCGAACCTTCACAGGTAGTTTCTCTACCCAGGTAGCAATGTCTTTCCATTCTTCAGCAGCCCAAATTGGTTTTCCTCTATGCTGCCAGTTAGCCGCTTTCCATCTCTCCAGCCAGCCCCACAGAGCATTGGCTACCACCCATGAGTCCGTATAAAGGTCGAGCTTTGGCCACTTCCCCTTTCTGCAATGTCTAGGGCCAGTTGAACGGCTTTGAGTTCAGCAAGTTGACTTGATCCACCCTCTCTTTCAGTGGCCTCTGCGACCCATCATGTGGGGCTCCATAGAGATGCTTTCCACTTACGATTCATCCCTACGATGTGACAGGAACCATCAGTGAAAAGAGCGTAGCGTGTTTCCTCTGCTGGCAGTTGGTTGTATGGTGGAGCTTCTTCAGCCCATGTCACTGGTTCTTGTTCTTCATCTGTGACACCAAAACTTTCACCTTGGGGCCAATTTGTAATTGCTTCCAAAATCCCAGGGTGATTCAGCTTACCAATATGGGCATGCTGCGTGATGAGAGCAATCCACTTGCTCCATGTAGCACTGGTGGCATGGTGGGTGGAGGGAACCTTTCCTCTGAACATCCATCCCAGAACCGGTAGTCGGGGTGCAGGAAGAGTTGTGCTTCTGTACCAATCACCTCTGAGGCGGCTTGGACTCCTTCATAGGCAGCCAAGATTTCATTCTCTGGAGGGGTGTAGTTGGCTTCAGACCCTCTGTAGCTCCGACTCCAAAATCCTAATGGTCGGCCTCGAGTCTCATCAGGCACCTACTGCCAAAGGCTCCAGGACAGACCATCATTCCCAGCTGCAGAGTAGAGCATGCCCTTCACCTCTGGTCCTGTCCTGACGTGGCCAAGGGCTACTGCATGAGCAATTTTCTGCTTAATCTCGGCAAAAGCTTGTTGCTGCTCACGGCCCCAATGGAACTCGTTCATCTTGCGGGTGACCATGTAAAGAGGGCTCACGATCTGACTGTACTCAGGAATGTGCATTCTCCAAAAGCCTATGGTGCCTAAGAAAACTTTTGTTTCCTTCTTATTGGTTGGTAGGGACGTAGCTGTGATCTTGTTGATGACATCCGTAGGAATCTGACACTGTCCATCTTCCCACTTCACTCCCAAGAACTGGATCTCTTGAGCAGGTCCATTAACTTTCCTCTTCTTGATGGCGAAGCCAGCTTCCAGCAGTATTTGGATGATTTTCTCTCCTTTCTCAAACACTTCTGCTGCTGTGTTCCCCCACACAGTGATGTCATTGATGTACTGCAGGTGTTCTGGAGCTTCACCCTTTTCCAGTGCAGTCTGGATCAGTCCATGGCAGATGGTGGGGCTGTGCTGCCACCCCTGGGGCAGTCGGTTCCAGGTGTACTGCACGCCCCTCTAGGTGAAAGCAAACTGAGGCCTGCATTCTGCTGCCAGAGGAATGGAGAAAAATGTGTTAGCAATGTCAATAGTGGCGAACCACTTTGCTGCCTTGGACTCCAGCTCGTGCTGGAGTTCCAGCATGTCCGGCACAGCAGCGCTCAGTGGTGGAGTCACTTCATTCAATGCATGGCAGTCCACTGTCAATCTCCATTCTCCTTCAGATTAACGCACAGGCCAAATGGGGCTGTTGAAGGGTGAGTGGGTTTTGCTGACCACCCCTTGGTTGTCCAGCTCTTGAATCATCTTATGGATGGGAACCACAGCATCTCGAGTTGTTCTGTACTGTCGGCGATGCACTGTTGAAGTGGCAATTGGTACCTTTGCTCTTCTCCCTTCAGAAGTCCTACTGTAGTTGGATTCTTGGACAGTCCAGGCAAGGTGTTCAATTGCTGGACGCCCTCTGTCACTGCAGCTGCTATCCCAAATGCCCACCTGAGTCCTTTTGGGTCTTTAAAATACCACCTTTGGAGGTAATCTATGCCCAAAATGCATGGGGCCTCTGGGCCAGTCCCAATAGGGTGTTTTTTCCACTCATTTCCAGTCAGGCTCACCTCAGCTTCCACTAAGGTAAAGTCCTGTGATCCCCCTGTCACGTCAGCAATGGAGACAGGTTCTGCCCCCACGTGTCTCAATGGGACTAATGTGCATTGCACACCAGTATCGACCAAAGCCTTCTAGTCTTGTGGTTCTGATGTGCCAGGCCAACGAATCCACACAGTCCAGAAAACACGGTTTTCCCTCGCCTCTACCTGGCTAGAGGCAGGGCCCCTCTAAGCCTGTTTATCCTTCTTTCATTGGGCATATGTCTTAGAGCTTCCTTCAAGGGGATCGGACATGTCATCATCATCATCATTCACATCATACCTGGCAGCTTGGCTATGGGCAACTGGAGCTGCTTTCCTTTTGGTGGAACTTCCTCTCTGAGTCTTGCCTTCCTTCAATTCACGCACCCATTTTACCAGAGCAGCAGTAGATTTTCCGTCCCATCTCCTCATGTTTTCTCCGCAATCACTCAGGAAGAACCAGAGCTCAGCTTGTGGGGTGTACCTTCTCTCCCCATCTGGGGAACGTCTGCGTTGGATACCAGGGCCTCTAATTTGTACTGCCGAGATTTGGAGAAGCTCCTCTTTAATCTCCTCCCTGAGTTTCTTGTGATTCTCCTCTATCTTGTCTTCTAATTTCTGCAGATGTGTTTCCACCGCTGCAATTCTGGCGTCTGTTGGGCCATGCACAGCATCTGCATATGCCCGGAGCTTCTTTACCATATTGAGCACGGTCTCATCCTTCTCATCCCACTTCATTATTGCTAAAGCAGAAGCGTATTCATGTGGCCCCAGCCATACAAGTTTTTGCCACGTCACAGATGTACATGGTACCGTGTCTGGATTCCTAGTTGTTATGTCATCTGAGAAGATAATCTCTGCTACTGCCATTTCTCTCAGGCGTTGGATCCCTTGTTCTATAGCCTTCCACTGGGTCTGCTGCATATAAAGATCATCTGCACACAGGTATCTTTGTGCTACACTTTCCAGGAGCCATGTCCAGAGCTTCTCCTGCAGCATCCTAAAGATGGACCAACCAACTAATTATAGACTCATCAGGTTGTCGAATGTAATCCTTTCTTAGGCCACAGAGGTTCTTTAGGGAAAAGGACTCAATATTGGCTTCTGATCTTGTTTCTTTGACTCCTGATTTTATGTCAGGAGGTGTTGAGGGTCCATCTTCTGCATCATAATCATCATCGTCATCCACCGGTCGATCGGTCTTGTCTGTGCACTTTCCATTTCTCGTGCTGGTAGCAACAGCCATTGGTTGAGGCTTACAGTCTGGTTTAGCTGCTGGCTTCGAGCCTGGGCTGTTGGCTGCAGCCTGAGTGACTGGGATCGCTGCTGATTTATCTCCCTGCCCCCCTTCCTCTGCTGCCCTACAGGACCTAGCAGAGTGCGATAAGCATATGCCAGGGCCCAGCTCACTGCAATGATCTTCTTCTCCTTAGGGGTATCATGGCACTTCTCTTTCAGGTACTTTGCCACCTCAGCTGGGTTCTGAATTAGTTCACATGGAAAGTCCCAGACTATAGGGTCAGAAAACTCCTTTAAGATTTGGCCCATTTCCCACACCACTCAGGATTTCTCACACCTGGGTCTACTCCTGGGTCAGGGGTCTCATCAGCCCTTCTAGAAATCTCAGCCCTCATTCTAGAGAAGCTGCAGACTGTATAGAGAAAGCTTACCAAATTAAATACCAGAAAGATGGTCTCTTTAACATTCAGGGGAAACTGAACATTCTCCAATAGGGATGTAACAGATTCAGAGGAGAAGAAGGAAAGCAAAGGCTGAAAAGCCTCATCTCCTGCTTCTCCTCTAACAAACTGGGTGCACAACCATAACCATGAACCAAACATTCCTGGAACAGACTCCAGCACCTTTATAAACCTCCTGCAAGCCATTACAACCAAGCCCAGCCCAATGGATATCCTGGTCAGTGCCCCTCTACTGCAAAAACTACGTATTAGGGACAATACCGGAGCTATTTCTGGATAAGAAAATAAACCTAGGGACCATAGAGGTATTAAGACCTCAAAAAACCCTAGGGACCAGAAACACATGCAGGCCTGCACCCCAAGAGACATTATGATTTGAAACAACAAAGCCAGTAACTGCTCTATACCAGCCCAGAGTAATTGCAACCAAAATATGATTAGAACAAGGTTTTTTCCACTCTCTCGAGCCACGAGTTGGGCACTAAAATATTTGTCCTAGTTTAGGGCAAATTTGGGAGAAGACCTCTGGAAGGAGCCCCCAGAAAGCAAATCTCCCCACAGCCCCTCACCCACCTGGTTCAGGAAGAATTTCCTGGGAGAGAAGTGGAAAAAAACCCTGTTTATTTAACAAGCAAAACACTCCCCAATACAAAAAAACAACACCAGATGACAAAACTCTTTCACCGTTCTGAAGAGATGACAAATTCAGAAAGTCTCTCTGGGAGTGGTCACCAAGCTATCAGTCTCCAGTGCTGGGGATGGCTGCTGCAGGTCACAAAATGCTGGCTCTCGGTGTTTCTTGGTGTTTCCCAGGTTCCAGTCCAGAGCAGAATGGGATGGTATTCAGGAAAGGGAAAGGAAGAAAAAACAGTCCAGGGTAAAAATTGGATTGCCTAGCTAAACTAACTAATAAGCAAAAGCAAAAAGCAGGAGTGAGAGCAAAGCAAAGCAAGCAAGCCAGCAAGCAAGCCAGCATCCCCTAGACACAGACCATGGTGGGGAGTTGAGCCGGCTGATAACAAGACAAAACAAACCTTCACTTTCAGAGTCAGTCCTGAAGGCACAGAACATAATATCAAACATAAACAGAACACACGACTGGGGATACAAGCACCATAATGTCACCCTAGGACACTAACCGAGGGAGTTCCACTAAAGTGAAGATAGTCTCAACCTCCCATGACTGAGCAGCTGGGTATGATCTGTCAGATCCCATTGAAGGTACCTCTAACATGTATGTCCAGGAAAGAAATAATAACCAGGGTTAGAGCCTCTAGCCAGAAAGAGGCACAGGAAAACTGGATCTCCTGGATGGTGTGGATCCAATGGCCTGGCATATCAGAGCCACAAAAATGCAACGCCTTAGTTGACACTGGTGCGCAGTGTACCCTGATACCATCGGGACATGTGGGGGCAGAACCTGTTTCCATTGCTGGGGTGACGGGGGGATCACAGCAATTGGCCCTGTTGGGAGCCAAGGTGAGCCTGACTGGGAAGGAGTGGCAGAAACATCCTATTGTGACTGGCCCAGAGGCCCCTTTTCTTCTGGGCATAGACTTCCTCCAGAGTGGCTATTACAAAGTCCCAAAGAGACTCAGGTGGGCTTTTGGCATAGCTGCTGTAGAGGCAGAGGACATTAGGCAATTGAATACCTTGCCTGGACTATCAGAGCACCCATCTGCAGTAGGACTCCTGAGGGTGGAAGAGCAACAAGTACCAATTGCCACCTCGACAGTGCATCGCCGGCAGTATCGGATGAATCGAGGTGCTGTGATCCCCATCCACAGAATGATCCGTGAGCTGGAGAGCCAAGGGGTGGTCAGCAAAACCCACTCACCCTTCAACAGTCCCATCTGGCCTGTACACAAGTCTCAATGGAGATTTACTGTGGACTATCGTGCCTTGAATGAAGTGACTCCACCGCTGAACGCTGCTGTGCCGGACATGCTGGAACTCCAGTACGAGCTGGAGTCCAAGGCAGCAAAGTGGTACGCCACTATTGACATTGCTAACACATTTTTCTCCATTCCTCTGGCAGCAGAATGCAGGTCTCAGTTTGCTTTCACCTGGAGGGGCGTGCAGTACACCTGGAACCGACTGCCCCAGGGGTGGAAGCACAGCCCCACCATCTGCCATGGACTGATCCAGGCTGCACTGGAAAAGGGTGAAGCTCCAGAACACCTGCAGTACCTCAATGGCATCATTGTGTGGGGGAACACGGCAATGGAAGTATCTGAGAAAGGAGAGAGGATCATCCAGATTCTGCTGGAAGCTGGCTTTGCCATCAAGAAGAGCAAAGTCAAGGGACTTGCCTGAGAGATCCAGTTCCTGGGGGTAAAGTTGCAAGACGGATTGTGTCAGATTCCCACTGAGGTCACCAAAAGGATCACTGCGATGTCTCCACCAACCAGCAAGAAGGAAACACGAGCTTTCCTAGGTACCATAGGTTTTTGGAGATGCACATTCCTGAGTACAGCCAGATTGTGAGCCCTCCCTACCTGGTTACCTGCAAGAAGAACAATTTCCTCTGGGGCCCTGAACACCAACAAGCTTTTGCCCAGATCAAGCAGGAGATTGCTCAGGCAGTAGCCCTTGGCCCAGTCAGGATGGGACCAGAGATGAAGAATGTGCTCTACTCTGCATCCAGGAACAATGGCTTGTCCTGGAGCCTTTGGCAGAAGGTGCCTGGGGAGACTCGAGGCCGACCACTAGGATTTTGGAGTCGGAGCTACAGAGGGTCTGAAGCCAACTACACCCCTACAGAGAAGAAATCTTGGCCACCTATGAAGGAGTCCAAGCCGCCTCAGAGGTGATTGGTACAGAAGCACAACTCCTCCTGCACCCCGACTACCGGTTCTGGGGTGGATGTTCAGAGGAAAGGTTCCCTCCACCCACCATGCCACCAGTGCTACATGGAGCAAGTGGATTGCTCTCATCACGCAGCATGCCCATATTGGTAAGCTGAATCACCCTGGGATTTTGGAAGCAATTACAAATTGGCCCCAAGGTGAAAGTTTTGGTGTCACAGATGAAGAACAAGAACCAGTGAAATGGGCTGAAGAAGCTCCACCATACAACCGCCAGCAGAGGAAACACGCTACGCTCTTTTCACTGACGGTTCCTGTGGCATCGTAGGGCAGAATCAGAAGTGGAAAGCAGCTCTATGGAGCCCCATATGATGGGTCGCAGAGGCCACTGAAGGAGAAGGTGGATCAAGTCAACTTGCTGAACTCAAAGGCATTCAACTGGCCCTAGACATTGCAGAAAGAGAGAAGTGGCCAAAGCTCTACCTCTACACTGATTCATAGATGGTAGCCAAAGCTCTGTGGGGATAGCTGGAGAGATGCAAAGAGGCTAACTGGCAGCATAGAGGAAAACCAACCTGGGCTGCTGATGTGTGGAAAGACATTGCTACCAGGGTAGAGAAACTACCTGCGAAGGTTTGCCACATAGATGCCCATGTCCCCAAAAGTAGAGCTAATGAAGAGCAGCAAAACAATCAGCAGGTAGATCAGGCTGCAAAGATAGGGGTGTCAAAGATAGAACTAGATTGGGAACACAAGGGAGAGTTGCTCCTAGCTCGATGGGCCCATGATGCCTGAGGCCATCAGGGTAGAAATTCCACCCACAAGTGGACACAAGATCAAGGGGTGGATCTAACCATAGACAGTATTTCTTAGGTTATCCATGACTGTGAGACGTGTGCTGAGATCAAGCAGGCCAAGTGGGTGAAGCCCCTGTGGCATGGTTGGCAGTGGTCCAAGTATGAGGAGGCCTGGCAGATTGACTACATCACACTGCCCCAGACACGCCAAGGCAAGTGCTATGTGCTCACAGTGGTAGAAGCCACCACGGGATGGTTGGAGACCTCCCCTGTGCCTCACGCCACTGCCCGGAGCACCATCCTGGGCCTTGGAAAGCAGGTCCTTTGGAGGCATGGTACCCCTGAGAGGATTGAGTCTGACAACAGGACTCATTTCAACAACAGCCTTATCAACACCTGGGCTAGGGAACATGGCATTGAGTGGGTGTACCATATCCCCTACCATGCACCAGCTGCAGGCAAAGTGGAGAGGTACAATGGACTGTTAAAAACCACCTTGAAAGCATTGGGTGGGGGATCTTTCAAAAACTGGGAGCAGCATTTAGCAAAAGCCACCTGGTTAGTTAACACCCGAGGTTCCACCAATGGAGCAGGTCCTGCCCAGTCTGAGTCCCTGAATATAGCAGATGGAGATAAAGTCCCAGTGGCACATATCAGAGGTTTGTTATGGAAGACAGTGTGGATCAATTCTGCCTCCAGTACAGACAAACCCATTGGTGGGATTGTCTTTGCTCAGGGACCAGGTTGTACACGGTGAATAATGCAGAAATATGGAAGAACACGATGTGTACCTCAGGGAGACCTGATTGTGGGGTGTCTCATATGCAAATATCACTGTTTGCTGGATGTTACTGCCACTGTCTTTACATTAGACCACACAGACATGAGACAGAAGGAAATGTGTAAGTGTCGAAGGTCTGAGCAAGTGATACAGAAGGAAATGTGTGTCAAAGTTTTGAGCAAGTGAGATGGAAGGAAATGTGTCTGAGTAAGTGAAAGATGGAAGTTTTAACTTCATGAAGTTTTTACATGACGTTTGGTAGTTATGTTGACGATTCGGAGATAAGGGGTGGAATGTCCTAGGGTGACATTATGGTGCTTGTATCCCCAATCGTGTGTTCTGTTTATGCTTGATGTTATGTTTTGTACCTTCAGGACTGGCTCCGAAAAGTGAAGGTCTGTTTTGTCTTGTTATCAGCCAGCTCACCTTCCCTCACAGTTTGTGTCTAGGAGAGAGGCTAGGGCTTGCTGGCTTTCTTGCTTGCTTGCTGGTTTGCTTGCTTTCACTTTGCTCTTGCTCCTGCTTTTTGCTTTTGCCCTTGCTTTTGCTTATTAGTTAGTTTAGCTAGGCAATCCAATTTTTTCCCTGGACTGTTTTTTTTTCTTTCCCTTTCCTGAATACCATTTGAACCTGCTCAGGACTGGAACCTGGGAAACACCAAGAAACACCAAGAAACACCAAGAGCCAGCATTTTGTGACCTGCAGCAGCCACCCCCAGCACCGGAGACCAATAACAGGGCAACCACTCCCAGCAGAGACTTTCTGAATTTGTCACCTCTTCAGTGTGGTGAAAGACTTTTTGTCATCTGGTGTTGTTAATTTTTTTTTTTTGCTGGGGAGTGCTTTGCCTGCTCAATAAACAGGTTGTTTCCACTACTCTCTGAGGAAATTCTTCCTGAACCAGGTGGGGAGGGCCCGTGGGGGTTTTCTTTCTGGGGGCTCCTTCTGAAGGTTTTCTCCCAAATTTGCCCCAAACCAGGACACATTACTACATCAGCAGGCTGTTCTTTGGTGAGATCCAGCAGGGCCCTGTTCAGCCTGTGCTCAGCAAACTGACTGGCCATGAGCCACTGGTGGATGTACCTCACCATGGCAGGCACCTGGAGAAGGCACGGGGAGACTTGGAAAGCTGCCAGAGGGAGGAATGTCCCCAGCTTCCCCAGAGAAGTGCTTCCCTTGCCACCACACTGCCATGGCCTCAAAGGCTTCCAGTGAGCAGTAGCCATGTCTTGGGAGGCCAAGCAATTCCTGGTAGGATGAAATCCTGGCCACAGGCTGCTTACTTGCTTTGGATTGGAAAACCTCTCCTCTACGAGCATATCTAGCAGGGCAGCACAGGTCTTGGTTTTGGAGATGTGCGAATATGCTCTGAGCCCTGTGCCCATGGTGCTGCTCTCTTCCTCCCGAATCCTCTTGATGAATTTGCAAACCAGCTGTAGGAGAAGGGCAGGAAGCCAGGGATGTTCCACAGAATGCTCCAAGCACGGTGCTCGGCTGAGCGGTGACAGCAGGCCCAGCCCAGCTGGGGATGGCTGCAGGTACCTGCGCTGTTCTGTGGAAGAGACCATGGGTGCGTTTCTGCTCTTGTGTGCAGTCCACGGCTGCACCTGGCAAAGAGCAAGCGCAGCCTGAGCTGAGGGGCTGTGGGAGAGGCCGGAGAACACAGCCCAGCCCTGCGCTCCCTGGGCAGGGACAGCCCTGGGATGCCCCAGGGGATGGAGCACGGCTGTGGGGTGTCTGCCCTGGCCCCTGTTCCGTCCTGTCCATGGGCAAGTTCCCAGGGGATGGGATGGGATGGGCTGGGATTGGATGGGATGCCATGGGATGCCATGGGATGGGATGTGGCCAAGCTGGCTGCAGCCACCAGCCCAGCAGCCCAGCTCTGCCACTCACTCTCCTGCTGCGGCTTGAACTGCACCACCTCTTCAGTCTCCTGTGCTGGGCCAGCTCCAGGGCCTTCTTCCTCTCCTCCACCCAGGCCAGCTGGGGCACTCTTGTGGCTCTCTGCTCCATGTCAGTGACTGGATTTGTGACGACTTGCAGGAGAGATGCCTTGGAAAAGCTCCGAGTCAGCAAGGCCTGCAGTCATGCCTGGAAGGCACCTTCAAGAGAGAAGCCTCAGGAAGGCTACAGGACAGCAAGTCCTGCACTCTGGTCTCGAGGGCTCCTGCCACAAGGACAGGAGACTCCTGTCGACGATTGTGGTCTGGCCTTGCGGGCACCTGTGGCAGGGATGGGAGATGCCTCCAGGGCACCAAGTCCCATGGTCTGCCCTCGAGGACACCTGCAGGAGAGCAGCCTCGGGAAGGCCACGGGTCACCAAGTCCTGTGGTCTGGCCTCGAGGTCAGCTGCAGGAATAACGCCTCGGAAAAGCTCCGGGTCAGACACGAACGAGTGCGCTGTGCGGGGGCTCCTCACGGCACCGCTCTGTCCCGTCCTGTCCCGTCGCGTGCTCCGAGCACTGTGGTGTGGTCTTGTCACCGCCAGCTCCTATGTCACCCCGTGTCACAAAGGGCCCTTGGACACGCTGTCCCATTCCATGCCACGGTGACCATGTTGCCCCGTGTCACAAAGGGCCCCTGCACACACTGCCCCCTGCCCTGGGGCTGCCCCCAGCCCACCCAAAGTAGCTCAGGTTGGAAGGAATCCCTCACCCCAAGTGTCTAAGACAGCCTGACAGGATCTTTGGGAATGGCTGAAACCATCAGCAAACGCTGCCCTGCTCTGCAGGCTCAGGGCAGCAGAAGGAGCCCTCAGGGCTGCCGACACAGCCGCGCTGGGAAGGGCATGGCGTCTTCACAGAAGCTGGCACGGCCTCCTTGGGACACGTCCCGGCTGATGGCCATCCTAAACCCGCGGGTGTGACACAGACAAGGAACGTGTGGGCCATGGCACGAATGCTGCTCTGACCCCTGGGGCCCGGGGAGCGCTGACATCAGCAGGTGTGGCACAGTCCCTGCCCAAGCAGACCTGCCACCCCCCGAGCCCTGGCAGCGCTGGTGCCCGTCTCCTGCCCCAGAGACCTGTGCCCGTGGGGGGCTTCTGTGCCAGAGGGAGCCAAAGCCCACGTGCACTGGGGGCTGCGCTCCTGCCTGCAGGGGCTGTTGGCAGGAGCACCTGGAGCAACTGCTGGCAACACTTGTTCTCTGTCAGAAGCTCTTACTCCATGCTGAAATTATTTTCTCATTGCAGTTATTCCCTTCAGCACAAAAACACCTTAGCGGCGAAGGCACAGAAGAATCTGGCAAGTAAGAATCCTCAATTCAGGAAAGCTTTACTTCCCCTTGTTCAACTCAAGTAGTTCCAGAAAGTTGCAAACTTCCCAAATGAATTGGGATGACCTGAGGAGGTGAAGAGTTGGAATTTTGCTTCCAATCTCAAAGCAGCAACTCATTTGCCTTAACCTCATCCACTGAGGGTCACTTTACAGAACATAACACTACACAAAAAAAGGGAAAAAACAAGGGCCATTCTTTGGTTTTCTATGAACAGATGATAATATCCTAATTCTCTAAAGAAATAAAAGCTCTCAAGAAATCAAAGTCCACTCAGTGGTAGAAAAGCAGCTCACAGAATTGAGTATATGGCAAAAGGGCTAATCCTCCCCCTGGTACAGAGATCTGAGTGGCCAGTAAAGTACAGCTCTCCCCTCTTGTTCCCTGCAGGAGAATCAGGACCATGAGGAGGAAAAGTCACAGATATTCCTTCTGCCCTCCATAACCAAAGCTGTGCTGTGAAAAATGCATATTTTATGATTGGCTTTTTGCAAATATTAAATTGAATACTATATGTATTATGTTATATTGATTAGGAGTGCTGTATTAACATTTTAATAGTATGGCATATGTAGTTTTGTAGTTAAAATAGAACCTATGTATGTGGGTTTTTTTTTTTTACTAACTCAAGCAAGAGATGAGATAATGAAGAAACTCTTCACACAGAGATGACAATGATGGGGGCCCATAAAGAATTACTGCCTCCTTAGCGGAAAAGACAAACATTCTTCCACCTTCTCTCCGTCTTTATGGAACCACCAGGATTAAGGGGAAGAAGTTGACAAAAAACAGAAAAGTTCTTAATTTGCAAGGAATTTATGCATCATGTATGAGATGTATGAATATGCAACAGGCTACTGCTTTTAAAGATTATTCCTTTGTTCACAAGGCATGCTTATTGGGCTTAAGTGCCCGAGAGCATCCGGACGTCCGTAATTCTTTGCTTTTTATTGTCTTGTAATTGTCCTAACTCTAAATTTTCATTACTCTAATTGTATTACTATTTTTATAACCATTTTATTATTATTAAACTTTTAAAATTTTTAAAAAAACCAAGTGATTGGTGTTTATAACAAATGGTAGCAGAGGATGGTTCCTAACACCTCTCTGCCAGTGCCTTAGGAGAGTCAGTGTGAGAAGACGCGTCCTGCCCTGATTAGGCAGCCTCGCTCTGCTCCCCTGGTGCTGCCGACAGATGCAGGTTACGATCCGATGGACAAAAGGAGACAATAAAGCAAAGAAAAGGGAAAGGATTCCCTAAAACTGCGGTAATTAGCCCCTAAGACCAAAGTGTACACGAAGAACAAAGACCCAAGGACAAGGGATAGGTAAGTATTTGTTTGGATGGGGTGGATAAGGGGGGATGAATGTGTGTGAATGGGGTGGATAAGGGGGGATGAATGTGTGTGAATGAGAGGCGGGCTGGTTACCCCAGACCTGCTAAGTGAGTGCAGTAGTCTCCCATGATGCGTTTCCATCTTTTTCGCGAGGAAAGTGGCCAGTACAGAGACGAAGCGAATGATAAAAGAGTGAGAGAATCCCCCCGGGGAGGTTGAATTGAATGGGCTGGGTTGAGGGATTAATATTCAAGAGCACCCAGGGTTGCTGCTGGGTTGAGATATTAATCCTCAAGAGCACCCAGGGTTGAATAAGTGAAACAAAAGGTACCTTTACTTGTTGTGTACGCGACGGTGGGTCCCGCACCAACAAGTCCCCTGAGGGTGGGAGCTTAGTCAAAACCCTGCAAAACTCAGGGCCCTTCCCAGAGGCCCAGCGGTACTGAAGCCCAGAGAGGCTGCCCCCAAAGCAAGGATGGCTCAGTATCGTAGGACCTTTTAGCACCACGGCTGCGTAAAGTAGTCGTCTAACCCATTCCCCCTGGGGGAGGGGGTGTGGGGAGTCCAGATCGGGCAAGGTACGGAGGTCCGAACCCCTGACTCTGAGGCTATCTCTAGCGAAGAGGGATAGCCAAACCTCGGGGAGGTGGAAGGGGTCAGGGTGGGGGCTTACACGATTCACGATTCTCTGGCAACAGAAATCCCTTTGTGTAAGTCTAAGAGGTTTGCTAATGTTTCCTTCCTCTGTGCAATAAAATAAAGGGAAATGTAGAAGTATGAATGGACAGGCCTGAGGGTGTAGATGTGTGTGCGAAAGTAAGTGGAAAATAAAGGTGAGTAAATAGAAATTAGTGAAAGATATGCAATGCAGATTGTTTGTTTTGAGTTAAATAAAAGTGAGTAAGTGTGCACGAATGAAAGTATATGTAACAATATTGTGAAGTCCAGAAGTATGAATGAACAGGCTTGAGGGTGTGAATGTGAGTGAGGGTGAGCGAGAGATAAAGGTGAGTAAATGGAAATGAGTGGAAGATATGTAATGTAGATTGTTTATTTTGAACTTTATTTTTTAGAGGGAGGTGTATTATGACGAATGGTTTGTGAGAGAAAGGATTTTTTTGCATGGGTAGTTGAAAGAAGGTAGTATTTAGGTTGTTAGAAAATGTGAGGAAAAAAAAAAACAAAAAAAAAGGAGCATGGAATGAATAGATAAGATTTTGGGAAAAAAAAAAAATGGGACAGAAAACCAGTAAAAAGAAAGAAAAAAAAAGGGAAAAGGGAGTGGAACAAGAGAGAAACACACCACTCGCAGCCGAGCCGCTTGTCCCGGGCCCTGGCTCGCTGCTTGTTTCAGCTCCATCTGTCCCAGTCCCGGCAATTGTCCCAGGTCCCAGCGAGCCGCTCTCTTCGGCTCCGCCTGCCCCGGTGCCGGCGCCTATCCCGGTGCCTGTTTCGCCGCCCGCAGCCTCTGTACCAGTCCCTGTCTCGCTGCTCGCGGCTGCCCAACCGGTCCCTGCCCCCATCCCGCCCGGCTGGTCCATGACCGCTCCGCCAGCCGCGCCTGGCGGGCTCTCATCCGTCCCGTCTGTCCCATCCTTGGCAGCTCCTCCTGCGGCTGTTTCCTCTGCCCCATCCCCAGCGACTCTGACCGTGCCAGCTGCTCTGGGCACCGCCGCTGCTGCTTTGCCTCTGCTGGGAACAGCTGACCCAGCCGCCATTAACCACGCTCCCGGCTGGTATCCCCTGGAAATGCCCCCTCGTTTGGCGGTTCCGGCAGCGAACCCTGCCCATGCTCCCCTGAGCTCCGTTCCCCTGGTAACCGCAGCTGCAGCCCAAAGAAAATCGCACCTGGAGGACGCCCCTTATAGGAACACGAGAAGTTCAGTTAGAAAACAACATTCTCCAGACTCTTCCTCACAACACAGGAGAAAGGCTATAGAAAAAGACTGGGATCTGTTTCCACTAAGAGAGGTCCCGATGGGAGGGGGTGGAACTGAGTTTGTAAATGCTCCTTTAACTTCTTCTGAGGTCAGGAATTTTAAAGAGGAAATCAAAGGGATTTTGAAGGATCCCATAAGCACTGCTGAACAATTAGACCAATTTTTAAGTTCAAGCATTTATACCTGGGAAGAAATGTGGTCGTTAATAAAGATACTATTTTCTCCAGAAGAAAGGGAAATGATCAAAATTGCAAGCAAAGCCGGGAGTAAAGAAAAACCACATCCCCTCCCTGGAGAGGACAAAATGCCAACTGCACCTCCTGAGCAGGGTCGAAATAATGAGGAGGGGAGAAAACATATGAATGAGTATTGTAATTTAATAATCAAGAGACAAAAGGGGCATCATCTCGAGGGCAAAATGCTGAAGGGACTTTTGAGGCACAACAAGGGAAAGGGGAGGCTCCAACTGAATGGTTGGACAGACTTGGGAGAAATATAAGGCAACGTTCCAGAATGGATCCTGAGACTGATGTGAGAAAAGCTTTGTTAAAGATTAACTTTGTGCTTGGCCAGATAATGGAAAAAAATTGAAGATCAGCATGACAAATCATTAGATGATTTATTAAAGGAGGCTCAGAAAGTCTGTGGCCAAAGCCAAACTAAAAGCAAGGATTGTGGCAGTCACCATGTGAGAAAACAATTACAAGAAAAAAATCAAAAACACACAAGCACTACTCCTAGATATGACAGTAGTAGAGACAGGGGAACAGAAAAAAATAAAACCCCAATACAAACCAAGTCTCAGGAGCATTCCAGGAATGTCTGCTTTTACTGTAAGAACAAAGGACATTATAAGAGAGATTGTCCTAAGAGAGCAACAGATCTGAAAATCTTCTGAGAGACGAGCAAAGAAGAAGAATAGGGATATTAGAGGCTCTATTTTTTAAGGGAAAAATACCATCTAGAGTCTGTGATAACTTTAAAAGTGGGTCCCCAAGAAAAAAGAATTAGAATTTGTAGTAGACACAGGGGCAAAAAGAACCTGTCTGTTAAATATTCCAAAATATTATAGTGTGAGCAAAGATACTGTAAAAGTAACAAGAAAAAAAATTAACAAGGAAGTTTGGGCTAGAGAAGGAAATAGGGAAGGATGCTTCATACTGAGCAAATGTCTTCATTGAGCTGTTGATTCAGCTAATTCTTTTCCCATTACTGTGTACAAGTAGTTTAAATTATTTCTTCCAATTTGCATTGTGATTTTTCATCTTGAAATTTGTAACTTGCTATACTCTAAGGTTGAGAAACTAGTTTACAGCTGTGACATAGCCAGACCTACTTTTAATTTATTTTGAATCGATGTGAAGCTGTTCAATCACATGGTTCTCAGTGTGTAAAGTTAAACTAAAGGTAACACCAGCTACTTGGCAAGTCAATGAGAAACATTTTTTCTTCCAGCCAGTCCTTTTACATGTACCCAAATGTGTTTTGCTTTTTTAGTTTTTTGTTTTGTTTGTGTTTCTGGAAATGCTGACTATTTGCAGTGCACCTAGAACAGCAGCTAGAGTTGTGCATGCATAGCACTTTTGAAAAATAAGGCTCATTTTTTTGACCTCGAATTGGAGATGGCTACATATATAAATGGGAACACACAAAGCTGGATGAAGAAAAGGTTTCAGTATCTTCTAATGTAAGCTGTTAATTTGTTACTTTCAGTATCACTGTGGTTGTGTGACACACACATACACATAAAAAAAAAATGGTGGAGGGGAATCTCTGCTTGCTGAAGTTTTATTTCTGGAATGAGTTAGACAGTTATGAAGAAGTTGTGGGTTCCTTGTGTGGTTTACCCAGGCCTGCAGGGAGGGCTTGGTCGTGATTCCTTCTGTGCTGCAGGAAGCCCTGCAGCGTGGCAGCAGTAGCTTGCCTCTAGTGAGTTTGCAGGCAGGGTGCTTCACCACTGCAGTGCTCAGGTGCTGTTTCCTATTGTGACATTAAAGCTTAAATTCAAGAGTGCCTCTTTCCATCCAATTATTGTTTGTACCACAGGAGCCTCTTTGAACAGCGTTTCCTAGCAGTCAAAGAGAAGGTATTGCAGAGACAAATTCCTTACTTTCTGTCTCCCCCCACTGTATTCATGTTTTGTCCATTCTCTCTTCAAAATATGGATTTGTAAAACTCATGCTCTGTGTCCTCAGATGCCCTTCCCAAATCAAACCTTGGCTTCGTTGCAAATTGCATTGCACTAACTAGCATTGTCTTAATTTTTTTGGTGCAGGTAGAGTCACTTTGGAAGTAAGTTGTTGTTTACCTTGTTCTTACAACCTTTTTGAGCTTGTGAATGAAAAAAAATGTGATAGAAAAACAAGTGTTTAGTTTTAGTACTGTGTCAGCTGTGAGTGTCTAGTAGCCTTGGTGGAGAGTGCCATGAATTGCATGCTTGCAAAACGCACATAACAAAAGTAATTTAATTTGTAAAGAAGTTGAAAAAGGGGGAGGGGTGGTTGGCAGACTTACCTCTCTGAGACATTGGAATGTGGACTGATCTTAGAAGGTGGACTGATGCTGGAATGTGGATGTTAAAATGTGAAGAGAGAGAAAGAGAGGGAGAGAAAAAGAGAGAGGGAGGTGAAGGACAGAGTTAAACGCAAGACTGTTAAAAAAAAAAAAATAAAAGAAAGGGACCACCACTAGAGAGAGATGAGATCAAGGCAGAGATAGCTGACTTTCACAAAGTGATTTATTTGTTTAAGCAAGAACTCTTTTCTCTTTCTGGTTTTTGTTGTTAAGAAGAGGAGGCTTTTTGTTCTGAAGAATGAGTTAAATGTTGCCCAAAAAGTAAAAAACAAGAGATGTGATACATGTCGTGTTAAAATTGGCCTGGTCTTTCTATTTAACTACTTATAGCTCACAAGAAGAATTGGCCTCTGCAGCTATTAAAACAGCTGGATACAAGAAGAAGAAGCGGCTGTAGAAAAAGCTTTTAGTTAAACCCAGAAAGTTTTGAAGAAAACTAATGGTAAAAGTTAATGCAGTATTGTCTTTCTTTTAACACTGTGTTATTAAGAAGTCCTTTCCAGGTACCACTAAAGCAGCAATCTGAACTACGGAAAGAGGGTGAATTCACGACAGCAAAATCAAAGAACTTGTGAAGAACCTTGAAGAATGGACTATCACATCTAAACAGGGTGATATCAAATTGACTTTCGACTGGGACTGGGTGGTAATAGTTTGGGAAAACCCAAATGAACCAAGGAAAGTACAAAAAATAACACCTAACTAAGAAATAAGGCAAAGCTTACATCACTGGTTTTAAGCACTGCCTAAATAAGTCCTCAGACGCCTCCGACACCTCCTTAGGAGAGGAACATTGCCACTTCAAACAGGAAGATCAAGATTATTTTAATCAGAGTTCTCACATTCTGGCCTTAGCCTGTGACTTGTACAAGGAAGAAGGGAAATTACCATCAGTATTATACTGTATACTTTATTTGGTTCATCCCAGTGCTGGACACGCTAACTGGGTTGTAAGTAAATGTTCAAATTATGAGAATGATTGGTATTGGAGCTCACAAAATCTATGTTCTCATTGCAATAAGTATTGAGTACTGAATCTATCCCCTATAGAGATAGAACTCAAAGCAACTGAGGTAATAACTTTGTTTTGTAGATGGGAATTATCAGTGCCTGTTGACTGAGAGATACCTGAAGAATGGTAAGAAACCTCAGTTAAGGAGTGTGGAAAAGGACTTGCCTAAAAATAATTTAGTAAAAAGAGTAACAAAGGAAACAGAGGGCAAACCTGGATCGACCACTGTACTCGCCACCGAGAAGATCACACATACCTGCTATGGGAAGCAACTCCATAGGCAGGGGAGGTGGGGGTATAAGCCATACCAGACCTCTGTTATTCCTGTTTCTGTCTCTCATTTGTTGTCTTTTACCTTTTGAGATACTGGCAAGATTGTGTCACAAATGCTACAAAAAATATTACATGGAAAGAAACCAAAGTTCCTTTTTTGTTACACACCCCCATGTCAACAGGAACTTAGGAAAAAGTGGTAATACATAGGGCATTGAATGTCCAAAATGAGAGAGATGGATTTGTTTTACATTTGATTTCAGGAATACAGTCCAAGATTGTGCAAAAAGGCCATTAGTAAAAAAAAAAAAAAAAGTGAAACCAGCACAGCAATCTACCTCTGTATTAAACCCAAATTATATACTGAATCGTATTATAAGACTCCAAGCAGTCATAGAGAAGATAACAAACAAAGCCGCTCAGGCATTAGAATTAAAGAAATAACCCAGATACCTGTCCAAAAGTGGGAAAACAATGTTAAAAACTAACTGATGGGGTAATGTATTGAAGAATAGATAGTGGAATAAATTAGGATTACAACTGTTCTGATGTTTCTTCCTTGTTAAATCCCATCTTTAATTTGATTACTAACATAGTCTAAAGAATGCAATTAGATAAGAAATATTGCTCAAGCCAAATGATTTATAAAGAATAAGAGGAGGGATTGTGAAAAATGCATATTTTATGATTGGCTTTTCGCAAATATTAAATTGAATACTATATGTATTATGTTATATTGATTAGGAGTGCTGTATTAACATTTTAATAGTATGGTATATGTAGTTTTGTAGTTAAAATAGAGCCTATGTATGTGGGGGTTTTTTTACTAACTCAAGCAAGAGATGAGATAATGAAGAAACTCTTCACACAGAGATGACAATGATGGGGGCCCATAAAGAATTACTGCCTCCTTATCAGAAAAGACAAACATTCTTCCACCTTCTCTCTGTCTTTATGGAACCACCAGGATTAAGGGGAAGAAGTTGACAAAAACCAGAAAAGTTCTTAATTTGCAAGGAATTTATGCATCATGTATGAGATGTATGAATATGCAACAGGCTACTGCTTTTAAAGATTATTCCTTTGTTCACAAGGCATGCTTATTGGGCTTAAGTGCCCGAGAGCATCCGGACGTCCGTAATTGTTTGCTTTTTATTGTCTTGTAATTGTCCTAACTCTAAATTTTCATTACTCTAATTGTATTACTATTTTTATAACCATTTTATTATTATTAAAATTTTAAAATTTTAAAAACCAAGTGATTGGCGTTTATAACAATCTACAATATGCTAAAAATTGTAAAACCTAAACTTCTCATCTATGTGACATACTAAACTACACTCTGCAATCCCTAAAATCCCTAAATGCCCGTTGCCCCCAGGGGATGCTATGTTGGTATTCTCCTTCCTCAGCCCCGGGGATGCTCCGCTGGTTGCCCTGGTCCTCCCAGTTCCATCGTCCTCGTTCCAGGGCGATGCCCCGACGCTCTCGGTGCTCACTGTCCCATGGGATGCTCTGGCGGGGTCCTCCCCCCTCTCCCCCGGGGCATTCCTCGCCGCCGTCCATGGCCAGAGGTGGCTCCGGGGCGCTCCTGGGGCTCTGACGCCGCCAACGCCACCTCTCCCATCGCCGGGCCCGCACTGAGCCCTGTGTGCCAGCACACGCCTTTTATAGTCCGGGCAAGCCCCGCCCTCCCGCCGACAGCCAATGGGAGTGCAGTGATGTCATAGTGGTGAGGGGCTGAGTGTCACGGCCCCTTGTGATGTCACAATGAAGGGGTGGGGCCAGAATGAGAGAGCAATCTGATTGGATGATGCAGAAGGCATTCCTGCACTGATTGTTCCAGGCGCTGACTGGTTGGATTGACGCTGGGGGAGGGGCAAGGTGGGGAGTGGGCGTGGCTCACATGGGGGAGTCCCAGCCCCATTCTGGGGATCCCAGGCCCATAGGGAGGGGTCTCTGGGGGTCCCTGTCCCATTTCTGGGGGTTGTAGGTTCATGGAGATGGGTCTGTGGTGGTTCCAGTCCCATGGGGATGGGTCTCTGGGGGTACCAGCACCATTTTGGGGGGTTTTAGGGTAATGGGGAGGTTTCTTTGGAGGTCCTAGCCCCATTTCTGGGGTGGCCAGTCCATAGAGAGGGGTCTTCCGGGGGTCCCTAGACTATGGGGAAGGGTCTGTGTGCTCCCAGTCCCACTTTTGAGGGGGGACTTTGTGATTTGTGTGGGTGGCGAGCGACTCGTGGGGACAGCAAAGATCAGCCACAGAATTTAATAAGATTTTTTGCTAATTTTACTTTGGAAAACACCTTACCTTTGGAGGATGCTCCGGTGGGGGTCCGTGCTCCTCCCGCCTGATCCCGGCACTGTCTTCGTTGTTGCCCCGGGGGGATGCTCTGCTGGTGTCCTCCCTCCTCACCCCGGGCATTCCCCGCATTCCCCGCCGCTGGGCGCCGTCCATGGCCGGAGGTGGCTCCAAGGCGCTCCAAGCTGCTGAGGATGTCAGCAGCCCCCACTGAGGCCATCCCTGCCCAGAGACCGTGGGGGAATGGGCAGACAAGGAGAGCGTCCCTGGGGCTGGGGCAGCAGAACTCAGAGGCACCAGCGGCTCCAGCTGGGAAATGGAGTGTGGAATGGGGCTGTGAAAGCCCTGCCTGGGCTGTGCCAAGCAGAACACACAAGCCCTGACTCCCATCCCCCAAACAACTCTCTCAAGGAGACATTTAAGAGGAATTACAATTGTTTGTGTCCTCTGAGTTGGATGCACTGGAGAAATACCAACAAGAGATTCTCAGGAGCTCAAAACAACAAAACAGCCTTTACTGGGAACTTTAGAAAATCAGAAAAAAATTGGCAAAAGGTCTTATACAACATTTAATCAACAAAAACACTTCTCAGAGCATTACCTTGGCGCATTCAACTTCACAAACTCCAATCCTGTTCAATTTTAAGTTAATCAAAATACACAACAAGTCACAGAAATAGAGAAAAATAAGATTTAGAGAAGAACACACACAGAGCTACCAACTCCTGGATTCCAGTGGTTCTCAAAAAAATAGAAATTCCAAGAGGTGGTAGGATCAAGATGTGTGCTTGCCTTGTGCTCAGCCATAAATACCCCTTGGTGTTCCTGGGCCCTTCCCCCAGGTGGGACTTGGGGTCATTTGGTCACTCAGGAGCTGGGCTGGGGGCTCCAGAGGTGGCTGTGGAGCATTGCCTGTGCTGTGCCAGGGACTGGCAGACACTGCTGGGCTGGGATAGAGGGCTGGGGGGATTGGGGTTCCAGGGCTGGGCAGGGCTGGGGTTCCAGGGCAGGGGAAGGCTGGACCTGCCTCTTCCTCCCCACACATGAAATGTTTCCAGCCAACAATCTCCTCCAGTCTGTCACAACAGGCAGTGTTGGAGGTGAAATCCCAATTCTGGCCATGGGCACCTGGACGAGAAGGACAGTTCTTTTCCATAGGAAGGAAAGCCCTAGTTCCTGGTTCATTTCTGGTTTGATTGCCTGCATTCTGTTTGGTTTTGTTGTTGCTTTGTTACCTTGGTGTGCCTGCAGTGTCCAGTCAGGAGCAGAGTGACTCTTGCCAAGGAACTTTGTGGTGCTGTCACTTAATATTAAATCTGGTTTTTGCTGATCCCTTGTTGGGGATTTTTTCAGCGCTCTCAAGCCCTCGTTGGTAATAGGGTGAAGGAGCACTGGCCCAGGCTCTGGCCCTGGGGGAAACAGAGATGCTGCCGGTGGGTTCCTGTCCCCCTGTCCCACCCCCCCACAGCCCCATCCCCTGTCCCCGTGTCAGGCTCTGGGGTCGATCTCGTGGAACATCCTCTGGGGGAGGCTGCGGCGCCGGGGGCGGGGGGACCCGGGGGGACAGGGGTCCCCGCTGTGCACGAGCAGCGTTGGACTTCTCTGGGGGAACTGTGAGGGGGGGCTGGGGTGGAGTGACCTCCCCAGAGACCTCACACAGCCCCTGTGATGTCACACAGCCCCTGTGATGTCACACAGCCCACTCTGAGATGTATCAGGCCACCTGTGATTTCAGACAGGTGCCCTGTGATGTCACAGCCTGCTCTTTGAGGTCCCAGTCTGCTCTGTGATGTCACAAAATCTTCCCTGTGATGTCAGAGCCCAGCCTATGATGTCACAGCCACCTTTGTGATGTTATGCAGCCTCGCTGTGATGTCACAGCCTGCTCTGTGACTTCTCAGTCAGCTCTGTGATGGCACAACCCACTCTGTATTGTCTCAGCCTTTTCTGTGACATCACACAGCTGCTCTGTGATGTCACAGAGCCCTTTTCTATGATGGCAGAGTCTTCTCTGCGGCCTCACAGCCCATTCTGTGATGTCACACAGCCAGCCTGTAATGTCAGAGCCGACTTTGTGACATCACAACCTCCTCTGTGATGTCACAGCCTGCTATGTGATGTCACAAAATAAACCAGGGATGTCACAGCCTGCTCTGTGATGTCACAGCCTGCTCTGTGATGTCACTTAATAAACCTGGGATGTCACAGCCCACTATATGATGTCACAACCTGGTCTGTGGTGTCACACAATCACAGAATTGCTGGGTTGGAAGAGACCTTCAAGATCATCAAGTCCAACCCATGCCCTAACACCACCTCAGCTAAACCATGGCACTGAGTGCCACATCCAGTCTTTTTTTAAACACATCCCATGATGGTGACTCCACCACCTCCCTGGACAGACAATTCCAGGAATTTATCACCCTTTCCATAAAAAACTTTGTTCCTAATATAAAACCTAAATTTCCCTTGGTGCAGCTTAAGACACTGTCCTCTGGTCCTGTCAGTTGCTGTGAGGAGAGAGACCGACCCCCACCTGACTGCAACCACCTTTCAGGGAGTGTAGAGAGTGATAAGGTCACCTCTGAGTCTTCTCCAGGATAAACAACTCCAGCTCCCTCAGTCATTTCTCACAGGACTTGTGTTCCCGACCCCTTGTAATAGATAAGAGAAGTCTCTTTGTTCATCATTAAACAGGAACTCAGGCAAAGGAAGAGGTTTTTTGTGAATAACAGGAAACCCGAGGATATGCTGACTCCTTAAGCTGATGGTACAACTAGGGTCGGGAGGTGTGTAACCATCTATGGAAAGATTGTTACAGGGTCATAAACCCCCAGTGAGGAAGAGGAGGAGAGCCTTCATCCAGACGACCACCAGAGAGCAGGCGGCGACCCCCTAGCAACTGGAGGCGCACGCGCAGAGTACTCCCGGAAAAGCCACAAGGCACGCGGAAGAAGGGGGAGAATAAAGGACCGTGGGAAAAGGGAAGCGGTGTGAGCCTTGGCGGAGCACTGACTCCCCGGCTGCACCCAGCGCTGTTTGCTTGTCATTGCTTGCTGTAATCAATAAAATTCTTTTTATCAATCCCTAAAGGATCAGACAAATTATTTACTTTAACTTAGAACACCCGTTCCCTGCTCTTGCTGCTGCCCCATCTTCAAAGCCTCTTCCTCGGGCTCTTCCTCCCGTGCAGAGCAGCTCTCCTGGACAGAACGGCAGATGGCACAGCTGGGAAGCAAAGGGAGCACTGAGTCAGTATGGGGACGTTTTCCTTGCCAGCAGCTGCATTTCCATCAGGGAAGGGAAGATCTCAGAGCCTCCCCAGGAGGGTTAGAAAGAAAAAGCAACCGAGCAGGCCAGGCTGTGGTGAGCGCAGCCACGGCGGGACTGTCCCGCAGACCCGGCAGCCCGGCACAGCCGGCACAGCTCCCGGGCCCTGCCGGCACAGCTGCCTTGCCCAAGGACAGCCCCTGTGCCGGCCGGGGCAGCTGCGCTGAGCAGCCCCAGCACGGGCAGGGCCCGCTGCTGCCCCGCCGGGCAGTGCCCACGGCCACAGCCCACGCCACCCTCAGCCCCACCCTGCCTCCCCGGCCCTGGGGCCTCACCCGGGCTCTCTCCAGCGTGGCAGCAGCAGGTCCCCGTTCCCTGCTCTTGCTGCTGGCCTTCAGCTTCTCCCTGCTGGCTCCCGTCAGTCTCCGGCTGTCCTCAAGGTCTCCACTGCAGCTGTGGCAAAAGCGGAGGCTCTGCAACTGGTTCCAAGGCCTGGCACAGCTGCAGTCCCGGAGCCCTCTGTGCTCCCTGCTGGCCCCCTCCATCCCCTCAGCCCCGCCATGCTCTCGGCAAACCCCCAGCCCCCTTCAGTTTCTTCAGCCCCTCACAGTCCTCTCAGCCCCTCAGTCCCTTCTGACCCATCCCGTCCCCCTAGACCCGCCACCCCTCGGCCTGTGCCACTTCCCTGTCACCTCAGTGCCACCATCGCCCTCGGCTGCCCCACAGCCCTCAGCCCCAGCAGCACCTCAGGGTCACCGTCCCTTCAGCGTCACCGCCCCCTCAGCCCCCTCAGTCTCACCGTCCTTCAGCAGCTCCTCAGGGGACAGTGCCTGGGGCCACCGGCAGCTCCCACCGCTCCAGGGACACCCGGGGCTGGAACTGCTGCTCCGCCCGGCCCGGCCGCCAGCTCGGACCCAGCACAGGGAGAGGGGACACAGGGGGCACGGGGGAAAAGCAAGAGGTGAGGGAGGAAGAAGAGCAGGGGAAGAGGTTAAAAAGAGGACTACACCTATACAGATGTATAAAAAGAGGCCTACACCTATATGCATGTATAAATGTAACTACGGACATCTACAACTATAACTGCACATCTAAAAATGTAAATATATACACCTAAAACTAAAAATAAATTGACTAGACAAATCTCTGTCTATGTAGATAGATAAATGTAACTACATAAATCTATAAAGACAACTACATATATCAATAAATAGAACTATACACATCTATAAATATCACTAGAGACAGAGGAATTCTACCTGCCCAATGGTCACAGGCTCTCCCTCTGTCTCTTCTTGGCGCACAGGGCAGCCCTCCTGGACAAGTTGATCACATGGGATCTGGGAAGCAAAGGGAACACTGAGACAATACTGGCCCTTGTGCAAGCGCCCCTTGAGCACCAATTGTCCTTCTATCAGGGACATTAAAAGATGGCCTGAAAGGCAGACTCTCACTTGGCAATTTCAAGCCTGCTCTATAAAGAACAGGGATCCTTCCAAGTTTTCAAAACGGAAGTGTGTAAAGTATTTAAGTATTCTAATAAAGTCTCAGCACCCACAGTGCAAATGGCACCCACGAGAGCTTGAAACACAGACAGTCCCAGTGACAGAGAGACCACAGTCCTCACTGAAATGGCTGAAGGCTGCTGGGGGCTGAGGTATGAACCAGACTGGGACACCCAGCTTGGTGGCACAACTCCCACAAGGTCAGGTTTATTCCCTGCTCTCTTGCCACAGCAGAGGACTCAGTGCCCAAGCCTCTGGCGAAGCGTGGAGGGCAGAGCTCGGGCAGGTTGTGCATGTGCCTTTGAACTAAAGGCACCAGGAAACACCAACCCTGCAGACAAGAACTCAACTCTTCTCGTCTCCCTTCCTGCCAGAGGCAGGCTCAGAGCAGCCGTCTCACACCTCTCTAAACCAACGGGGGCTCTGTCCTTACCAGGCTCCTCGGGCTCTGGGGAACTGTTCTCGCAGCTCTCGGTGCCAGATGAAGTTTCCTCTGCTGCAGCCCGGTTCACAGGCTCCCCTCCTGAAGACTCAGGGGCAACATTCATATTGCCCTTGAAAGAACAATAGAAAAAAAAGAAAACTAAAGATCATTCAGTATTTTGCTGGAATCACATCAAGGATACAGTTACTCTCCTTCTCCATGTAACAGCGTTCAAAAGCTTTCAGCCCAGCCTCTTCCATTCCCCTCCAATGGGTTACTTGAGCAGAGGGAGACCTTTCAGGCAGGGATCTCCTGATCTCCCGGATCATTTGCTCGACGGCAAAGCCAAGATCCCCTGGTGTCAATTGCTCTTCACCAGGCGCATTCCAGGCTGAGCCGGAGGCCGTCGATGCTGCACAACCTGCACTGCCAGGTGGAGCGCTGGGGGCTGAAGTGCCCGAGGTGGCTGCAAGAATCCAAAGACATTGGTCACACTCCACAACGTGGCTCTGGGACACTGATCTCTGTTGCTGCCTTGGATCAACCATCACAGGAAGCAGGCAGAAAAACCAGGCAGAGAATCTTTTGCCTTTCTAGGTGCCCCTTCTAAATAAGCTTGAGAATTTTGGGCCGAGAATGACAGAGCCTTGTGGAAAAATACTGCAAACAGTCACTTTTCATGACCTTTTGGAAAAGCAAGGCTACAACTCTTTTCCTACCTTGCGGGTCGTAGGCTGGGGGCTGCTGCTCCCTGTGGAGCTGCTGGAAGTTGCAGGGCTGGATCCTGAGCACCTCCCGGTCGATGGGAGGCAGCTGCCCCCCGTAGAGCTGCTGGAAGCAGCTGCGAGGCCCCTCCCGCCCGAGCGGCAGCAGCGGCTCCCCGTAGAAACCGAAGAAGCCGCAGGGCGGGATCCGTAGCAGCTCCCGCTCGGCGGGCGGCGGCCGCTCCCCATAGAGCTCCTGGAAGCGGCTCGGCCCCTCCCGCCGGGCCGGCACCGGCCGGTCCCTGTGCAGCAGGTGGAAGCCGCAGGGCGGGCGCCGGGCGAGCAGCGGCCACTGCCCGGGGGGCGGCTGGAAGCGGCCAGGCCGGGGGCTGCGCAGCTCCCGCCCGTCCGGCAGCGTCCGCTCCCTGTGCAGCAGCAGGAAGCCGCTGGGCGGGCGCCCGGGCGGCAGCGGCGGCCGCTCCCTGGAGAGCGGCTTGAAGCGACTGCGCCCGTCCCGCCCGTGCGGCAGCGGCCGCGCCCCGGGGAGCTGCTGGGAGCCGCGGGGCGGGCGCCTGCGGCCCTCCCGCCCCGCCGCCGGCCGCTGCCTGTTGGCCGCGCTCCGGCGCCTGATGCGGAGCAGGAGGTCGGGGCGGTCGCAGCGAAAGCAGGGGTTGCCGTAGTGGAGCCAAGCCCCGGCATCGCCCGGCGCAGCTGAGCCAACCCGGCCCGGCACCCTGCGGAAGCCGTAGCGGTAGAGCTGGCGCACGAAGCTGCGGAACTGCGTGGCCCTGAAGGTGTGCGGGGCCGGGCCCCGGGCGTCGCCCGGGCTGAGCAGCTCCCGCTCGAAGAGGGAGCGGTGGATGAGCAGCCCCCGGGCCCGGCTGTCCCAGCGCACGGAGCGGACGCGGGGGCTGTTCGCCAGGCGCCACAGCTTGGCGGGGAAGGCGCTGGCTCTGAGCCCGGCGGGCAGCGGCAGCTCCGCCATGGCGCCGCTCGCCGGCTGTCGCCACAACGGCCCCGGCGCAACGGCCGCGGCTGCGCCGGCGGCGCGCGGCCTGAGGGGGGCGCTGCGCTCGGGCCCGCGCGCGCCCAGCCGCACTGGGCGGGGCCGTTCCTGGGCTGTTCTTGTCAGGTGCAGTTCAAAGGCTGCAGGCGCATTGAGGAAGACATTCTACCTATTTGCATCTCCAACCTTTGAAAAGCCCTTGTGTATGAAAAGCTCTGCATCAGCGCCAAAAGCTGGTCACAGTGAGACCCAGACGAATTAGCCTCAAGAGCTGCTCTTTGTTCCCT
The DNA here is from genome assembly GCF_031753505.1 of Anomalospiza imberbis. Taxonomy (NCBI): domain Eukaryota; kingdom Metazoa; phylum Chordata; class Aves; order Passeriformes; family Viduidae; genus Anomalospiza; species Anomalospiza imberbis. The sequence goes on along the minus strand of NW_027100480.1, from coordinate 143,593 downwards.
GCTCAGGGCTTGTTCTCTGATTTTGTGTGTCTGCTCCTTCCAGTGCAGGAACATGGGGAAGAGAAATTAGGATGTAAAACAAAGAAGTGGGATCCACAGGCCTGCACCTCGGTAGGTATAATAGATCTGGGATGGCCCCACATTCCTGACAAACTTGATGGGCAAGGCACTGAGGTCACTTTCGTTGCCTTCCCTTCCCCTGCCTCCCCCCTTCAGATAATCAGTTTTCTAGAAAGAGCTTTTTCTTTGTGTAGCATCTGGTGCCTCACAACCTCCAACATGACTTGTTTAGGACACGTGAATATTGCTCCTATCATCAAAACACTAGGAAAGAAGTTATTCAGGCCAATTTTGTAAGTAATTTTATCAAGGCTTTTATGTTCTTATCTCTACACAGGAGCCCAGAAACATGTTATAAAAAAAATTTTAAAATGTTAGTCATATCTTAAATAAAAATGTTTTGCTTCAAAGCTCCAAACACCAAATCCTTCAACAAAACAGACCTCATCTAAAAGCAAAAATATAAATGGAAAACTGTCAACCACCTAATAACTACTATTAAGAAAGTATTATTTCTGGTGGCTGTCTGAGGAGTTTCTCCCATGTCAAATGCAAAATACGGATTGCTCTGAATTAGTGCATCACCAACTGTGCCTTTTCCCAAAAGACTCAACTTACTGCTGCCCAACAAAGACATGCTATTTTCGCCTTCAGCCACTGCTCCAGCCTGATCCCCTGGGGACAAGAGATTGCTGTGGGTTTCTGTGGGAAGGGGAGTGGCACAGGCACATCAGTGCCTGCAGACTGTGGCAGAGGGGAGGATCTGCTGTGACAGCAGGTGCACGGGAGACTGGAGAAGAGGTTTTTTCTTTCTTGTCTAAGACACTGAATTTAGAGAATGTTTTCATAAAGAATACTGTCACCGCTTTACTCTTTTTACCCCAATACTTACTAGTCCTGATAAATGTTAATTATTTCCATACATTCTGTTTCTCGGTGGTTTAATTAAAAGCACAGAGAAACTCAGTTCTTTCAGAAATGAGCTTGAAATAAGCTGTTACTTTAGAACAAACCCAACATTTTCATTGTTTCTAAGTGTTAAAATTATGTCCACCGAGAGAAACTCAGTCACTTCCAAAGTGAGCTTGAAATAAGCTTTTGTTTTAAAACAAAACCAAGACTTTTTTCTTGCTAAGGGAGAACAGGAGTTTCCCAAACTCCTCCGTGGAACTAATACAACTTGTTTGAAGTATCCATTTCCTGCCAGGAGCAGAGGGATGCCAACCTGGGCAGAGTTCACACCAAGCTCATTTCAGTAGAAAGGTGATACAAGAGTGACTGGGGACAGACAGAGGGGCTTTGCAGCTCTGCTGGGGCTGCAAAGTTCAGGCTGCTGTTCACAGCTGTGAAAGGAACTCCTGCTGCTGTAGCCAAGGTGTTTGAAGATGCAGACAGTTGTCAGGGTCTGTCTGAAAATCCCTCATGTTTGCCTCACGACTGTCTCCAAGGACTGAGACCCTAGACCCTGAAAGTAGCTCTAGCCTGGCTGAGGTGGAAAGTCTGCCAAGCCTTAAGGAGTGGTATGCGATGCCATGGGAACTCAGTGCGAGAACAATGGACTGGTCATGGTGGACTGAGCCCTAATCAGTTCGTCCTGTACCTTTGGTCCTGTACTCTTGGTCCTGCACTGACGTGACGGTTACAACTGGTTCCCAAAACAACGAGTCCACACCCACCATGTAGCCAGGAGAGCTGCCGCTTTGGCCAGATGCCACCCGCTTTGAGGAACCCTATAAAAGACTGAAGGAGTTTTGAGGACTTTGTCCGGACCCCACCTGGAGAAGACAGCCTATGAGCATCTCGTCAAGCTCCGAGGGCCTCGTCTCTTCAGACTGGTAGCTATAATCCCCTTCCCCTCTTTCTCTATCTTTCACTCTATCTCTTTATTTCTCTCCCACTATCGCAGTTGTTGGCACTAAATAAAAGTGCATTTTTGTTTAAGCAAAGTGTTGTGTCCCCTGCTGTGTCTTTTGTGCTTTGAGATCTCCAAAAAGAACCTATCAGGGACCCTGCATGCATTTGCGGACCCTGACAATGGGTCCCACTGAGGGACATGACTGAGAAAGTGTCCCCAGGCCCCAGGCAGAGCAGAGAACTGGAGGCACTGATGACAGGTGGGGACAAAGAGAAGCCAAGTCTTGGTGCCCTGGGGCACAGCAGGGTCTGTGCCACCAAGGGCTGTCAGGAGACACCTTGTCCTGAGGCACTGGGGCCTCCTGGAAAAGCTCCAGCCATGAAGTTTTTGTGCCATCCTGGCCTCCTGTTCTCTCCTCCAAGGAGTCCATGAGGAGCCTGTGTTGGGGATGGACCTCAGTGGTCCCATTTATGCTTTGAGACACTTTGGGGTTTTCTTCTGACTTTGGCTCCTGGAAAGTTTTGTGCAATCTCCTCTCGGGCCCTGAGGTTCAAGGGCTCAGCTCCAAATGCACCACGGGGCTCATGAGGAACAAACAAATCCTGAGAAACCATGGCTGTGCCTTGATTTCCCTCTTGTCTGAGGCAGTTCATCAGGAAGATTTTGTATTGGCTTTGCTTCTCCAATTTGAGATTTCTCAGCAAATGTGTTAATTACTGTGGTGGGTTCAGTGTTGGCTAATTACCAGGGCACTCACTAGAATATACTTACTAATTTCTTGCTCTAAGATAAGATTAGGAGAAAGGCAAAGTGGGCTCAAAACTTTAAAAGGGTATAAAGAAAAGTTTATTTATAGTAAGTAGAATAAAGAGTAATAAGAATCAGAACAAAACTTTCCGAACACTTCCTCTCTCCATACAACCTGACAATGTAAACAGACAAAACCTAAAATTTTCAGTCAGCTTTCCACCTTAAGAATAGTCTTTCTTCAGTTCACTTAGGGAGAGAAGTTCCTGTTGTAAATGTTATGTGGACTTCTCCACAAGAAAACAGTTATCTCATGACTTTTCATTTCCATGAAAAGCAGCTGCCTGCAATGGTGAAGTCCCTCCCATTTTTCACAGCTTTTCCCACAGCTGTGTTTATGGGCCATGCCAACTTATGAGGTATTAGTTTACAGATGAGCTGTTTAAGAGCAAAAGTTCTCTTCACTTATTTCTGAAATCATCTTCATCTCTGGAAACAGAGGTCTTCGTCTCTCCCTGGGGGCATAGGTTCTCATCACTCTGCTGTCTTTCATTGTTCAAACTTCTCATGGGATCACAGCTACTTCAACATTTCCTTACATTAGCATGGAGGCCTTTGCTGAACAAGTCATCTGCCAATTCTTTTCAATGTGTTATAGGGAAAAAGAGACTCTGATGTATCAATTACATCCTTCTCCATAGCGTTACCAGAGGATTTCAGCCCCAAGATCAAGGCATCTCCTCATCCCTCCCATCTGGGACTCAACATCCTCTTCACTGACCTCGGTGTCTTCATGTTGCTCCTGTGTGTGCCTGCACTTTGTCCTTTTCTCTCACTCGAGGGAGGATGGAAGCACTGGAAGAGTCAATATCTCAGCCGGGGCCTGCAGATGGTTCCGTGACCCCGGCCGGGCTCGGTACTTGTGGCCGGAGCTGTTTTACCATGGAGGTTTCTGCAGCGGCTGCGCTGGGGCTGTGTCAGGCTGGGCTGCGCTGGGGCAGGGCCAGGATCTCAGCAGCCAGGCCAGAGCACAGCAGCAGCACGGCCGGGGCCCATGGCTTCTCCTCCCCTGCCCGCTGGTTGTGGGCGAACCCCAAGGGTGGCAGAACCTTGGCCGAGCCGGCCCGGCCCGGGGCTGCTCCTGGGGCCCGGCGGATCCTGGCTGGGCCCGGGCTGGCGGCGGGGCAGGGCTCGGTAGCGGCCAGATGTCAGCAACCGCAGCCACGGCCCGGCCCGGCCTCGGCCCCGCGGCCTCCCCTGCCCTGCCCGGCAGCCGATGGGGCCTGGCGGCTCCCTGGGAAGGGGCCCGGCCCCACGGCAGGAGCCGCCCGGCCTGGCCTGGCTGAGACGGGGCTGGGCCGGCCTGGTCACCTCTTTGCTGGCCAGAAGGGAAACAGACCCAGCCAGGCTTCTCCATCTTTAACTTGTGTCTTCACAGAAGCGTGTGCAGTTTCCTTAGAGGTTTAACAGATTGTCAGCTCTCAAAGCTAATTACTGATTGTTTTTTTTTGTCAGACACCAAGGAAACTGCTAGCAGCTTCTCTCAGGACATCACTTCCATGATGCAAAACCACCACAACAGCACAGAGCACAGAGCTCCTTTGTCCATATGTAGTGGTCATGTGCCCAAGGCCCCAAAACCACAGCTTGCAAGATCTCCGGGACCTCTCCAGGATGTTTTCAAGTGAAAACATTCAGCTCATAATCTAAGAAAATCACCAGAGATCAGGGCCAGCCTGACCTGTCTGTCCTGGCTACTTTTGTCTGGGCACAATCCTTGGATATACGGAATTTGGGAGGCCAAAGTCTAATTTTTGCCATGGTCTTTGGCAAGAAGGCTGTATTTTATCCATAGGAAGGACGGAACAGAACCCTCTGTTTCAGGGGCAGATGAGAGGTGACCACTGGAGGCCAAGGCCAGCCAGAGTTCGCAGGTTTTTCTGAGAGATACCTTTGCATAGAGGATATTTTTTAGGGAGGATACCAATTTTGGCAATGGGCATCTGAAAAGAGGGACAGTCCTTTTCCATGGCAAGGAAAGCACAGAGCCCCAGTGCTCCAGGAGCTGATGAGAGGCAGCCCTTAACATTCCAACATCAGCCAGACCTGTCAGGTGGCCCCTGGGAGGCCAAGCCAGCCAGACCTGTTCCATGATCCCTCGGTTCCATGGGGCCCCACAGTGTCCCAATGGTCCCTTGCTTCCATGACACCCTGAGGTGTCACAATGCCCTCTTGGTGACACGAGTCCCTGAAGGGTCAGAATGGCCTCCATGGTTCCGACAGGCCCCACAGAGTCATAACGGTCTCTGGGTCCATGAAGCCCCGCTGTGTCACCATGGCCCCTTGGTTCCATGGGCTCCAGTGGTGCCACAATGATCCCCTTGCTTCCATGAGGTCCCCACCGTGTCACAATGATCTCCATGGGAAGGAAAGAACCGAGCCCCAGTGTGGCAGGGGCAGCCACCAGAGGCCAAGGCCAGCCAGACTTGATGGTACTGGCAGATTTTGGCTGGGAGCAACCCTTGGATATACAGAATGTTAGAGGTGGAATCCCAGTTTCAGACATGGACACCTGGGGGTGGAGGACAGTTCTTTTCCATAGGAAGGAAAGCATGGAACACCGGTGTTTCAAGGGTAGATGGCCAGCAGAGGCCTAAGGCAGCGAGACCTCTCTGCACTGGTAGCTTTTTTCTGAAAGCAACCCTTGGGTATAGGGAATTTTGGAGGTGGAACCCCAATTTTGGCCATTTCTGCATAGATAAGAAGGACGGTTCTTTTCCGTAGGAAGGAAAGCACAGAGCCCAAGTGTTTCAAAGGCAGAAGAGGAGAGAGGTGGCTCCTGGGAGGCCAAGCCGGCCAGACCTGCTTGTCCTGGCAGCTTTTGTCACGAAAGGATCGTTGGATATATGGAATTTGGGAGGAGGAATCTCAATTTTGACCATGGACACCGTGAGAAGAAGGACGGCTTTTTTCCACAGGAAGGAAAGCATCGAGCCCCAGTGTTTCAAGGCAGGTGAGAAGCAGCTCCCTAGAGGCCAAGGGCATCCAGACCTTTAAGTCCGGGCTGCTTTCACTGGGGAGCAATCCTTGGATGTACGGAGTTTTGGAGGTGGAATCCCAATTTTGGCCATGGGTGCCTGGTCAGGATGGATGGTTTTTTCCTATAGGAAAGAAAAGCACAAAATGCAAGTGTTCTGGAAGAAGTGAAAGGTGGCCACCCTTAGGCCAAGCCAGCCAGACCTGTCTGTCCTGGCACCTTTCCTCTAGGGGCTATCCTTGGACACAGGGCATTTTGGAAGTGGAATCTCAATTTTGGCCGTGGCGCCTGGACAGGAAGATGAGTTCTTTTCATTAGCAAGGAAAGCACAGAGCCCCAGTGTTTCAGAGGCACATGAGTGCCAGCCCTCAGGAAGCCAAGGCCAGCCAGACTTGTCTCCCCTGGCAGCTTTTGTCTGGGAGCGATCCTTGGATATAGGGAATTCTGGAGGCAGATGCCCCATTTTGACCATGGGTGCCTGGTCGAGATGGATGTTTTTTTCCCATAAGAAAGAAAAGTACATGGTCCCAGTGTCTCAAAGGCAGATGAGAGGTGGCCCCTGGGTGGCCAAGGCAGCCAGACCTGTCTTTCCTGGCATATTTCATCTGGGAACAATCTTTGCATATAAAGAAATTTGGAGAAGGAATCCCGTTTTTGGCCCTGGGTTCCTGGAGGAGAAGGACAGTTCTCTCCCACAGGAAGGAAAGCCAGAAGCCCCAGTGCTTCAGGGCAGGTGAGAAGCAGCCCTTGACATGCCAAGGTGTCCTAGTTTAAGGGCAAATTTGGGAGAAATCCTCCAGGAGGAGCCCCCAGAAAGTAATCCCCCCACAGCCCCTCCCCTTCCTGGTTTGGGAAGAATTTCCTTGGAGATAAGTGGAAAAAAACCCATTTTTTTCAACAAGCAAAACACTCCCCAATACAAAAAAAAAAAAAAAAAAAAAAAAAAAAAAAAAAAAAAAAAAAAAAAAAACCCGACTAACTAATAAGCAAAAGCAAAAGCAGGGGCAACGCGAAAGCAAGCAAGCCAGCAAGCAAGTAAGGAAACCTAGCCTCTCCTAGACACAGACTGTGGGGGGAGGTGAGCTGGCTGATAACAAGACAAAACAAACCTTCACTTTCAGAGTCAGTCCTGAAGGCACAAAACATAACATCAGGCATAAACAGAACACACAATTGGGGATGCAAGAACCATAACGTCACCCTAGGACATACCACACCTTATCTCCAAATCGTCAACATAACTACCAAACATGATGTAAAAACTTCATCAAGTTAAAACTTCCATCTTTCACTTACGCATCTTTCCATGTCACTTACTCAGACCTTCAACACTTAAATATTTCCTTCTGTCTCATGTCTGTGTGGTCTAATGTAAAGACAGTGGCAGTAACATCCAGCAAACAGTGATATTTGCATATGAGACTCACCCCACAATCAGATCTCCCTGAGGTACACATCGTGTTCTTCCAACTCTCTGCATTATTCACCGTGTACAACCTGGTCCCTGAGCAAAGACAATCCCACAAATGGTTTGTCTGTACTCGAGGCAGAGTTGATCCACACTGTCTTCCATAACAAACCTCTGATATGTGCCACTGGGACTTTATCTCCATCTGCTATATTCAGGGACTCAGACTGGGCAGGACCTGCTCCATTGGTGGAACCTCGGGTGTTAACTTACCAGGCGGCCTTTGCTAAATGCTGCTCCCAGTTTTTGAAAGATCCCCCACCCAATGCTTTCAAGGTGGTTTTTAACAGTCCATTGTACCTCTCCACTTTGCCTGCAGCTGGTGCATGATAGGGGATATGGTGCACCCACTCAATGCCATGTTCCCTAGCCCAGGTGTTAATAAGACTGCTCTTGAAATGAGTCCCGTTATCAGACTCAATCCTCTCAGGGGTACCATGCCTCCAAAGGACCTGCTTTCCAAGGCCCAGGATGATGTTACGGGCTGTAGCATGAGACACAGGGGAGGTCTCCAACCATCCCGTGGTGGCTTCTGCCATTGTGAGCACGTAGCGCTTACCTTGGCGTGCCTGGGGCAGTGTGATGTAGTCAATCTGCCAGGCCTCCCCATACCTGTACTTGGACCGTGGCCCACCATGCCACAGGGGCTTCACTCGCTTGGCCTGCTTGATGGCAGCACACGTCTCACAGTCATGGATAACCTGAGAAACACTGTCCATGGTTAGAGCCACCCCTCGGTCTCGTGCCAAATTAAAAGTGGCATCTCTGCCCTGATGGCCTGAGGCATCATGGGCCCATTGTGCTAGGAGCAACTCTCCCTTGTGTTCCCAATCCAGGTCTATCTTTGACACCCCTATCTTTGCAGCCTGATCTACCTGCTGATTGTTTTGCTGCTCTTCATTAGCTCTACTTTTGGGGACATGGGCATCTATGTGGCGAACCTTCACAGGTAGTTTCTCTACCCAGGTAGCAATGTCTTTCCATTCTTCAGCAGCCCAAATTGGTTTTCCTCTATGCTGCCAGTTAGCCGCTTTCCATCTCTCCAGCCAGCCCCACAGAGCATTGGCTACCACCCATGAGTCCGTATAAAGGTCGAGCTTTGGCCACTTCCCCTTTCTGCAATGTCTAGGGCCAGTTGAACGGCTTTGAGTTCAGCAAGTTGACTTGATCCACCCTCTCTTTCAGTGGCCTCTGTGACCCATCATGTGGGGCTCCATAGAGATGCTTTCCACTTACGATTCATCCCTACGATGTGACAGGAACCATCAGTGAAAAGAGCGTAGCGTGTTTCCTCTGCTGGCAGTTGGTTGTATGGTGGAGCTTCTTCAGCCCATTTCACTGGTTCTTGTTCTTCATCTGTGACACCAAAACTTTCACCTTGGGGCCAATTTGTAATTGCTTCCAAAATCCCAGGGTGATTCAGCTTACCAATATGGGCATGCTGCGTGATGAGAGCAATCCACTTGCTCCATGTAGCACTGGTGGCATGGTGGGTGGAGGGAACCTTTCCTCTGAACATCCATCCCAGAACCGGTAGTCGGGGTGCAGGAAGAGTTGTGCTTCTGTACCAATCACCTCTGAGGCGGCTTGGACTCCTTCATAGGCAGCCAAGATTTCATTCTCTGGAGGGGTGTAGTTGGCTTCAGACCCTCTGTAGCTCCGACTCCAAAATCCTAATGGTCGGCCTCGAGTCTCATCAGGCACCTACTGCCAAAGGCTCCAGGACAGACCATCATTCCCAGCTGCAGAGTAGAGCATGCCCTTCACCTCTGGTCCTGTCCTGACGTGGCCAAGGGCTACTGCATGAGCAATTTTCTGCTTAATCTCAGCAAAAGCTTGTTGCTGCTCAGGGCCCAAATGGAACTCGTTCATCTTGCAGGTGACCATGTAAAGAGGGCTCACGATCTGACTGTACTCAGGAATGTGCATTCTCCAAAAGCCTATGGTGCCTAAGAAAACTTTTGTTTCCTTCTTATTGGTTGGTAGGGACGTAGCTGTGATCTTGTTGATGACATCCGTAGGAATCTGACACTGTCCATCTTCCCACTTCACTCCCAAGAACTGGATCTCTTGAGCAGGTCCATTAACTTTCCTCTTCTTGATGGCGAAGCCAGCTTCCAGCAGTATTTGGATGATTTTCTCTCCTTTCTCAAACACTTCTGCTGCTGTGTTCCCCCACACAGTGATGTCATTGATGTACTGCAGGTGTTCTGGAGCTTCACCCTTTTCCAGTGCAGTCTGGATCAGTCCATGGCAGATGATAGGACTGTGCTTCCACCCCTGGGGCAGTCGGTTCCAGGTGTACTGCACGCCCCTCTAGGTGAAAGCAAACTGAGGCCTGCATTCTGCTGCCAGAGGAATGGAGAAAAATGTGTTAGCAATGTCAATAGTGGCAAACCACTTTGCTGCCTTGGACTCCAGCTCGTACTGGAGTTCCAGCATGTCTGGCACAGCAGCGCTCAGTGGTGGAGTCACTTCATTCAATGAATGGCAGTCCACTGTCAATCTCCATTCTCCTTCAGATTAACGCACAGGCCAAATGGGGCTGTTGAAGGGTGAGTGGGTTTTGCTGACCACCCCTTGGTTGTCCAGCTCTTGAATCATCTTATGGATGGGAACCACAGCATCTCGAGTTGTTCTGTACTGTCGGCGATGCACTGTTGAAGTGGCAATTGGTACCTTTGCTCTTCTCCCTTCAGAAGTCCTACTGTAGTTGGATTCTTGGACAGTCCAGGCAAGGTGTTCAATTGCTGGACGCCCTCTGTCACTGCAGCTGCTATCCCAAATGCCCACCTCAGTCCTTTTGGGTCTTTAAAATACCACCTTTGGAGGTAATCTATGCCCAAAATGCATGGGGCCTCTGGGCCAGTCCCAATAGGGTGTTTTTTCCACTCATTTCCAGTCAGGCTCACCTCAGCTTCCACTAAGGTAAAGTCCTGTGATCCCCCTGTCACGCCAGCAATGGAGACAGGTTCTGCCCCCACGTGTCTCAATGGGACTAATGTGCATTGCACACCAGTATCGACCAAAGCCTTCTAGTCTTGTGGTTCTGATGTGCCAGGCCAACGAATCCACACAGTCCAGAAAACACGGTTTTCCCTCGCCTCTACCTGGCTAGAGGCAGGGCCCCTCTAAGCCTGTTTATCCTTCTTTCATTGGGCATATGTCTTAGAGCTTCCTTCAAGGGGATCGGACATGTCATCATCATCATCATTCACATCATACCTGGCAGCTTGGCTATGGGCAACTGGAGCTGCTTTCCTTTTGGTGGAACTTCCTCTCTGAGTCTTGCCTTCCTTCAATTCACGCACCCATTTTACCAGAGCAGCAGTAGATTTTCCGTCCCATCTCCTCATGTTTTCTCCGCAATCACTCAGGAAGAACCAGAGCTCAGCTTGTGGGGTGTACCTTCTCTCCCCATCTGGGGAACGTCTGCGTTGGATACCAGGGCCTCTAATTTGTACTGCCGAGATTTGGAGAAGCTCCTCTTTAATCTCCTCCCTGAGTTTCTTGTGATTCTCCTCTATCTTGTCTTCTAATTTCTGCAGATGTGTTTCCACCGCTGCAATTCTGGCGTCTGTTGGGCCATGCACAGCATCTGCATATGCCCGGAGCTTCTTTACCATATTGAGCACGGTCTCATCCTTCTCATCCCACTTCATTATTGCTAAAGCAGAAGCGCATTCATGTGGCCCCAGCCATACAAGTTTTTGCCACGTCACAGATGTACATGGTACCGTGTCTGGATTCCTAGTTGTTATGTCATCTGAGAAGATAATCTCTGCTACTGCCATTTCTCTCAGGCGTTGGATCCCTTGTTCTATAGCCTTCCACTGGGTCTGCTGCATATAAAGATCATCTGCACACAGGTATCTTTGTGCTACACTTTCCAGGAGCCATGTCCAGAGCTTCTCCTGCAGCATCCTAAAGATGGACCAACCAACTAATTATAGACTCATCAGGTTGTCGAATGTAATCCTTTCTTAGGCCACAGAGGTTCTTTAGGGAAAAGGACTCAATATTGGCTTCTGATCTTGTTTCTTTGACTCCTGATTTTATGTCAGGAGGTGTTGAGGGTCCATCTTCTGCATCATAATCATCATCGTCATCCACCGGTCGATCGGTCTTGTCTGTGCACTTTCCATTTCTCGTGCTGGTAGCAACAGCCATTGGTTGAGGCTTACAGTCTGGTTTAGCTGCTGGCTTCGAGCCTGGGCTGTTGGCTGCAGCCTGAGTGACTGGGATCGCTGCTGATTTATCTCCCTGCCCCCCTTCCTCTGCTGCCCTACAGGACCTAGCAGAGTGCGATAAGCATATGCCAGGGCCCAGCTCACTGCAATGATCTTCTTCTCCTTAGGGGTATCATGGCACTTCTCTTTCAGGTACTTTGCCACCTCAGCTGGGTTCTGAATTAGTTCACATGGAAAGTCCCAGACTATAGGGTCAGAAAACTCCTTTAAGATTTGGCCCATTTCCCACACCACTCAGGATTTCTCACACCTGGGTCTACTCCTGGGTCAGGGGTCTCATCAGCCCTTCTAGAAATCTCAGCCCTCATTCTAGAGAAGCTGCAGACTGTATAGAGAAAGCTTACCAAATTAAATACCAGAAAGATGGTCTCTTTAACATTCAGGGGAAACTGAACATTCTCCAATAGGGATGTAACAGATTCAGAGGAGAAGAAGTGCGGCAGAGCCCTCTTTCAGCCCCCCCCAAACTGTTCTGCTAGCTCAGCCTTGGGGACTTCAGAGGAGCAGTGCCACAGAAACCAGGAGAGAGAGGCTCGTTTTCCAGGTGTTTATTCTCTGGTGGTATGCAGGAAAAGAGACCGAACAATGGCGGGAAGGTTTTTTATCTAGGTCTGGGTCTAGGGGGGCTGGAGCTATCTGGCACTCAGCCAATGGGGTCTAGCTAAGGTTAAGGGTCATTCGGACATTCCTATCTGTGGGGCCCAGCTGCAGGGTACCCACTGAACTGCAACACCTCCCTCTTTTTTGTTTTAAAAGGTTATAAGAACATTTGATTCATTTGGACCCTAAGCGCGGGTTTCCCCACCACTTACGGTCCTTGGGGTAGGTATGCTTTTTTAGGTTTGCCAACTCTATGTGATTGACTTGTGAGGTAGAAATAAGATTTGTGATGGCTCTGAAAATCACGCGACGCAATATCCCGAACGCTATGGTTACAAGGAAAAGGATAATTACAAATAACAGAATTGTTCTAAATACAGAAATCCACCATCCCGTGATTCCCCCACCCTTAAACAGTTCTTTGACCCAGACGTTTTGGCGTGGCTGAGGGATGATCTATGTGTCTACCACACTGTTCAGCATTAGCAAGATGACAACTTGGATGGGGTTCATCCCACGATTAAGTGGACGGTATGTTTTCTCTAAAAAGGAAACACAAACATTTTCAGAACATGTTAAAATTTCTATTTCTGCCGGAAGGTTCACTTAGGAAGAATCTCCTTCCTCCATCCGACGGCGTCTTCTCTTTGCAGCATCGGCTGCTTGCTTCTCATCCCCTTCTTTCTGACCTGGATTCTTGGGGATAAAAGGTTTTACCCACTTCTGTGGAATCCACCTAGGGCCTGAGGGAGTAGTCACACATGCATAGCCTCGACCCCAGGTCAAGAGCTCATAGGGTCCCTTGGTTTCCCAAGTTTCTGGATCCCTAATCAACACTGGTGGACGCTGAGACAATTTGAACTGTTCACCACTGTTAAAATGCCGTGTCACTGGTGGACTCATGTTTTCAAATGAACAATTCAGAAAATTGATGGTAAACATGGCTTTACAGAGCTTCTCCCGTGGAGACATCCACGCTGTGGAGTTGCTCTGCCTGTCTAAGACCTTCTTGAGCGTTTGGTGAGCACGCTCAACCACAGCTTGACCTGTGGGGGAGTGGGGAATGCCAGTCTTATGTTCCACTCCCCACTGCTGGACAAATTCTAGGAATTCCTTGGAAGCATACGCTGGGCCGTTATCAGTTTTAAGTGTGCGTGGAACTCCCAAGACAGAAAATGCTTGCAATAGATGTTGCTTAGCATGCACTGACCTTTCTCCTGCATGAGCTGAAGCATACATTGCGCCTGAATATGTGTCAATGCTTACATGAACATATTTTAGGCGACCAAAACTAGGAATGTGTGTGATGTCTGTTTGCCACACCTCACAGCTGCCAAGGCCTCGGGGGTTAACCCCTACGCCCATCGATGGCACAGCCTGAAGCTGGCAGTTTGGACAATTGGCCACAATGGCTCGAGCCTGGCTCCGTGTTAGCTGGAACTGTCGAACCAGGCCAGGCACATTCTGATGATAATGCTGGTGACTTAGCTTTGCCTGTTGGAAGACATCAGGGAGACGTGCTTTCTCAACTGGTGCAGCAAGGGAGTCTGCATGACGATTCCCCTCTGCTATTTCACCTGGCAAATCGGTGTGTGACCTCACATGCATCACGAAATACGGGTGCTCCCTGTGGGAAATTAAATGAATCAGCTTGGTGAGCAAATTAAAGAGTTGTTCATTGTCTATTTCTTTGAGCACTGCCTGCTCCGCTCTGGATACTATCCCTGCTACATAAGCTGAATCTGTTATCAGATTAATTGGTTCTGAGAATCTCTCAAAAGCTCTTACCACTGCAGCCAGTTCAGCCACCTGGGGAGATCCCTCCACATACTCCACATCAGCTTCCCAATACTGGGTCTGTGGATTTCTCCAAGTCATCACCGACTTGTGGGACACCCCGGATGCGTCTGTGAACACTGTGAGAGCCTTGAGTGGTCTCGAGCTCCTCTTTTGCTGAGGAAGGAGGTGAAATTCCTCATTAAACAGCTTATGAGACGGGGCATGGACTGATATTTGTCCCTTGTAGCTATCCAGAGATAACTGGAGACTGGCATTGCTCTGGAGCAAATGCTCGAATTTTTCATTAGTCAATTTCTCTGGAGAATCCTTCCCTTCTTCTGCAATTTTGAATGGAAGGTGAATACATGCAAAGTCACAACCCGCCAATTCACACAATCTCACCCTGGCCTTCCAAATCAGCTGTGCCATGAGCTCCTGTGGCTCAGTGATGGTCTTGGATCTTTGGTGAGATATGAAAACCCATTCTATGATCAAGAGTGGATCTTTTTGTCCCTTAACCCACTGAAAAATCAAGCCATGCAGATGTGGTGGCCTTCCTAGAATTATGAATTGAAAAGGTGTGTTTGGCTCACACCTATGAGCCTGTCTCTCTGACAAGGCCTTCTGTACCTTTTCAAGTGCCTTCTTTGCCTCTGGGGTCAGTTCCCTGGGAGAGTCCGTACGCCTTTCCCCCTTCAATACCTTAAAGAGAGGACCTAACTCCTCATTTGTGAGACCTAACCAGGGTCTTACCCAATTCAAAGACCCACACAAGGAATGAAGGTCTGCTAGTGTCTTGGGGTTACAATCGATTACCAATTTCTGCGGAACAACGGTCCTTGCAGTGATTTCCAAACCCAGGTACTTCCAAGGTGGCATCCTTTGAACTTTTTCTTCCTGCATTTCAAATCCAGCAGAGGTTAAAACCTTAACCACTAGGTCCAGCGTGTGTTGGAGTATTGAGTCCTTGGGGGCACACACAAGTATGTCATCCATGTAGTGGAGGATGATAGCATCCCTTCTCTCTGCACGTACTGGAGACAGTAATGATGCTACATATTTTTGGCATATGAAAGGACTCACTTTTAGACCTTGAGGCAAAACTTTCCAGTGATAACGTTTCATTGGTGTCTCTCTATTGCCCGTGGGAACTGAGAATGCAAACCTTGGGGCATCTTCAGGGTGCAGTGGAATTTGGAAGTAACAGTCCTTGATATCTAGGACAGCCAATTGCCAATCTCGAGGGAGCATTGTTGGATTAGGCATCCCTGGTTGGAGTGGTCCCATGTCCTCTACAATTTTATTTATTTCTCGAAGGTCATGGAGTAATCTCCATTTGTCCTTTCCCGGTTTCTTTATTACAAAGATTGGGAAATTCCAAGGGCTATCTGTCTCTTCTATATGCCCTTGTGCCAATTGTTCCTTCACAAGTTCCTCTAGCGCCTTGAGTTTCTCATTACTCATTGGCCACTGTGCCACCCATTTCGGAGTATTATCCAACCATTTTAATTTGTGAGTGGGGCGCCTCACAGTGGCTATTTTTAAAAATCCTGGGGTGTCTTAGGAATGACCAATTTGACTCCCCACTGGGACATGGTATCTCTCCCCCACAGTGGTGCCTTGTAATCTACAACGAATGGACGGACACTGGCTACTTTTCCATCTGGTCCCTCTATTTGCACCATGCTTTTTGAAATTTTCGCCAAGGTGGTACCTCCTATACCCTGAATTTTGCCTGCCACAGGTTGCAATTCCCACTGTGATGGCCACATGGTCTTAGGTATTACCGTGACGTCTGAGCCTGTGTCTAAAACCCCCTCCACATGGAGGCGGTCTGCTCCACAGGCCAGGTTACATCCCATCGAAGGTTTATCTTCTCCCACCACTTCTGCCCAGTAAATTTCTGGTGGCTTCCCTTCTGCAGTGATATCTGCTGGGACAGGAATAGCCTGGGCAATAATTTGCCCCTTTTCTAAGTAGAATGGTGGGTGTGTACAACGGGCTAGAAGCATTAAACCTTTTGTTTTTCCCTTAGTGTTCATGGGAGCTATCTCAATTTCCATTGGTGTGTGTGCTGTGTCCCCAAGAACAAAATACTCACGGTCCATGGAGTTAACCTTCTGGTTTTGTGAGCTGTTAGACAGGTCCACTATAATGACTTCCCAATCAGTAGATCTGAAATGAAAACCTTTAGTAGTTACTAGGTGATATCGGCCTGGCGGCTGCCGTTTCTTATTAATTTTTACATTTTTCTTTTTTTTCCCCCCCCCACCCTGGGTCCCGCCCTCCCCCTTAGCTGTTGAGAGAGTGGCGTTCTCCCGTGGGGGTCCCGCTACATTTATATCTTTGCGCGCAGTTGTATTGTTCGCGGGAACGCGCTGTTTAGTCAGTTTTTTTGTTTGTTGAACTTTTTCTGTGTCTGGTTTTGTGGACAATTTCTGGCGAAGTGGCCTGGTTTCTTGCACCGGTGGCAAATGAGGTGTTGTTGTTGGTCTGATGCCCTCGGATTCGTCCTTTGTCGAGGCATCTCTGTTGCAGCAGGCTGCGTATGCGCTGTCCCTGTACTTCTGTCAGGATTACCAAGCAGTGCTGCTTTCCTGGTACAAGCGTCTATCATTTGTGGAAGAGTAGGAGGTGGTTCTAAAGGTAAGGTTAAAATAATCCTCCGGCAGGTATCATTCGCGTTGCTTAAGGCCATCTCCTTGATCAGTTCTGCTTGTATCCCTGGGTCTGATACCTGTCTCTCCACCTGTGTTCTGAGACGATCCACAAACTGCAAAAAAGGTTCTAAAGGAAACTGTTTAATTTTAACATAACTGCTTTTAGCTTCCGTGGTTGGTAACTGATAAAACGTTTTTTGTGCAGCTGTGCAAATCCTATTTAGAATTTCCTTAGGTAATGCTCTAGTTTGTTTCTCTGGAGTTTGCCACTCGCCTTCCCCATACAGGTGACTCATTGTCAAAGGATTTCCCTGATTATCACTTGCTGTATTAGGGTTTTGTTGTAGTTCCTGTAAAAGTGTTGTTAAAGTGTTTTTCCACCAACTATCCCATAAATCATATTCTGAAGGGGTTAATAAGCACCTGAATAAATCTTTAATATCATTGGGAACCATTTCATTTGAATTAAAAGTTGCTCTTATCATGCCTTTGAAAATTTCACTAGACCTGCCAAATTCTCTTTGAATTTTGCAGACTTCTTTTTTATCCTGATAAGAGAGTGGCTGGTAGGTTCTGTTACCGTTTCTCCTCCCAAGATAAACTACAGGAGCAACAGATGGAATAATCTCTGCAGCTAGGTCTGAGCTATCTCCAGTTTCAGCTTCCCCGGGGTCGGTATCTGTGCTCTGACCTTCCCCCCAGGGCCTGGGCAAAGGCTGCTCCTGTCCTGTGTCCCTGTGTTCCCTCCCCCTGCCGGTGGTGCGGGCTGCCTCCCCCTCCCCTCCCCCTCCCCCGTTTCCCTGGTAACCCGGTGATAAGCACAGAGGAGGTGGGGGAGGTAGGGGCGGAGGTGCTCCGAAGGGGTAGGGATATGGGTAAGGATAGGGGTAGAGATAAGGGTTTAGGACTGGGTTTTGCAAACTCCCAGAATTTTGGGGGGGTGTTGGAATGTGTTCTTTGTCCTCTGCCATGTGCTCACTGGAATGCTGAGGAGAACCCTCTATAAGTGAGGGGTATAATTTGGATGCTGTTTTTTTCTTTGGAGGATCAGAGGTATCTGGTGTTGGTTTACTCTGGGGTTTTTCCTCTGACTGTGTGTTTTTTTCTGCTTCTAAAAGCTGTTTTCGGGCTTGTAAAAATATCGGAATAAACTGAGAAGCCCTATCCTCTCCATCTTCAATTTTTAATGTCAATGTGTGTCCTATTTCATCCCAAAAGGAAACTGAGTTCATATCTTGAATATTAAATTCTGGTATTTCTGTTATTAGCCAGCAAACGAATTCCGATATCAGCTTTTTTGAAAATTTAGCATTAATTAAAATTTCGTTAAGGTGTTTAATTATTTTCTTCTCTAGAATTGACATTTTTCCACCCATCTTGTTGTTTTAGATGTCTTTTTGTTCACTCTCTATCCCTAACTTAACGCAGGACTATATCCTTCTCTCCGCCGCGGGGGAGAAGGGAGGGGGGTGGGGGGGGGCCGCGCCGCCACGGGGGGTCCCTCCCGCAGGGTTTTTCGGTCTCCCCGGCTCGGGAGAGGTGTCCCGCCGCCTTCCCTGGCTTCGGTTCCCCGTCCCCGTTTCGTTCACCCCCGATTTTTCGGGCTATTCGGGTCGGAGCGGCTCCCCGCCGGTCCGAGGTCCGAACAAAGACACGCCCACTTTTCCCCACAAGCGGCTGCCCTGGGTCCTACGTTCTCCCCGCCGCCGCTTTTAACTTCAGTCCCACCCCACCCTGGTCGCTCCCGGGTCGCGAACGGGGGGGCTTACCCGGACTCTGTGGGGTCGTCCTGGTGGAGTTAGGGTTCCCAGCTTCAGACCGGCTCTTCTCTAGGTGCAGAGAAGAGGTCCCGACCTTCTCCTCCTAACTTTTAACCCCTTAAAGGCTGCTAAAAGTTACAAGGTAGCTGAACAGCCCAAAATGCTTTTGAAATCCTGAAATCAGGACTTCCAGCTGTCCGTGGACTCTAAAAAGACCACGTTGGGCGCCAACCTGCGGCAGAGCCCTCTTTCAGCCCCCCCCAAACTGTTCTGCTAGCTCAGCCTTGGGGACTTCAGAGGAGCAGTGCCACAGAAACCAGGAGAGAGAGGCTCGTTTTCCAGGTGTTTATTCTCTGGTGGTATGCAG
The DNA here is from genome assembly GCF_031753505.1 of Anomalospiza imberbis. NCBI lineage: Eukaryota > Metazoa > Chordata > Aves > Passeriformes > Viduidae > Anomalospiza > Anomalospiza imberbis. The sequence continues at coordinate 125,010 of NW_027100480.1, read as the reverse complement.
GAAAAGAGACCGAACAATGGCGGGAAGGTTTTTTATCTAGGTCTGGGTCTAGGGGGGCTGGAGCTATCTGGCACTCAGCCAATGGGGTCTAGCTAAGGTTAAGGGTCATTCGGACATTCCTATCTGTGGGGCCCAGCTGCAGGGTACCCACTGAACTGCAACAAAGAAGGAAAGCAAAGGCTGAAAAGCCTCATCTCCTGCTTCTCCTCTAACAAACTGGGTGCACAACCATAACCATGAACCAAACATTCCTGGAACAGACTCCAGCACCTTTATAAACCTCCTGCAAGCCATTACAACCAAGCCCAGCCCAATGGATATCCTGGTCAGTGCCCCTCTACTGCAAAAACTACGTATTAGGGACAATACCGGAGCTATTTCTGGATAAGAAAATAAACCTAGGGACCATAGAGGTATTAAGACCTCAAAAAACCCTAGGGACCAGAAACACATGCAGGCCTGCACCCCAAGAGACATTATGATTTGAAACAACAAAGCCAGTAACTGCTCTATACCAGCCCAGAGTAATTGCAACCAAAATATGATTAGAACAAGGTTTTTTCCACTCTCTCGAGCCACGAGTTGGGCACTAAAATATTTGTCCTAGTTTAGGGCAAATTTGGGAGAAGACCTCTGGAAGGAGCCCCCAGAAAGCAAATCTCCCCACAGCCCCTCACCCACCTGGTTCAGGAAGAATTTCCTGGGAGAGAAGTGGAAAAAAACCCTGTTTATTTAACAAGCAAAACACTCCCCAATACAAAAAAACAACACCAGATGACAAAACTCTTTCACCGTTCTGAAGAGATGACAAATTCAGAAAGTCTCTCTGGGAGTGGTCACCAAGCTATCAGTCTCCAGTGCTGGGGATGGCTGCTGCAGGTCACAAAATGCTGGCTCTCGGTGTTTCTTGGTGTTTCCCAGGTTCCAGTCCAGAGCAGAATGGGATGGTATTCAGGAAAGGGAAAGGAAGAAAAAACAGTCCAGGGTAAAAATTGGATTGCCTAGCTAAACTAACTAATAAGCAAAAGCAAAAAGCAGGAGTGAGAGCAAAGCAAAGCAAGCAAGCCAGCAAGCAAGCCAGCATCCCCTAGACACAGACCATGGTGGGGAGTTGAGCCGGCTGATAACAAGACAAAACAAACCTTCACTTTCAGAGTCAGTCCTGAAGGCACAGAACATAATATCAAACATAAACAGAACACACGACTGGGGATACAAGCACCATAATGTCACCCTAGGACACTAACCGAGGGAGTTCCACTAAAGTGAAGATAGTCTCAACCTCCCATGACTGAGCAGCTGGGTATGATCTGTCAGATCCCATTGAAGGTACCTCTAACATGTATGTCCAGGAAAGAAATAATAACCAGGGTTAGAGCCTCTAGCCAGAAAGAGGCACAGGAAAACTGGATCTCCTGGATGGTGTGGATCCAATGGCCTGGCATATCAGAGCCACAAAAATGCAACGCCTTAGTTGACACTGGTGCGCAGTGTACCCTGATACCATCGGGACATGTGGGGGCAGAACCTGTTTCCATTGCTGGGGTGACGGGGGGATCACAGCAATTGGCCCTGTTGGGAGCCAAGGTGAGCCTGACTGGGAAGGAGTGGCAGAAACATCCTATTGTGACTGGCCCAGAGGCCCCTTTTCTTCTGGGCATAGACTTCCTCCAGAGTGGCTATTACAAAGTCCCAAAGAGACTCAGGTGGGCTTTTGGCATAGCTGCTGTAGAGGCAGAGGACATTAGGCAATTGAATACCTTGCCTGGACTATCAGAGCACCCATCTGCAGTAGGACTCCTGAGGGTGGAAGAGCAACAAGTACCAATTGCCACCTCGACAGTGCATCGCCGGCAGTATCGGATGAATCGAGGTGCTGTGATCCCCATCCACAGAATGATCCGTGAGCTGGAGAGCCAAGGGGTGGTCAGCAAAACCCACTCACCCTTCAACAGTCCCATCTGGCCTGTACACAAGTCTCAATGGAGATTTACTGTGGACTATCGTGCCTTGAATGAAGTGACTCCACCGCTGAACGCTGCTGTGCCGGACATGCTGGAACTCCAGTACGAGCTGGAGTCCAAGGCAGCAAAGTGGTACGCCACTATTGACATTGCTAACACATTTTTCTCCATTCCTCTGGCAGCAGAATGCAGGTCTCAGTTTGCTTTCACCTGGAGGGGCGTGCAGTACACCTGGAACCGACTGCCCCAGGGGTGGAAGCACAGCCCCACCATCTGCCATGGACTGATCCAGGCTGCACTGGAAAAGGGTGAAGCTCCAGAACACCTGCAGTACCTCAATGGCATCATTGTGTGGGGGAACACGGCAATGGAAGTATCTGAGAAAGGAGAGAGGATCATCCAGATTCTGCTGGAAGCTGGCTTTGCCATCAAGAAGAGCAAAGTCAAGGGACTTGCCTGAGAGATCCAGTTCCTGGGGGTAAAGTTGCAAGACGGATTGTGTCAGATTCCCACTGAGGTCACCAAAAGGATCACTGCGATGTCTCCACCAACCAGCAAGAAGGAAACAGGAGCTTTCCTAGGTACCATAGGTTTTTGGAGATGCACATTCCTGAGTACAGCCAGATTGTGAGCCCTCCCTACCTGGTTACCTGCAAGAAGAACAATTTCCTCTGGGGCCCTGAACACCAACAAGCTTTTGCCCAGATCAAGCAGGAGATTGCTCAGGCAGTAGCCCTTGGCCCAGTCAGGATGGGACCAGAGATGAAGAATGTGCTCTACTCTGCATCCAGGAACAATGGCTTGTCCTGGAGCCTTTGGCAGAAGGTGCCTGGGGAGACTCGAGGCCGACCACTAGGATTTTGGAGTCGGAGCTACAGAGGGTCTGAAGCCAACTACACCCCTACAGAGAAGAAATCTTGGCCACCTATGAAGGAGTCCAAGCCGCCTCAGAGGTGATTGGTACAGAAGCACAACTCCTCCTGCACCCCGACTACCGGTTCTGGGGTGGATGTTCAGAGGAAAGGTTCCCTCCACCCACCATGCCACCAGTGCTACATGGAGCAAGTGGATTGCTCTCATCACGCAGCATGCCCATATTGGTAAGCTGAATCACCCTGGGATTTTGGAAGCAATTACAAATTGGCCCCAAGGTGAAAGTTTTGGTGTCACAGATGAAGAACAAGAACCAGTGAAATGGGCTGAAGAAGCTCCACCATACAACCGCCAGCAGAGGAAACACGCTACGCTCTTTTCACTGACGGTTCCTGTGGCATCGTAGGGCAGAATCAGAAGTGGAAAGCAGCTCTATGGAGCCCCATATGATGGGTCGCAGAGGCCACTGAAGGAGAAGGTGGATCAAGTCAACTTGCTGAACTCAAAGGCATTCAACTGGCCCTAGACATTGCAGAAAGAGAGAAGTGGCCAAAGCTCTACCTCTACACTGATTCATAGATGGTAGCCAAAGCTCTGTGGGGATAGCTGGAGAGATGCAAAGAGGCTAACTGGCAGCATAGAGGAAAACCAATTTGGGCTGCTGAAGAATGGAAAGACATTGCTACCTGGGTAGAGAAACTACCTGTGAAGGTTCGCCACATAGATGCCCATGTCCCCAAAAGTAGAGCTAATGAAGAGCAGCAAAACAATCAGCAGGTAGATCAGGCTGCAAAGATAGGGGTGTCAAAGATAGAACTAGATTGGGAACACAAGGGGAAGTTGTTCCTAGCTCGATGGGCCCATGATGCCTGAGGCCATCAGGGTAGAAATTCCACCCACAAGTGGACACAAGATCAAGGGGTGGATCTAACCATAGACAGTATTTCTTAGGTTATCCATGACTGTGAGACGTGTGCTGAGATCAAGCAGGCCAAGTGGGTGAAGCCCCTGTGGCATGGTGGGCAGTGGTCCAAGTATGAGGAGGCCTGGCAGATTGACTACATCACACTGCCCCAGACACGCCAAGGCAAGTGCTATGTGTTCACAGTGGTAGAAGCCACCACGGGATGGTTGGAGACCTCCCCTGTGCCTCACGCCACTGCCCGGAGCACCATCCTGGGCCTTGGAAAGCAGGTCCTTTGGAGGCATGGTACCCCTGAGAGGATTGAGTCTGACAAAGAGACTAATTTCAAGAGCAGCCTTATCAACACCTGGGCTAGGGAACATGGCATTGAGTGGGTGTACCATATCCCCTACCATGCACCAGCTGCAGGCAAAGTGGAGAGGTACAATGGACTGTTAAAAACCACCTTGAAAGCATTGGGTGGGGGATCTTTCAAAAACTGGGAGCAGCATTTAGCAAAAGCCACCTGGTTAGTTAACACCCGAGGTTCCACCAATGGAGCAGGTCCTGCCCAGTCTGAGTCCCTGAATATAGCAGATGGAGATAAAGTCCCAGTGGCACATATCAGAGGTTTGTTATGGAAGACAGTGTGGATCAATTCTGCCTCCAGTACAGACAAACCCATTGGTGGGATTGTCTTTGCTCAGGGACCAGGTTGTACACGGTGAATAATGCAGAAATATGGAAGAACACGATGTGTACCTCAGGGAGACCTGATTGTGGGGTGTCTCATATGCAAATATCACTGTTTGCTGGATGTTACTGCCACTGTCTTTACATTAGACCACACAGACATGAGACAGAAGGAAATGTGTAAGTGTTGAAGGTCTGAGCAAGTGATACAGAAGGAAATGTGTGTCAAAGTTTTGAGCAAGTGAGATGGAAGGAAATGTGTCTGAGTAAGTGAAAGATGGAAGTTTTAACTTCATGAAGTTTTTACATGACGTTTGGTAGTTATGTTGACGATTCGGAGATAAGGGGTGGAATGTCCTAGGGTGACATTATGGTGCTTGTATCCCCAATCGTGTGTTCTGTTTATGCTTGATGTTATGTTTTGTACCTTCAGGACTGGCTCCGAAAAGTGAAGGTCTGTTTTGTCTTGTTATCAGCCAGCTCACCTTCCCTCACAGTTTGTGTCTAGGAGAGAGGCTAGGGCTTGCTGGCTTTCTTGCTTGCTTGCTGGTTTGCTTGCTTTCACTTTGCTCTTGCTCCTGCTTTTTGCTTTTGCCCTTGCTTTTGCTTATTAGTTAGTTTAGCTAGGCAATCCAATTTTTTCCCTGGACTGTTTTTTTTTCTTTCCCTTTCCTGAATACCATTTGAACCTGCTCAGGACTGGAACCTGGGAAACACCAAGAAACACCAAGAAACACCAAGAGCCAGCATTTTGTGACCTGCAGCAGCCACCCCCAGCACCGGAGACCAATAACAGGGCAACCACTCCCAGCAGAGACTTTCTGAATTTGTCACCTCTTCAGTGTGGTGAAAGACTTTTTGTCATCTGGTGTTGTTAATTTTTTTTTTTTGCTGGGGAGTGCTTTGCCTGCTCAATAAACAGGTTGTTTCCACTACTCTCTGAGGAAATTCTTCCTGAACCAGGTGGGGAGGGCCCGTGGGGGTTTTCTTTCTGGGGGCTCCTTCTGAAGGTTTTCTCCCAAATTTGCCCCAAACCAGGACACATTACTACATCAGCAGGCTGTTCTTTGGTGAGATCCAGCAGGGCCCTGTTCAGCCTGTGCTCAGCAAACTGACTGGCCATGAGCCACTGGTGGATGTACCTCACCATGGCAGGCACCTGGAGAAGGCACGGGGAGACTTGGAAAGCTGCCAGAGGGAGGAATGTCCCCAGCTTCCCCAGAGAAGTGCTTCCCTTGCCACCACACTGCCATGGCCTCAAAGGCTTCCAGTGAGCAGTAGCCATGTCTTGGGAGGCCAAGCAATTCCTGTGAGGATGAAATCCTGGCCACAGGCTGCTTACTTGCTTTGGATTGGAAAAACCTCTCCTCTACGAGCATATCTAGCAGGGCAGCACAGGTCTTGGTTTTGGAGATGTGCGAATATGCTCTGAGCCCTGTGTCCATGGTGCTGCTCTCTTCCTCCCGAATCCTCTTGATGAATTTGCAAACCAGCTGTAGGAGAAGGGCAGGAAGCCAGGGATGTTCCACAGAATGCTCCAAGCACGGTGCTCGGCTGAGCGGTGACAGCAGGCCCAGCCCAGCTGGGGATGGCTGCAGGTACCTGCGCTGTTCTGTGGAAGAGACCATGGGTGCGTTTCTGCTCTTGTGTGCAGTCCACGGCTGCACCTGGCAAAGAGCAAGCGCAGCCTGAGCTGAGGGGCTGTGGGAGAGGCCGGAGAACACAGCCCAGCCCTGCGCTCCCTGGGCAGGGACAGCCCTGGGATGCCCCAGGGGATGGAGCATGGCTGTGGGGTGTCTGCCCTGGCCCCTGTTCCGTCCTGTCCATGGGCAAGTGCCCAGGGGATGGGATGGGATGGGCTGGGATTGGATGGGATGCCATGGGATGCCATGGGATGGGATGTGGCCAAGCTGGCTGCAGCCACCAGCCCAGCAGCCCAGCTCTGCCACTCACTCTCCTGCTGCGGCTTGAACTGCACCACCTCTTCAGTCTCCTGTGCTGGGCCAGCTCCAGGGCCTTCTTCCTCTCCTCCACCCAGGCCAGCTGGGGCACTCTTGTGGCTCTCTGCTCCATGTCAGTGACTGGATTTGTGACGACTTGCAGGAGAGATGCCTTGGAAAAGCTCCGAGTCAGCAAGGCCTGCAGTCATGCCTGGAAGGCACCTTCAAGAGAGAAGCCTCAGGAAGGCTACAGGACAGCAAGTCCTGCACTCTGGTCTCGAGGGCTCCTGCCACAAGGACAGGAGACTCCTGTCGACGATTGTGGTCTGGCCTTGCGGGCACCTGTGGCAGGGATGGGAGATGCCTCCAGGGCACCAAGTCCCATGGTCTGCCCTCGAGGACACCTGCAGGAGAGCAGCCTCGGGAAGGCCACGGGTCACCAAGTCCTGTGGTCTGGCCTCGAGGTCAGCTGCAGGAATAACGCCTCGGAAAAGCTCCGGGTCAGACACGAACGAGTGCGCTGTGCGGGGGCTCCTCACGGCACCGCTCTGTCCCGTCCTGTCCCGTCGCGTGCTCCGAGCACTGTGGTGTGGTCTTGTCACCGCCAGCTCCTATGTCACCCCGTGTCACAAAGGGCCCTTGGACACGCTGTCCCATTCTATGCCACGGTGACCGTGCTGCCCCGTGTCACCAAAGGGCCCCTGCACACACTGCCCCCTGCCCTGGGGCTGCCCCCAGCCCACCCAAAGTAGCTCAGGTTGGAAGGAATCCCTCACCCCAAGTGTCTAAGACAGCCTGACAGGATCTTTGGGAATGGCTGAAACCATCAGCAAACGCTGCCCTGCTCTGCAGGCTCAGGGCAGCAGAAGGAGCCCTCAGGGCTGCCGACACAGCCATGCTGGGAAGGGCATGGCGTCTTCACAGAAGCTGGCACGGCCTCCTTGGGACACGTCCCGGCTGATGGCCATCCTAAACCCGCGGGTGTGACACAGACAAGGAACGTGTGGGCCATGGCACGAATGCTGCTCTGACCCCTGGGGCCCGGGGAGCGCTGACATCAGCAGGTGTGGCACAGTCCCTGCCCAAGCAGACCTGCCACCCCCCGAGCCCTGGCAGCACCGGTGCCCGTCTCCTGCCCCAGAGACCTGTGCCCGTGGGGGGCTTCTGTGCCAGAGGGAGCCAAAGCCCACGTGCACTGGGGGCTGTGCTCCTGCCTGCAGGGGCTGTTGGCAGGAGCACCTGGAGAAACGCTGGCAACACTTGGTCTCTGTCAGAAGCTCTTACTCCATGCTGAAATTATTTTCTCATTGCAGTTATTGCCTTCAGCACAAAAACACCTTAGCGGCGAAGGCACAGAAGAGTCTCACAAGTAAGAATCCTCAATTCAGGAAAGCTTTACTTCCCATTGCTCGACTCAAGTAGTTCCAGAAAGTTGCCAACTTCCCAAATTAATTGGGATGACCTGAGGAGGTGAAGAGTTGGAATTTTGCTTCCAATCTCAAAGCAGCAACTCATTTGCCTTAACCTCATTCACTGAGGGTCACTTTACAGAACATAACACTACACAAAAAAAGGGCAAAAACAAGGGCCATTCTTTGGTTTTCTATGTAGGGATGATAATATCCTAATTCTCTAAAGAAATAAAAGCTCTCAAGAAATCAAAGTCCACTCAGTGGTAGAAAAGTAGCTCACAGAATTGAGTAGATGGCAAAAGGGCTAATCCTGCCCCTGGTACAGAGATCTGAGTGGCCAGTAAAGTACAGCTCTCCCCTCTTGTTCCCTGCAGGACAATCAGGACCATGAAGAGGAAAAGTCACAGATATTCCATCTGGCCTCCCTAACCAAAGCTGTGCCAAAGCACAGATGCTGCCTTCAAACTGACTCAAATTCCAGCCTAGACCTCTCACCTTCCAGACAACTCCTTCTCCAACACCCCACCAGCACCAAGCCCCCCAAACTCCTGCACAGAAGCCCTCAACACCCCGCCAGGAGCCCCAGCTGTCCCCACCCCTCCGCAGAGCTTTCCCACCCTCCAGCAGACGCCCTGGTTCCCTGCAGGTGCCGTGGGATGGCACTCAGGAGGATCTGCTCCAAGGCCTTCCCCTGGAGCACGCTCAGGCTGCCAGGCCTATGGATCCTGGATCATCCTTCCCACCGAACCTTCCTGTGCACGGCTGCTCCATTTGCACCTTTGCGCTCAGCTCGGACTTCTCCACTTCACCAGGAGTGCTGGGAAAGGATGGAGAGCAGCCTGGCAAGCTCTTTCTGCAGCTCCCTCTTTACCCTGGGGAGGTAGAACATTCCACAGGAAAGCAACTGGTGCCACAAGGAGCGGGTGGCCTCAGGCACCTTTGGGGATGGAACAAGGCCTTTGTTTGACATAAGTAAGCACAAGCAATTCACATGAGTAAACAAGTAATTAGCACAGATATGCCTAAGTACTTAGCAGCAGTTAGCATAACAAAAACCTGGTGGCCTAACTTGACATGAGAGTGACCTGACAAAAAGCTTTAGACACAGTCTACCAGAAGAACTAAGGGCAAGTGTGGAATCAGCCCTGTGCAGGGAAGCCCTGAGGAAGACTTTGTGCTGCTTTGGGGCATCGAGACCGCTCCTGGCCAGAGCCTGGACATCAGCTTCAAGTATGGGAATCTGACACAACGTATTTCCAACTGCCTGCCTATGGAATCACCTCAGCAGTGTAAAGATGGATGGTGTTTCTGATACAACTCTTACATCAACCCACTGAAATTTATACATGGTGGAGAAACATTTCAGTGGGTGCAGACCCTTGCCCTCCTGCCAGGTCAATCAAAGGGCTTTTGGCTGACAATGCATTTGTCTGCTGATTTGTTTGAATGAGGGAGACCCCTCAGGAGTGCTGTATCCTGAGGGAACACCGTTGGCCTTGGCCTGCAGGCACCTGCACAAGCTTAAAATCAGCTGCCTCAGCTTCCAGGACCTCTCTTGGCCAGCATCCTGACGTGGATGCAGGACTGCTGTGAGGCACTGCTGGGACCCAGCGGGACAGGACCGGCTGTCTCGTGTCCACGTAGCACCCCTCACACAGCCAGGGCCATCCCGAAACCAGACAAACACTCACATGTCAGCACAGGGGAGCAAGGAGCACCGGGCTCCTCTCAGGGTATCTCAGCTGGGCTCGCTCCACAACACACCCCCACTTTCAGGCCTGCTGATGCCCAGCTGCCAGAAATGCCTACCTTGTCCTCTCCAGGGTGCACAGGGAGAGCCAATGAGCAGGACGCCTTGGGAGGCAAACCTTCCCAGCCTTTTCTGAGGCCAGGGACACACCAAGATCAGCCAAGACTCTCCATGCTGCCTGGCCCACCCAGCCCAGCTCTGTGCTGGCCCTGGGCCACAGCAGCTTCCACCAAGCAAGAGCCACATGCACATTGCCAAGAGTTGAAACACAGCAGACAGGGAAGAGGTGAAAAGTGTGTGTGTAAAGGCCTTTTAATTCACAGCTCTCAGAGAGAGCTCTGGGGCTCACGGCTGGACAGAGACGCTCCTGCTCACGCCTCTGTCCAAAGAGGGGAACACACCCTGCTGCAGGTGCTTGGGTTGGTCTCCACAGGTCCAGGTGGATGCCAAACCTTCTCTTCACAGCCTTCTCCCTTGCCCTGCTCCTCTGCCAAGTGCAACGGGCCTCAGGCAGTGAAAGGACCACAGAGAGCCAAAGGGGGACACTTGCACCTGCCTCGCTGTGAGCTCCCTGGGAAGCACTTTCCTTGAGAAGCAAGCCCCTTTCCTCCAAAGGCATTTCCCCAAATGTGTAGCTGTCCTGGGGAACACCAACACACTCTCAAGAAAAGCTGGCAAGGCTGAATGACTTCAGGTCCTTTCAGGACAGGCACTCCAGCTGTAGCTCATATTCTCCCAAGTGCTTTTCCAGGTGGAGGTTCAGAGGGGCAGCCCCAGGCCCTCTACAAACACAAGCTGCCTGCTGCCTCTTCACCTGCCTCAACTCCTGCCTGTGGTCACTGCAGCAAAACCAGGCTGTTCCAGCCAGAGCCCAGAGCCCTGTTCCCGCAGGACGCTCTTGCCAGCACCTTCCAGGACTCTCCGCTGTGCATGCAGCACTTTTCATGCCAGCTCTCAACAGTGGGATTTGAGGGGCAGCAAGGACAAATGTCACAAACCTGTGTGACACTCCAGATCCTCATGGAACCAGGGGGCCAGTGTGACACTGTGGGAAGTTGTGGAACCAAGGGGATCACTGTGGCACTGTTGGGGCCCATGGAACCAAGGGGCCAGTGTGACACTGTGGGGCCTCATGGAAACAAGAGGCCATTGTGAGCCTGCAGGGCTGTAACACCCCAGAACACTGAAATGCTGGGGGTCACCAAAGGTTTCTTTACTTGAGTTTGGTGCACAGGAGAAACACCAACCAGATATTCTCACCATGGCCAGATGAAAGAGTTTTCTTGGTAGGAAGAGACCCAGCTCTTTAGTGAATGGCCCACACAGGGATCGAACCCACAACCTCAGTGATACCAGCACCATGCTCTAACCAATGGAGCTAAGGGATCAAAATAACACAAAATTTTACTGACAAAATATAGACAATCAAGGAACTTGAGCAAAGGGTTTCATACAACATCCACTTCAGCATAAAACTCTTACCATAGCATTACTTTGTTAACTTAGCCCACTTTACCTAAAAACCTTTAACCCTTACGATGATAAGTTACCAAAAAATGTTCCAGGTAAGCAGGATTAGAAGAAGAAGAAATAGAAAACAACAGAAAGACAGAAGATCTGTAGAAAGACACACACATAGATACAAACTGCTCAGGTTCCAGCATCATTAACAGAGGAACCCCAGGAGAAGGCAGGATCCAGACCATGGGCCGGCCTCGTGCTCTGGCTTTTAAGCCCCTGGGCCTTCATGGGCCCGCCCCTGGGGTGGGACTGCCAGTTGCTTGTCCAATCAGAGCCAGGGAAGGCACCAGCTTCTGGTGTGTGATTGATTGACAGCTGGGCCAATCACATCTGGGTTAGCCCTGCCTGCTGTGTGATTGATTTACAGCTGAGCCAATCAGAGCTGGGGTAGCCCTTCCTGTTGTGTGATTGATTGACAGCTGGGCCAATCAGAGCTGGGGTAGCACTGCCCCTGCTGTGTGATTGACAGCTCTGCCAGTCCAGGGCTGGGGGCAGGGCTCTGTCCCATCACAAACCAAGGCCTGACCCGCTCCTGGTCCCACACGGGCATTCCAAGGCATCCTGGGACATCGATCTCATCCAGCCTCTGACAGTGACCACGGTGACACTACAGAACCTCATGGAGCCATGGGTCAGTTGTGACACTGTGCTGCCCCATGGAATCAAGGAGACCATTGTGAACACGGGGTCCCCAAGGAACCAAGGGACCATGGTGACCTTGTGGAGCCCGCAGTGTCACAGAAGAGCCGTTGTGACACAGCGAGGGCACACGGAGCTGAGGAGCCATTGTGACACATCAGGGCTTTGTGGAACCACGAAGCCATTGTGACATTGCAAGGCCCCATGGAAGCACAGGGCCATTGTGACACTGCAGAAGCAAGGGGAACATTGTGACACTCAGGGCCTCATGGAACCAAGGAGACCATTGTGACACTGTGGAGTCCCACGGAATCAAGGGAACATGGAACAGGTCTGGCTGGCTGGGCCTCCAGGGGACCACCTGACAGGTCCAGCAGACCTTGGCATGTCAAGGGCTGCTTCTCTCTGACCTGAAGAACTGGGGCTCTGGGCTTTCCTTCCTATGGGAGAGAACTGGCCTTCTCCTCCAGTGACCTTGGGCCAAAACCAGGATTCCTCCTCCAAATTTCCTTATATGCAAAGATTGTTCCCAGATAAAATCTGCCAGGAGAAACAGGTCTGGCTGCCCTGGCCACCCAGGGGCCACCTCTCATCTGCCTTTGAGACACTGGGACCATGTACTTTTCTTTCTTATGGGAAAAAAACATCCATCTCGACCAGGCACCCATGGCCAAAATGGGGCATCTGCCTCCAGAATTCCCTATATCCAAGGATAGCTCCCAGACAAAAGCTGCCAGGGGAGGCAAGTCTGGCTGGCCTTGGCTTCCTGAGGGCTGGCACTCATGTGCCTCTGAAACACTGGGGCTCTGGGCTTTCCTTCCTCATAAAAATAACTCATCTTCCTGTCCAGGCACCCATGGCCAAAACTGAGATTCCACTTCCAAAATGCCCTGTGTCCAAGGATAGCCCCTAGACAAAAGGTGCCAGGAGAGACAGGTCTGGCTGGCTTGGCCTAAGGGTGGCCACCTTTCATCTTCTTCCAGAACACTTGCATTTTGTGCTTTTCTTTCCTATAGGAAAAAACCATCCATCCTGACCAGGCGACCATGGCCAAAACTGGATTCCACCTCCAAAACTCCGTACGTCGAAGGATTGCTCCCCAGTGAAAGGAGCCAGGACTTAAAAGTTTGGCTGCCCTGGGCCTCTTGTGAACTGCCTCTCACCTGCCTCAAAACACTGGGGCTCGATGCTTTCCTTCCTGTGGAAAAGAGCCGTCCTTCTTCTCAAGGTGTCCATGGTCGAAATTGAGATTCCTCCTCCCAAATTCCATATATACAAGGATCCTTTCGCGACAAAAGCTGCCAGGACAAACAGGTCTGGCCGGCTTGGCCTTCCAGGAGCCACCTCTCTCCTCTTCTGCCTTTGAAACACTTGGGCTCTGTGCTTTCCTTCCTGTGGAAAAGAACTGTCCTTCTTATCTATGCAGAAATGGCCAAAATTGGGGCTCCACCTCCCAAATTCCCTATATCCAAGGGTTGCTCCCAGCCAAAATCTGCCAGTACCATCCATTCTGGCTGGCCTTGGCCTCTGGTGGCTGCCCCTGCCACACTGGGGCTCGGTTCTTTCCTTCCCATGGAGATCACTGTGACACGGTGGGGACCTCATGGAAGCAAGGGGATCATTGTGGCACCACTGGAGCCCATGGAACCAAGGGGCCATGGTGACACAGCGGGGCTTCATGGACCCAGAGACCATTATGGCTCTGTGGGGCCTGATGGAACCATGGAGGCCATTCTGACCCTTCAGGGCCTCGTGTCACCAAGGGGGAATTGTGACACCTCAGGGTCTCATGGAAGCAAGGGACCATTGGGACACTGTGGGGCCCCATGGAACCGAGGGAACATGGAACAGGTCTGGCTGGCTTGGCCTCCCAGGGGCCACCTGACAGGACTGGCTGATGTTGGAATGCCAAGAGCTGCCTCTCATCAGCTCCTGGAGCACTGGGGCTCGGTGCTTTGCTTGCCATGGAAAAGGACTGTCCCTCTTTTCAGATGCCCATTGCCCAAATTGGTAAGCTCCCTTAAAATTTCCTCTATGCAAAGGTATCTCTCAGAAAAACCTGTGAACTCTGGCTGGCCTTGGCCTCCAGTGGTCACCTCTCATCTGCCCCTGAAATACAGGGGCTCTGTTCCTTCCTTCCTAGGGATAAAAAACAACCTTCTTGCCAAAGATCATGGCAAAAATTAGACTTTGGCCTCCCAAATTCCGTATATCCGAGAATTGCACCAAGACAAAAGTAGCCAGGACAGACAGGTCGGGCTGGCCCTATGCTCCGGTGATTTTCTTAGACAATGAGCTGAATGTTTTCATTTGAAAACACCCTGGAGAGGGCCCAGAGATGTCCCAGGCTGGGATTTTGAGGCCTTGGGCACATGACCACTGCATATGGACAAAGGAGCTCTGTGCTCTGTGCTGTTGTGGTGTTTTGCATCATAGAAGTGATGTCCTGAGAGAAGCTGCTAGCAGTTTCCTCGGTGTCTGACAAAAAAACATCAGTAATTAGCTTTGAGAGCTGACAATCTGTTAAACCTCTAAGGAAACTGCACACGCCTCTGTGAAGACACAAGTTAAAGATGAGAAAGCCTGGCTGGGTCTGTTTCCCTTCTGGCCAGCAAAGAGGTGACCAGGCCGGCCCAGCCCCGTCTCAGCCAGGCCAGGCCGGGCGGCTCCTGCCGTGGGGCCGGGCCCCTTCCCAGGGGAGCCGCCAGGCCCCATCGGCTGCCGGGCAGGGCAGGGGAGGCCGCGGGGGCCGAGGCCGGGCCGGGCCGTGGCTGCGGTTGCTGACATCTGGCCGCTACCGAGCCCTGCCCCGCCGCCAGCCCGGGCCCAGCCAGGATCCGCCGGGCCCCAGGAGCAGCCCCGGGCCGGGCCGGCTCGGCCAAGGTTCTGCCACCCTTGGGGTTCGCCCACAACCAGCGGGCAGGGGAGGAGAAGCCATGGGCCCCGGCCGTGCTGCTGCTGTGCTCTGGCCTGGCTGCTGAGATCCTGGCCCTGCCCCAGCGCAGCCCAGCCTGACACAGCCCCAGCGCAGCCGCTGCAGAAACCTCCATGGTAAAACAGCTCCGGCCGCAAGTACCGAGCCCGGCCGGGGTCACGGAACCATCTGCAGGCCCCGGCTGAGATATTGACTCTTCCAGTGCTTCCATCCTCCCTCGAGTGAGAGAAAAGGACAAAGTGCAGGCACACACAGGAGCAACATGAAGACACCGAGGTCAGTGAAGAGGATGTTGAGTCCCAGATGGGAGGGATGAGGAGATGCCTTGATCTTGGGGCTGAAATCCTCTGGTAACGCTATGGAGAAGGATGTAATTGATACATCAGAGTCTCTTTTTCCCTATAACACATTGAAAAGAATTGGCAGATGACTTGTTCAGCAAAGGCCTCCATGCTAATGTAAGGAAATGTTGAAGTAGCTGTGATCCCATGAGAAGTTTGAACAATGAAAGACAGCAGAGTGATGAGAACCTATGCCCCCAGGGAGAGACGAAGACCTCTGTTTCCAGAGATGAAGATGATTTCAGAAATAAGTGAAGAGAACCTTTGCTCTCAAACAGCTCATCTGTAAACTAATACCTCATAAGTTGGCATGGCCCATAAACACAGCTGTGGGAAAAGCTGTGAAAAATGGGAGGGACTTCACCATTGCAGGCAGCTGCTTTTCATGGAAATGAAAAGCCATGAGATAACTGTTTTCTTGTGGAGAAGTCCACATAACATTTACAACAGGAACTTCTCTCCCTAAGTGAACTGAAGAAAGACTATTCTAGAGGTGGAAAGCTGACTGAAAATTTTAGGTTTTGTCTCTTTACATTGTCAGGTTGTATGGAGAGAGGAAGTGTTCGGAAAGTTTTGTTCTGATTCTTATTACTCTTTATTCTACTTACTATAAATAAACTTTTCTTTATACCCTTTTAAAGTTTTGAGCCCACTTTGCCTTTCTCCTAATCTTATCTCAGAGCAAGAAATTAGTAAGTATATTCTAGTGAGTGCCCTGGTAATTAGCCAACACTGAACCCACCACAGTAATTAACACATTTGCTGAGAAATCTCAAATTGGAGAAGCAAAGCCAATACAAAATCTTCCTGATGAACTGCCTCAGACAAGAGGGAAATCAAGGCACAGCCATGGTTTCTCAGGATTTGTTTGTCCCTCATGAGCCCCGTGGTGCATTTGGAGCTGAGCCCTTGAACCTCAGGGCCCGAGAGGAGATTGCACAAAACTTTCCAGGAGCCAAAGTCAGAAGAAAACCCCAAAGTGTCTCAAAGCATAAATGGGACCACTGAGGTCCATCCCCAACACAGGCTCCTCATGGACTCCTTGGAGGAGAGAACAGGAGGCCAGGATGGCACAAAAACTTCATGGCTGGATCTTTTCCAGGAGGCCCCAGTGCCTCAGGACAAGGTGTCTCCTGACAGCCCTTGGTGGCACAGACCCTGCTGTGCCCCAAGGCACCAGGACTTGGCTTCTCTTTGTCCCCACCTGTCATCAGTGCCTCCAGTTCTCTGCTCTGCCTGGGGCCTGGGGACACTTTCTCAGTCGTGTCCCTCAGTGGGACCCATTGTCAGGGTCCGCAAATGCATGCAGGGTCCCTGATAGGTTCTTTTTGGAGATCTCAAAGCACAAAAGACACAGCAGGGGACACAACACTTTGCTTAAACAAAAATGCACTTTTATTTAGTGCCAACAACTGCGATAGTGGGAGAGAAATAAAGAGATAGAGTGAAAGACAGAGAAAGAGGGGAAGGGGATTATAGCTACCAGTCTGAAGAGACGAGGCCCTCGGAGCTTGACGAGATGCTCATAGGCTGTCTTCTCCAGGTGGGGTCCGGACAAAGTCCTCAAAACTCCTTCAGTCTTTTATAGGGTTCCTCAAAGCGGGTGGCATCTGGCCAAAGCAGCAGCTCTCCTGGCTACACGGTGGGTGTGGACTCGTTGTTTTGGGAACCAGTCGCAACCGTCGCGTCGGTGCGGGACCAAGGGTACAGGACCGAGGGTACAGGACGAACTGATTAGGGCTCAGTCCACCATGACCAGTCCATTGTTCTCGCACTGAGTTCCCATGGCATCGCATACCAGTCCTTAAGGCTTGGCAGACTTTCCACCTCAGCCAGGCTAGAGCTACTTTCAGGGTCTAGGGTCTCAGTCCTTGGAGACAGTCGTGAGGCAAACATGAGGGATTTTTGGACAGACCCTGACAACTGTCTGCATCTTCAAACACCTTGGCTAGAGCAGCAGGAGTTCCTTTCACAGCTGTGAACAGCAGCCTGAACTTTGCAGCCCCAGCAGAGCTGCAAAGCCCCTCTGTCCGTCCCCAGTCACTCTTGTATCACCTTTCTACTGAAATGAGCTTTGTGTGAACTCTGCCCAGGTTGGAATCCCTCTGCTCCTGGCAGGAAATGGATACTTCAAACAAGTTGTATTAGTTCCATGGAGGAGTTTGGGAAACTCTTGTTCTCCCTTAGCAAGAAAAAAGTCTTGGTTTTGTTTTAAAACAAAAGCTTATTTCAAGCTCACTTTGGAAGTGACTGAGTTTCTCTCGGTGGACATAATTTTAACACTTAGAAACAATGAAAATGTTGGGTTTGTTCTAAAGTAACAGCTTATTTCAAGCTCATTTCTGAAAGAACTGAGTTTCTCTGTGCTTTTAATTAAACCACCGAGAAACAGAATGTATGGAAGTAATTAACATTTATCAGGACTAGTAAGTATTGGGGTAAAAAGAGTAAAGCGGTGACAGTATTCTTTATGAAAACATTCTCTAAATTCAGTGTCTTAGACAAGAAAGAAAAAACCTCTTCTCCAGTCTCCCGTGCACCTGCTGTCACAGCAGATCCTCCCCTCTGCCACAGTCTGCAGGCACTGATGTGCCTGTGCCACTCCACAGAAACCCACAGCAATCTCTTGTTCCCAGGGGATCAGGCTGGAGCAGTGGCTGAAGGAGAAAATAGTATGTCTTTGTTGGGCAGCAGTAAGTTGAGACTTTTGGGAAAAGGCACAGTTGGTGATGCACTAATTCAGAGCAATCTGCATTTTGCATTTGACATGGGAGAAACGCCTCAGACAGCCACCAGAAATAATACTTGCCTAATAGTAGTTATTAGGTGGTTGACAGTTTTCCATTTATATTTTTGCTTTTAGATGAAGTCTGATTTGTTGAAGGATTTGGTGTTCGGAGCTTTGAAGCAAAGCATTTTTGTTTAAGATATGATTAACATTTAATTTTTTTTATAATATGTTTCTGGGCTCGTGTGTAGAGATAAGAACATAAAAGCCTTGATAAAAATACTTACAAAATTGGCCTGAAATACTTCTTTCCTAGTGTTTTGATGAAAAGAGCAATATTCACGAGTTCTAAACAAGTCATGTTGGAGGTTGTGAGGCACCAGATGCTACACAAAGAAAAAGCTCTTTCTAGAAAACTGATCATCTGAAGGGGGGAGGCAGGGGAAGGGAAGGCAACAAAAGTGACCTCAGTGCCTTGCCCATCAAGTTTGTCAGGAATGTGGGGACATCCCAGATCTATTATACCTACCAAGGTGCAGGCCTGTGGATCCCACTTCTTTGTTTTACATCCTAATTTCTCTTCCCCGTGTTCCTGCACTGGAAGGAGCAGACACACAAAATCAGAGAACAAGCCCTGAGCAGGGAACAAAGAGCAGCTCTTGAGGCTAATTCGTCTGGGTCTCACTGCGATCAGCTTTTGGCGCTGATGCAGAGCTTTTCATACACAAGGGCTTTTCAAAGGTTGGAGATGCAAATAGGTAGAATGTCTTCCTCAATGCGCCTGCAGCCTTTGAACTGCCCCTGACAAGAACAGCCCAGGAACGGCCCCGCCCAGTGCGGCTGGGCGCGCGCGGGCCCGAGCGCAGCGCCCCCCTCAGGCCGCGCGCCGCCGGCGCAGCCGCGGCCGTTGCGCCGGGGCCGTTGTGGCGACAGCCGGCGAGCGGCGCCATGGCGGAGCTGCCGCTGCCCGCCGGGCTCAGAGCCAGCGCCTTCCCCGCCAAGCTGTGGCGCCTGGCGAACAGCCCCCGCGTCCGCTCCGTGCGCTGGGACAGCCGGGCCCGGGGGCTGCTCATCCACCGCTCCCTCTTCGAGCGGGAGCTGCTCAGCCCGGGCGACGCCCAGGGCCCGGCCCCGCACACCTTCAGGGCCACGCAGTTCCGCAGCTTCGTGCGCCAGCTCTACCGCTACGGCTTCCGCAGGGTGCCGGGCCGGGTTGGCTCAGCTGCGCCGGGCGATGCCGGGGCTTGGCTCCACTACAGCAACCCCTGCTTTCGCCGCGACCGCCCCGATCTCCTGCTCCGCATCAGGCGCCGGAGCGCGGCCAACAGGCAGCGGCCGGCGGCGGGGCGGGAGGGCCGCAGGCGCCCGCCCCGCGGCTCCCAGCAGCTCCCCGGGGCGCGGCCGCTGCCGCACGGGCGGGACGGGCGCAGTCGCTTCAAGCCGCTCTCCAGGGAGCGGCCGCCGCTGCCGCCCGGGCGCCCGCCCAGCGGCTTCCTGCTGCTGCACAGGGAGCGGACGCTGCCGGACGGGCGGGAGCTGCGCAGCCCCCGGCCTGGCCGCTTCCAGCCGCCCCCCGGGCTGCGGCCGCTGCTCGCCCGGCGCCCGCCCTGCGGCTTCCACCTGCTGCACAGGGACCGGCCGGTGCCGGCCCGGCGGGAGGGGCCGAGCCGCTTCCAGGAGCTCTATGGGGAGCGGCCGCCGCCCGCCGAGCGGGAGCTGCTGCGGATCCCGCCCTGCGGCTTCTTCGGTTTCTACGGGGAGCCGCTGCTGCCGCTCGGGCGGGAGGGGCCTCGCAGCCGCTTCCAGCAGCTCTACGGGGGGCAGCTGCCTCCCATCGACCGGGAGGTGCTCAGGATCCAGCCCTGCAGCTTCCAGCAGCTCCACAGGGAGCAGCACCCCCAGCCTACAACCCGCGAGGTAGGAAAAGAGTTGTAGCCTTGCTTTTCCCCAAAAGGTCATGAAAAGTGACTGTTTGGAGTATTTTTCCACAAGGCTCTGTCCTTCTCGGCCCAAAATTCTCAAGCTTATTTAGAAGGGGCACCTAGAAAGGCAAAAGATTCTCTGCCTGGTTTTCCTGCCTGCTTCCTGTGATGGTTGATCCAAGGCAGCAACAGAGATCTGTGTCCCAGAGCCACATTGTGGAGTGTGACCAATGTCTTTGGATTCTTGCAGCCACCTCGGGCACTTCAGCCCCCAGCGCTCCACCTGGCAGTGCAGGTTGTGCAGCATCGACGGCCTCCGGCTCAGCCTGGAATGCACCTGGCGAAGAGCAATTGCCACCAGTGGATCTTGGCTTTGCCGTCGAGCAAATGATCCGGGAGATCAGGAGATCCCTGCCTGAAAGGTCTCCCTCTGCTCAGGTAACCCATTGGAGGGGAATGGAAGAGGCTGGGCTGAGAGCTTTTGAACGCTGTTACATGGAGAGGGAGAGTAACCGTATCCTTGATGCGATTCCAGGAAAATACTGAATGATCTTTAGTTTTCTTTTTTTCTATTGTTCTTTCAAGGGCAATAAGAATGTTGCCCCTGAGTCTTCAGGAGGGGAGCCTGTGAACGGGGCTGCAGCAGAGGAAACTTCATCTGGCACCGAGAGCTGCGAGAACAGTTCCGCAGAGCCCAAGGAGCCTGGTAAGGACAGAGCCCCCGTTGGTTTAGAGAGGTGTGAGACGGCTGCTCTGAGCCTGCCTCTGGCAGGAAGGGAGACAAGAAGAGTTGAGTTCTTGTCTGCAGGGTTGGTGCTTCCTGGTGCCTTTAGTTCAAAGGCACATGCACAACCTGCCCGAGCCCTGCCCTCCACGCTTCGCCAGAGGCTTGGGCACTGAGTCCTCTGCTGTGGCAAGAGAGCAGGGAATAAACCTGACCTTGTGGGAGTTGTGCCACCAAGTTGGGTGTCCCAGTCTGGTTGATACCTCAGCCCCCAGCAGTTTTCAGCCATTTCGGTGAGGACTGTGGTCTCTCTGTCACTGGGACTGTCTGTGTTTCAAGCTCTCGTGGGTGCCATTTGCACTGTGGGTGCTGAGACTTTATTAGAATACTTAAATACTTTACACACTTCCGTTTTGACAACTTGGAAGGATCCCTGTTCTTTATAGAGCAGGCTTGAAATTGCCAAGTGAGAGTCTGCCTTTCAGGCCATCTTTTAATGTCCCTGATAGAAGGACAATTGGTGCTCAAGGGGCGCTTGAACAAGGGCCAGTATTGTCTCAGTGTTCCCTTTGCTTCCCAGATCCCATGTGATCAACTTGTCCAGGAGGGCTGCCCTGTGTGCCAGGAAGAGACAGAGGGAGAGCCTGAGACCATTAGGCAGGTAGAATTCCTCTGTCTCTACTTATATTTATAGATGTGTATAGTTCTATTAATTGATATATGTAGTTGTCTTTATAGATTTTTGTAGTTACATTTATCTATCTACATAGACAGAGATTTGTCTAGTTAATTTATTTTTAGTTTTAGGTGTATATATTTACATTTTTAGATGTGCAGTTATAGTTGTAGATGTCCGTAGTTACATTTATACATGCATATAGGTGTAGGCCTCTTTTTATACATCTGTATAGGTGTAGGCCTCTTTTTAACCTCTTCCTCTGCTCTGCTTCCTCCCTCACCTCTTGCTTTTCCCCCGTGCCCCCTGTGTCCCCTCTCCCTGTGCTGGGTCCGAGCTGGCAGCCGGGCCGGGTGGAGCAGCAGTTCCAGCCCCGGGTGTCCCTGGAGCGGTGGGAGCTGCTGGTGGCCCCAGGCACTGTCCCCTGAGGAGCTGCTGAAGGACGGTGAGACTGAGGGGGCTGAGGGGGCGGTGACGCTGAAGGGACGGTGACCCTGAGGTGCTGCTGGGGCTGAGGGCTGTGGGGCAGCCGAGGGCGATGGTGGCACTGAGGTGACAGGGAAGTGGCACAGGCCGAGGGGTGGCGGGTCTAGGGGGACGGGATGGGTCAGAAGGGACTGAGGGGCTGAGAGGACTGTGAGGGGCTGAAGAAACTGAAGGGGGCTGGGGGTTTGCCGAGAGCATGGCGGGGCTGAGGGGATGGAGGGGGCCGGCAGGGAGCACAGAGGGCTCCGGGACTGCAGCTCTGCCAGGCCTTGGAACCAGTTGCAGAGCCTCCGCTTTTGCCACAGCTGCAGTGGAGACCTTGAGGACAGCCGGAGACTGACGGGAGCCAGCAGGCAGAAGCAGAAGGCCAGCAGCAAGAGCAGGGAACGGGGACCTGCTGCTGCCACGCTGGAGAGAGCCCGGGTGAGGCCCCAGGGCCGGGGAGGCAGGGTGGGGCTGAGGGTGGCGTGGGCTGTGGCCGTGGGCACTGCCCGGCGGGGCAGCAGCGGGCCCTGCCCGTGCTGGGGCTGCTCAGCGCAGCTGCCCCGGCCGGCACAGGGGCTGTCCTTGGGCAAGGCAGCTGTGCCGGCAGGGCCCGGGAGCTGTGCCGGCTGTGCCAGGCTGCCGGGGCTGCGGGACAGTCCCGCCGCGGCTGCGCTCACCACAGCCTGGCCCGCTCGGCTGCTTTTTCTTTCTAACCCTCCTGGGGAGGCTCTGAGATCTTCCCTTCCCTGATGGAAGTGCAGCTGCTGCCAAGGAAAACGTCCCCATACTGACTCAGTGCTCCCTTTGCTTCCCAGCTGTGCCATCTGCCGTTCTGTCCAGGAGAGCTGCTCTGCACGGGAGGAAGAGCCCGAGGGAGAGGCTTTGAAGATGGGGCAGCTGGGATCCCTCTGCTTGCTGTTCTGTTTAAAGTTATGTTGCAGTTATGTTTGTATTGATGCAGTTGGATGGGTATTTACCTTAGCACAGTGATATTTGTATATTTATAGACGGGTTTGGTTTATATATCTATTGATATATATATATGTATGTATGTCTGTTGTATGTAGTATGTGATGTCTAATCTATATTTACATCTGTAGACTGTTATACTTGTATGTGCATTTATATATATGTGCATGTACATATGTATTTAATTTTATTTTAAGATGGATGGAGGGCATTGTTGTATAAGTCTATTGATTGAATTCTTAGTGTAGGGCTATTTAGAGAGGGTATGCATATTTCTGTATTTCTATATGGGCTCTACACTTGTAGAAATATGTAATAAATTAAGTTGTTAAATGTAATTGATCTTTGTGTATAGTGAGTTGCTGTAGAGGTTGGCAATAAATTAAGTTTTATTAACTGAAGTTGGTATTTGTATATTTTTACCTAGACTAATCTAGAATACCTAGAATAATCTAATAAATTCCTGGTTTTAACCTAAATTGAGATTTGTATACTTCTGTATTGCCAGTGTGGGTGTAGCAATTTGTAATAAATGACATTTTCCAATGGATGAAATGGATTCTCGTGTGTTTGTCGATCAGCAGTGCGGCTGTAGCAATCTGCAGGAAATGCCATTTGTCAACTGCAGTGGGTGTTTTGTGATTTGTGCCACCCAAAGCCAGGAGCAGATGTAAATGCAGGAGGATTTTGGCTATGAAAATCTCAGCCATGCCCAGCACATGCCCCACTTGCACTCAGGCTGGGCAAGGGAAGGGCAGATTTGGGATGGCAGCAGAGCCACACGTTGGCTCAGAACTCGCTGCAAAGGCCTGCTGAGGAGACTCCGGGACTCCACTGGGAGTAGAACTCCGAGCAGGAGCCACCCTGGCAGCAGAAATCATTCACCATGAAAAAAAGAGAGCAAATGTGGCAAAGCAGATGTGGGGATGCTCTGTGAGTCTGATAAAATGCTCTCAATCACTGCTGCCTAGGCATGTCTCCTGCAAAAATATTCTGTTAAAAACTGAACACCTCCCATGAAAGATAGATTTGCTTTCCCCTTTCACTTACCTTGCTGTGTGAGTGGAGACACTCTGTCCTTCTCACTGAGAATTTGTGCCCCTCAGCACCTGACATTAACTCAAAGATTATGTACTACCACTTGGCACCATAAAGGAAAAGAGCCCTGCCCTCGTGACAGTGTTTGCAAAGTCTTCCCTCCTCCTGTCCCCACATGTCCCAAACGGAACCATCCCCTTGCTGTCCAAACTGTGCCTGGGGTGACTGAGGGCTCCAGGAGCTCAGGAGGGTGCAAGAGCACTGCAGGTGGAAGCATTTGCAAAGCTTCCTGAGCATCAGTAAACTCTGGCTTTGCCAGGCTTCCCCTGGAATGTTGTCCTACTCAAGAATGATCTTGGAGGACACTGTGCCTCCAGCTCACTCAAGTAAAGTTTGTTTTCTTCAAGGCTTGAATAGAGGAAAATGAAAATTGTGATTGCTAGAGTGAAATTTGGGGTTTGGTGCAGCTGGGTTTGCTCCATTCTTTATTGTGGAAAGTAGGGTAAAAGCTTTAAATTCCCAGCAGAAGCTGACTACCAGCCCACACAGACCTGAATGAGGCCCAGGTGTGCTTGCTGCATGCTGGTCCAAGGGAAAAGCTGGACCCAAGTCCCCTTTTATTGCAGATGGAGCCTGTCTGTACTGTTGTCTCCAGGGCTGTCTGTGGTAAGACACGGCAATCCAGCCGGGAGCTGTGGCTATGAGAGTTCCAACAGCAACCTGCTTCTCCAGAGTGAGGGACGAGGCCAGCCCGAAAGCCTGAAAGGTGTTCTGGGTACCGGAGGAGGCCAGGCTGTCCTTGTGCAGGGATGGCCTTCAAGGGGGACCTCCCACCTTGTGCTGCTGACAGAGGGCAGCTGGTGGCCTTCCACAAAATGCTTCTTTTGTCCAGCTCTTTGAAATGTTCCAGCCAGCAACAATTCCTGCTGCTCACACCAGCCCCTTTCCACACCAGGAGGATTTTTTTTTTGTGTAAGCAGCCTGACAGCTCAGTGGCAGGAGAATAAAATACTCAGCTGAGTGTTATCAACTCTCTGCCAGAAGCTGCATCCTCAGCCCCTTATCTCTTCAGTTGTCTCAGACATGGAGGAAGCGTCAGGAAATCACTGATCCTGGAAGGGAAAGCAGAAGGAGGAGTGTTGCCTTGATTTCTCAGGATTTTCTAAAGCCTTCTGAGTTTACATTCTTGTAGAGAATTTTCTCAGGCAACTTGCTGTAAACAACCTCTTGTTTTGCATTCCTTCATAGAGGCAGAGAAATTTGATAGACTGGTAGTTTGTCCAGTGTCGTTGGAGAGGTGGCACGTTCACCCTCCAATCCATTGGCACCTTTTGAAAACTAGAAATGATTGGAGTCAGAAGAAATAAATTAGTCTCTTCATTGTGACCAAAGCTGAGTGCAACGTTTTTCCTTGTGTCCTCGGGTGACAGAGGCGAGGCAGTGGCTGCTCCCTGGGGCCTTGGGAGCAGTGAGAGCCATCCAAAATAGGATCTCTACTGGGCTGTGGAGATAAGAGTGACCAGCCAGCAATGCTCTGTGTGAGACTGGAGCCATCTGTGAATGTGAGCATGGAAAGCTGACCTTGCAAAACAGAGAAAAAGGGGTCCTTGGGTTATTTGCCACAGCTTGGAGGGGCTCTGAGTCACCTGCTCCAGTGGAAGGCGTCCCTGCCCATGGCAGAGGGGGCTGGATCTAGAGGGTCTTTAAGGTCCCTTCCAACTCAAGCCCCTCTGTGAGTCTGAATTACAAACCCACGATGACAAAGAGAACACAGCAAACCTGGGTCCCGCTACATTATTGGAGGCCGCCGTAGTCACTTGTGTCACCTGGAGACTGGTTTGTATCTGGAGGAATTTTCATGGTCCCACAGTCTTTAGGTGTGACATTCCTGGTTTAGGGCCCCAAAAGATGCCAGAAGAGATTATTTGCAAGCACAGAATTGGTTAAGCTGCCTGTGAACCTGATGGGAGAAGTGTACTCATGTTATTGCAGTGTTTACCCTGTGCAGGTGATATTTAGTTTCCATTTGGAATCTGAAATGTTCTTGCACAATGCTTGTATATGCATAAATACTGGCTGTAAATCCTAATTCCATCTTCACGCAAGGATGTGTAATCCATCAGGAATATTTAACACGGAGCCATATTAGCTTTGGCCTTGATGGTACGGGTTGCTTAAAGTGTGTGATGAGTAATGGTAGCTCTAACAAATATCCCTCTTGTTAATTTGTGCTGGGGAAGATGAAATAGGAAAACCTTATAAATATGATTGCCTGGCAAAAGATTTGGAAAATACAGACACTGAGATGAGAACTAGATTTGAAATAACAAACCTTGACTACTGAATAACTAGAAAACAATAGTATAGCCAGGTTGAAAGCAATCCCCCCTTCTGATTAAACAATGCCCTTTACCTGCAGATAGGTCCAAAGGTCAAATGGAATGCTCTGTCTCACCCCCAATGTCTGGTTCATCCCACACCTGTGTCCCTCCCCTGAAGTATCAGGTATCTGTGACCCCATTGGCCCAAGTCCTGTTCCAGCCCACCTTGAAGCCCCCTGATAAGGTGTGCCCAAGGGACCGGACGCTCTCTTGGACCTTCCTCTGGGACCCTCACCTGGAACCCTCGCTCCCTCTCTCTCCCTCTCCCTCTCTCCCTGGGCCTGCCACGAGTTGTGCCTGGCAACTCCAAGCAGGGCTTTTCAACCCTTTTAATAAACCACATCTTCTAAGACCTGACTTCATAGATCTCTCATCCATCCAAACCGTCCTGGAGTCCCGCGCTCTCTACAAATTTGGGTCAGTCCTTTATCAACCCTGTTGCATAGAAATCACTGTGTTTTAATCCCTGTGTTAGCTTTCACCATCCCCTTTCTCTTCTGAAAAATGGCTCAGAATGCTTCTGTTTGCTTCTGTATTGCTCCATTATGTTGACATGTAAGTTTTGCTGTATTTGCCTACAGAAGCCGTACAGCATGGAGGGAGATGCTGTCTTGGAACCACATCCAAGTGACCACAATTGCTTGAAAAGGCGACTTACCATCACTGTCACGAGCATGTGCAGGAGGTGCTCTGGCTGCTTGGTGTCCAATTCAACCCCAAAAAGATTCTATCCCAAGAAAGTATTTTTCAATCTAAAAAATGTTTTCATTTTAAGAAACAAGGAACTGCTCAACACTGAAATGGTTGTAGTTGCAAAGGAAGGCTGTTACAAATATTGGTTTATAACATAAAGGAAGGAAAAATCTTTGCTTAAAAAAAAAAACTAACAAAGAAAGATATATGAAATAGTAAAATAAAGAACAACCAAAAAACAGCCATAAACCAAACATGCACCAATCCACCACCATCACTCCCCAAAACAAAAAGAATTCAACCAACCAAGCTACCAAACCCAAACTAAAGCCAAATATATCCAAGGAAATAGGGACTAATAGAAAAAAAAAAATTACTGTAGTAATTTTAAGCCCTGTGCTATCTTTCACCATCCCCTTTCTCTTCTGAAAAAAGTCTCAGAAAACGTTTCTCTTAGCACTAGTTTTCATGTTTCCTTATTAATGCTTTTCTCTTCAAGCCAGGTCTCCTAAGCTCTGAGATAAGCATTATACCCTTGGTAGCTCAGCTACCTCAGGTGGCATAAAGAAGCAGGATGGCTCCTGTGACAGTGTTGGAAACCAAAAGTTTTAATAAAAGGCAAAATAAAAAAGCTCTTTACCGAGAAAACCCGAGCCAGGGCAAGAGGTTCTTGCTCCTGCTAAAACACTTCACAAAAGCGATGAACTCTTTTGTTCTCTTCTTTTTCTAGGGAATTGCTTAGGTGGGACTTTTTGGCTCCTGTCCAATTAGCTATCCTTAAGTTTGAGGTGAAGTCCCCAAGGTCCTATGAGGTGTCTTTTAACCAAACTGAGGAGAGAACCTTCTGGGCTTTTTTCCTTTTTAAGGAGACAAAGGGTAACTTGTTTACTCTGTCAACAGGGGGCACATTCCTACGCCTGATGTTTATATTTAAGTGTTGTTTGCCTACAGAAGCCGTGCAGCATGAAGGGAGACGCTGGCTGGGGACCCACATCCCAGTGACTGCAATTGCTTGAAAAGCAGACTTACCCTCAGGAGCAGGAACAGGAGCTGGAGCAGGAGGTGTACCACCAGTTTTGGGTTCAAAGTGAGCTTGCAAAGATTCTTTTTGGAGAAAGTAACTTTTGAAAAGTAAGGAAATGCAGAACACTGGAATGGTTATGGTTGCAAGGAAAGGCTATTACAAAATGTTAATGGTTTCTAATAGAAAGAACGGGAAAAGACTTTGTTTAAAAAAAAGAAAAGTAAAAGGAAGAAAAGAAAGAAAAGAACAAACCCCTTCCATTTTCCCCTGCCACGTGGCAGGTGATAGCCAGTTACCCCAAGGTCCTGGCCGTGCTCCTCCTGGCTGCTGCAAAAATTACCCCTGTCCTGGCCGGATCCAGGACACAGGATCTGCCCTGCGGGTCCTGGCTCTTTCTCTGGGTGAGAGACCCCCATGGCATCTGCCCCGGCAAAAGGGACTTTGGGACAACCGATCACTTATTGACATTCCCCCCTCTGCCCTGCACATACTGCACTGGCAGGAAGGTGACCCACATGTCACTCTAGGCACACT
The DNA here is from genome assembly GCF_031753505.1 of Anomalospiza imberbis. Lineage (NCBI taxonomy): Eukaryota > Metazoa > Chordata > Aves > Passeriformes > Viduidae > Anomalospiza > Anomalospiza imberbis. The sequence goes on along the minus strand of NW_027100480.1, from coordinate 96,878 downwards.
CTAGGCAGCAAGGACAAAGAAAGTTTTTGAGGGGCCTGGGTCTTAAGGTCTTTTGTTCCAGGAGTACCACCTGTTACTTTCAGCTTCTGCTCAGGGATAACCAGTGACCTCCTTTTTGCTCTACACCAGACAAAACCATGTGTGGCACATAAACTGTCACTTTTCCCCCCATTTATTTTCAAGTACATTCTCTCAGTAAGGACCACGGTGGCTCCTGCTCTGAGGTGCATTTGCCATCCCTCTAGTACATTGTTTAGATGTTTTTTGAGAAATAGGCTCAAAATGCCACAGGGTTACTTCCTTCATTCCTTCATTCTTGGAGCTAAATATGGAGTTCCTGTGCAAGGCAAAGGCACTCACGTATGAGCAGTGCAAAGGGGTCAATCAAATCTGGTAACTGCAGAGCAGGGGTTGTCACCAATAACCTTTAAAAGATATAGAAAGGCTGTTGGACATTCCGAAGTCCAGTGTAACACCTCCATGGATTCCTCTAATGATTCCTACACAGGCTTTTCCAATAGTTCCTAACGGGGGATCCGTAATCAACACCATCCAGTCATTCCCAAAAAGGGACACAAGTGTGGGCTCTGGTGTTTGACAAATTGCTTCCTCCCTTTCTTTCCCCAAACTGCACTGTCCTTGTGAGTGGGACAGCCAGGAAATCAGACATGGGTAGGTATAGACATGGTCTTGAAAACAAATACAAGACGTCATTGAAAATGCGCTTTGGATGGTAATATTCAACACATTCTCAACTGCATGCTCTTATTCCCTCTCCCTGTAATGACTGGACAACACTTCTTTTTGGTGCCAGCTGGCTTAAATCAGGAATAATCTTGGGTAGGGGGGAAAATGACAATAAAACCATCATAAACTGAGTATAAAATGTTTATCTGCATGTGTCAGTAACTCCAACGGCCAGCTGCAGTCAGCACAATTATCAGCCTGTAATTGTGCTCAGGGCCAGCGTGGGCCTTTCCACGTCAGCTCCTCCTGCCCAGCACATGGGGGCCTGGGCTTGCTGCTGGCTTGTTTCCTTTTAGGAGACTGGGATGAGGAAAGGCTGGGGGGTTTTGTCAAAGAGATAATATTTGAGTGACCGTGTATGTGCTGGAAGCCTCACAGACTGACTGGCCCACGACAGGATCACCCAGTGCTGGGGCGGGGGGGCTGCACCTTGCTGCCCTGGTTAGGGGTGTTAAGCTGCTCCTTTGCCTCAGAGAGGGCCAAGTGCAGCACTTTTGCGCAGAAACACTTCATTAGCCCTGGTCTGCAAAGCTACTGCAGCAACTGGTGTGGCCAGAGCACCCCTTTCTGCACTTGGAAATGAGCTGAGTCAGTCATGGGACAAGGCAGGGCATTCCCCACGTGTGCCCATTGTGAATTCACTGTGCCCCGACTGTGTCGCATCCCGCTCCTCAGTGACATCACACCCAGCCTGGAACATGGAACTCCCCGTTTCCAAGGACGCATGGCCATTGTCACCAGCACACAGCAGGGCCGGTCAGACCCTTCGGCGGCTGCATCGAGAGCGGAGGTGTCGGAGCGATAGCGAGTGTTTTTCCAGCTTGGTTGGTTCTAGCACACGCTGTTCAAGAGGCCGATCCACACACTGAGTGGAGGTAATTATTTACAGTTCTGTGCAGAAAGGGGGGGGCTCAGGGACAAATTCACAAAGCCAGCACCACAAGAACCAGAGTGTCTTCATATTTCTACATTTTAGCAAAGAAAGGAATTAGTGTTCACTGACTGCAAGTTCCCTAGTTCTCTTCATAATTAGTATTCTGTCTGCTGCTGGGTAATGATCCTCTCACTTCTCATGCTCAATAGTCTGCATGCTCAGACTCTCCCTTCTTCTTAGTGAGAGGCTTCTTGAGTGGATAGCCGTGGTCTGCCCCAGCTGGAATGGCCTTTTACCTCGCAGGAGGTGATTCAGCACAGTTTCTGCATTGGCTTTATCAGTTTGTTCCTTTCCTTGGGGATTCTGCCAAATGTCCTTGTGCCCATAAATTCTCCATTCTTTTTGTCCACCATCAGTGGTACATCCTTCTTCCCAAGCCTTGCTAACCTCCCCTGTGTCTGAGGAAACTGAAGCCTGTCAAGCCCTACACCTCCACAAGGCCATTCAGCCAAGAAGCAACCTGCCTTTCACAGGCCTGGCCATCACTTAGATCTTGTTGGCTACTTCTTGTTTCATGGGAATAATCTCCCTCCTTGTTGATGAGCCTTGAAAGCCACAAAGGAGAAACATCAAAGAACACATTTTCCTAACAAATATTTTGCATTTTGCAGATTTTTCAGCAGGATCAGTGGTTGTGTGGGAGCCAGAGCACCCGAGGCAGAGAGGGATGGCGGAGCTGTGGGCCTGGGCACGATCCAGAGCATTCCGCAGGGCCCCAACCCGCACTGCGTCCCGCAGGGCCCCCAACAGCACTGCGATGCCCATCAGGGTGACCCAGGGGTCCCAGGACCAACAGGTGAGGGGCAGCTGTCGGGCTCTGCGGGTTGCCAGCGGGTGGGGGCTTGGGCGTGGTGTTGGTGTCAGGTGCTGCTGACCCCGCGGGACCTGTCGGGCAGGGCTGGGGCCCCACTGGTGCTCCAAGGGCCCCTTTGAGGCAGCTGCCCCGGTGGAAACGACTCACAGGGATGACACGGAGGAGGTGCCAGTGGAAGTGGGAAGTTCTCTGATGGAAGGGGTTCTCAGGGATGCCATTGAGGAGGTGCCAGTGAAAGTCAGATGTTCTCCATGCTGGGACACTCAGGAAATTCATGCTCTGGGCATGGCTCTTGGTCAAAATGCATAGATTTCTCATTGTTCTGTCTTTGCCCTGCACTCACCGAACATGTCAGGAGAAAGGAAATGCTCTAACAGTATTTTTTACTATTAGGAGTAGCCATTTCTTTATTCTCAGCTGTGATGCATAGTGGATAGCTCCAGCTACATGCACACCATTATCAAAGCTTTTCCAAACAAAGAAATTTTAGCATTTTTAGCAGCCAAAGACATGAATCTTCATTGGTTCTAAATTACATCAGTTCTTCAATTACGTAATATTCTATCTTCTGTATTGATGTCTCTCTTCACATGGTAATTAGTGCACATCTTTCAGTCCATTTATCATAGCTTTTCAGATTTTTGCTAAGGCAATTTTGCCTACGGAATGAAGCAGTTGGATGGCAGTAGTTGTTTTCATTAAAAAATGTACTTAGGCTGATGAACATTTTAACCTCCAGCAGAATGCAATACATTCTGTACTAAATGATGAGATCAGCCAAGCAACCCAAATTTTGTAATATCTGATTAACCTAGGATAAACTGCTTCCATTTCACACCTGCAAAGAATTGCATCTAGAGCTGAGGACAAGAGAAAGGGCTCTCATGCCTGTTGAGAGTTGAAATTCACCTTATGCAGGTGAAATTCTTCTTGGAGCTGACTCCAGGATGTGCTTCCTTAGTACCAAATAAATCCCAGCATCAGGTCGTGTCCAAAATTCTTATATTTTTGTCAACCACTCTCACCTGGATTGTTAGCTGAACACTGGCCAGTTCAGTTGTACTCAGGCACTTGATTTCAAGGGAAGCCTGTGCCTATAAATTCCAGCAACTGGGAAAGGATGACTTGCTACTTGAACGCTTGGCTGCATTAGAGGCTAAGGGAGGGTTGCTCTCTCAGGGCAGTTTTGTAGCCGGCTGCTTGCAGAGGGAGAACTGTGTCAAAGCAGCCCTTTTTAGTGATGTGACAGCAAGCCTTCTCAAATACAGCTCTTGTTTAAAGTGAAGGGCCTAGTTAATCAGCAGTGATGGAGAGTAGGCTGAAGTTTTTACAGAAAATATCTTTTTCCTTTTAGCCAAATGCCAGCGAGGCATTGCACAATGGAAGTGCACAGAATGTCCAATTGAATAACCCACTTGGAGGTATGGTTGCCTTTCACATTTTGCTCAATATCTGTAAGACTTTCAACTTGGTAATTCATTTTTGCAGCATATTCTCGGGACAGGGGATCTCTTGTGTTCAGAGATCTTGGCTGGAGGTGGTATGCCCTCAGGTCAAGCTTGCAGTCTCTTGTCACTGCATGTAGCCACTGGTTTGTTTTCCCCTGAGAAAGCCTGCCAGTCCTTCCTTGTTCCCATACTGCTTGATGGGATGCAATTTGGAGCATTGAGGTCAAGGTTTGGACCACTCCATGCACCTAAATTCACTGCCTTGGTAGCTAAGCTTTTGATTTTGGAGTATCTAGGCACTGTCGTTATCCTTTAAATTTAATTGGGAATTGAAAGAAAATGACCTTGAGGAAGTTGAAAATGACCTTGAGGAAGTTGCGTAGAGAATTTCACAAGGTCAGCATGGGAAACTTTGCTTGATTTAATTTTTTTGTCTTGGTCGTTGATAAGCGAGTGTTGCCACAACACTGTGCTGGGTTCTTTTCAAGGAAATGGAAAGGAAGATACTGATGTCATCTTCCCCACGGATTCCAGCATTTCCCACAAAGCACAACATGCTTGGGTGATGTCATTTGTTATTAATCTGCTCCCAGTGCTGTTTCCCCAAGGAGCCTGGCTCCAGGCAGACTCGAGGTGCACATTCCCCGTACAGGCACTCAGTGGTGCTGCCTGCAGCAGTGAGCTGAGCCAGGTACAGCCAGCTGCCCTGAGAAAAGCAGGCTCTCACCTGGCTGTGGCTGCAGTCACCTGCCTGCAGGGACTTCCCTGCCACTGCAAGTGCAGCTCTTGCTCTGTCTTAGCCTCGTGCAGAGCATTTTAAAGTAGCATCATTGTGGCTTTCCGGAGAGACAAAGCTAAACTTCAGATTTCTCCCTGGGGACGTTCTGTTTCACATGTGGATGATGATTTGTGTGATTCTTGGTGGTGGTCTACACAGATCCTAAGGGAATATTTAACATTCAGTAACTGGGGTGTGAGGACTGGCAGCAGTGAGACAATTGTGGAACTTGGTGCCGCTTTGGCTTTAGGCTGGCACAGAGAAACTCAGGTGAGACAGGTCTGGTTGCTGGTAGGGTACAGGGTGCCTTTGCAACCTGCTCCATGCAGTACCAGTTAGGGACTGGGCTTTGTCACAGAATCAGAGAATCAGAATCAGAGTTGGAAGGGATCCACAAGGATATGCAAGTGCAGCTGTGTCCCCAAGAATCCCACCAGGTGCCTGTGGAACTTGTCCAAATGTTTTCTGAGCTCTGGTGGACTTGGTACCATGAGCAGCCTTGTGGGGAGCCTGTCCCAATGCCTGATCACCCTCTGGGTGAAGAACTCTTACCTAATTTTCATCTTAATGCTTGGTTATGGTTTCAGGTAATTTTCTTTAGAAGTCATTCAGGGGTATGGTTTTAGGAGGTGTTTTGTTTGAATGCTGTGGGAAGTTTCTTTATCCACATTGGATTGAACTTCTCAAACATTAGTAGTGTCTTCACTCAACAACTGGCATGTTTACAGTGTTCTCAATAATTGAAGTGTGTGATGTTTTTGCAATTAGGTTTGCAGACAAATACCAGAGAGGCATGGTCCAAGGAACAGGAAGTGGAGAAAGGCATTAAAAATTTGACCTACATTGAAAGACTGAAGGAGCGTGTAAAGAAAGGTCAGTCTCCGTGTGTGTGATGGCAGGGACAAAGCTCCCGGATTTCTCACCAATACTCATGAAGTCTCCAGCAGCCACTAAGCAGGAGTTCCTGGTTTCAAAACAGCGCCTGCTGCGTCATATCCCCTCCCTTGACCTGCTGGCCACGCTTCACCTGATGCAGCCCAGGACACGGTTGCCTTTCTGGGCTGCCAGCACGCGTTGCCAGCTCATGCCCAGCCTCTCATCCACCAGCACTCCCAAGTCCTCCCCACCTTCATCCCAGCCACCCCATCCCATCGCAGCATCCCTGCCCAGCAGGGACAGGGCATGTCCCAACTCCAAAGATGCAGCACTTTGCACTTGGCCTTGTTGAATCTGATGAGGTTCCCAGGGCCCTACTTGCCAAGGTTCTCCATGTCCCTCTGGATGGCATCCCAGGCCTCTGGTGTTGTCAAACTTGCCAAAGGTGCATTTAATCCCACTGTCCATATCATTCTTATGGACATCATATGAAGTCATATGAAAACCTCAAAGAAATCCTCAAAACTTGTTGTTTATCTAGAATAGCTGGCAGTGATAAATTCTTTGTAATGTTGTTGCTTCTCATGCCTTATTTGAACCCTCCCTCTTTTCCTTGCACTGTTGAACTGCTTGATGAAGTAACTTCACAGGGTGAAGCTCTCAAGTGGGTGAAACACTTAGCTGGGACAAGTTTCAGAGGAGAGAATTTTGGTAGCTGCACAGGGCAGTATTTCATTTGAACGGACTTGGTGGCCTCTCAATGGTATTTGCTTCTACTGGGGTCTGTGGGGGTTGCCTTCCAGGGAAGGGTGTTCCAGGCAAATCCTACATGAGAAAGGTGGTGGCCCAACTTTGAGCACAGAGTTTCTTTGCTCTTGTGTGGATTGAGTCTTCAACTTCCTTGGCACCTATTATTTCTCATAATTTTCTAGCTGTCCTTTTAGTGCCACTGGTATTTCTTTATTACAGCCATTCATCCGATTCACATTGACTGAAGGATGCAGTGGCTGTTTCCTTCCTTGTTCAATAGTCCCCATCAGTGTAGGCTGTTGCTGAATTATGCAAGCATTACCGCATCGAGTAGCAATATTTCCTTTTTAGCTAGGAAAAAATGATGGTAAGATTTCAAAGCTCAGCTCCTTAGAGGGCAAGAGATGAAAGAAAATTCTCCTTTCTGTTTCTTCTTGTTAATGTTTAAGGAGATTTTTTGCAGTGTGAACTGCCTCAAGATACTGGTTTGCATTCTGAAAGGGCTTTGTGAACAGCACTACATCCCGAAAACGGTTATTCACATTTTTCTTAACTTCATAGGGAGGGGGTGTTATTTTTTGCTATACATGAAAAACCAGTAGGGAGAACTTGCTGAGCTCTTATACTCACAGCCTTCCTTCTCTTTCCACACCGCCTTAGTTCTGCTTTTAAGAAGTGAATTCCTGATTCTGGGTATCTTTGTTACTTTTAAGCTGTTGAAGTGTAGCTCTAGGTAGGTTATCTCCTGTAAGAGTTCCATAGGAAGCTGTAGTTTCCTCTGAGCAGACACTTGAGAAAGAAAAGCAGTTCTGTTTGCAGAGACAAATGCCAGCATCCTGTGGTGCTTCATGGGATGATGAAAACATGCCCCGTTACAGGTCCAGGCTGTGCTCTGCCATGGCAATGTAGCTGGGTGAAACAAGAGGGCAGCAGGAGTCCTCCTGAGGGTGGAAAAATATGGACTTGCTCATGGAGATGATGTTCTCTGGGTCCTACTCAAAAGAAGACAGAAAGGAAAAACCTGGCCTCTCCATGTATTTCAAATGGTGAAGACTGAGAGTTCTGGCATAGTGTACCTTGATTCTCAAAGCTGCATTAAAGACCAAAAAACCTGGATCTCTGGTGCAGGGACTTTGGCATTTTCTTGCATCCAAATTTCTACAGCCCAAATGGACCACAGCTGTTTAATCTTGTTGCCTCTTACATGACAGCTGCTTTGTTCTTCACATCAAACAAAAGTCCTGGAAAACTGGTGCATGATTTTCTTTTCAGCTTTGCTTTAGCTTTGCACTACCAGTTTTACATCTGTAGTCTGCCTTTAGGTGTAGTGAATATTGACGTTTTAAATGTCTGCCCGTAGGTTGCCAGCCTGGGTGCAAATGAGAATTCTTTCAGTCTGAAGGAACATTTCTTCAAAGATATTCAGGTTGATTGGCCTGGCTACGGTGAAAGAGATAGAAAGACATTGGAGGTGACCCTTTTTCAGTAAGTTCAGTCAGGACAACAGCCATTTCAAAAAAAACCCTCTGGGAAATGAAGGTCTGTTTTTGCTGTGAGGAAAGAGCAATGACTGCTGATATTTTTGCCTTGTAACCTAAAATGTTGGACCATCCTTACAGAAAAACATCTCCATCTCCAAATGCCACCAGCACCAGCCAGTCACCGTCTCTGGGACCTTCTGAAAGAAATACTCCACCGAGAACGGCTCAGGTATTTTGTGAATTTTTAAACATCCTCTACCCTAGATGATGTTTTATCCCACTTGCTCTTGGTGTCCAAGCTGTGATATGAAGCAGTAGTGTTGTCTTTATATCATATAAACCCGAAGTGTGTACTTCTAATGGGATTCCTGTATACTTTTCAAGATGCTTACAATGTCAAAGCCTGCAACAAGCTTGCACACATGACTTGTTTCTTATGGTGCGTAGGAAACTCTGCTAAGGACAAGGTGTGGACATGTTTTTGGTACCTAGCTGTGTCTGTGCAGGGTTCTTGACGATATGGCAGCTCTAGTACCTAAATCATGCACAGTAATGCCAGTGCTACTGTTTGAAGAGAAATCTTAGGGAAGTCTAGCATAAGGACATATTCCAGTACTGAGGCATTTGTAGGAAACTTGTTTTTCTGTCCTAAGCAGCATTTAGGCTCCCATTTTGATTCAGGCTATCCCATATGTGAGGAGGGGACTCTGAATCATCAGGGAATACCTTGGACTTGTCAGGCTTAAAATCAAGAGATGGCCAGTACAAGAGGGCAAGGAAAAAGGTTTGAAAGAATCTTGGAAAACACTGCATGAAAGGTATATTTTCTATGCCTTAAAAGAATTCTCTTTAAACAGGAGGGAGGACACAGCTCTGGTTTTCCCTAGTTCTTTTCCAAGTCAGAGCAGGAAATGCTGCAGTGCCCAGCATCCTCTTATGTCCTACCTCCATGCCCACAGCATTTCTGTCAGCAGTTTCTGCAGCTCTGTCGTATCACAATGGAATCCTTGATTTCTTCATGTGACAATGGCTTCCTGGCACAATATTGCCTTACTTGTGTGTTTAATCATCTTCTATCATGTTACAATGGTCTCCTTGGAATGAAAAGCTCCACTGTTTCACAGTGGCTCCTTGGATCTATGTGGTTCTCTTAGGCACCACTGGAATCCTTGCTTTCTTCATGTCACAATGCCTCCTTGGCTCCATGTAGCCTTACCTGTTGGTTCAGTCATCTTCCATCATGTCACAACGGTCTCCTTGGTCTCAAAAACCTCCATTGTGTCACAGTGGCCCCCTGTTCTATGCGGTTTCTCGTATCGCAATGCAATCCTTGATTTCTTTGTGACACAATGGCTACTTGGCGCCATTTTGCCTTACCTGTGAGTTTGATCATCTTCCATCATGTCACAATGGCCTCCTTGGCCTGAAAGAGCACCACTGTGTCACAGTGGCCTATTGGTTCCATGTGGTCCTGTTAGGCCACAAATAAAAACCTTGCGTTCTTCATGTCACAATGCCTCCTTGGATCCATGCGGCTTTACCTGTTGGTTCAATCATCTTCCATCATGTCACAATGGTCTCCTTGGTTTCAAAAAGCTCCAATGTGTCACAGTGGCCCCTTCGTTCCATGCGCTTCTGTCGTGTCACAATGTTAACCTTGCTTTCTTCATGTCACAGTGGCTCCTTGGCTCCATGTGGCCTTACCTGTGAGTTCAATCATCTTCCATCATGTCACAATAATTCCTTGGTCTGAAAAAGCTCCACTGTGACACAATGAATCCTTGGCGCCAGGTGTCCTATCATATGGGTTCAATCATCTTCGATCATGTCACAAAGGGTTCCTTGGTTTATCGCCATGGCCCCGTGCTTCCATTCAGTTCTCCTTCCATTCATAGTCTCCTTGGATTGAAAAAGCTCTACTGTGCCACCATGGCTCCTCCGTTCCATGTGGTCTTACCTGGAGGTGTAATAATCTTCCATCATGTCACAATGGTCTCCTTGGTCTGAAAAACCTCCACTGTGTCACAGTAGCGCCATGGTTCCATGTGGTTCTGTAGGGACACAGGGGAATCCTTGCTTTCTTCATGTCACAATGCCTCCTTGGCTCCATGTGGCCTTACCTGTTGATTCAATCATCTGCCATCATGTCATAATAGTCTCCTTGGATTGCAAAGCTCTACAGTGTCACCATGGCTCCTCATTTTAATGTGGCCCTACCTGTGAGTTCAATCATCTTCCATCATGTCCGAATCGTCTCCTGAGTTTGAAAAAACTCCCCTGTGTCACAGTGGCTCCTTGGTTCCATGTGGTTCAGTCAGGCCACAGTGGAATCCTTGCCTTCGTCATGTCACAATGCCCCCTTGGCTCCATGTGGCCTTACCTGTTGGTTTAATCTTCTTCCATAACGTCACAATGGTCTCCTTGGTCTGAAAAAGCTCCAATGTGTCACAGGGGCCTCTTGGTTCCATGCGCCATGTGTTTCTGTTGTGTCACAATGGAGTCCTTGCTTTCTTCATATCAAAATGACTCCTTGACTGCATGTGGCCTTACCTGTGAGTTCAATCATCTTCCATCATGTCACAATAATTCCTTGGTCTGAAAAAGCTCCACTGTGACACAATGGATCCTTGGCTCCAGGTATCCTATCATATGGTTTCCATCATCTTCGATCATGTCACAAAGGGTTCCTTGGTTTATCGCCATGGCCCCGTGCTTCCATTCAGTTCTGTATTCCACAATGGAATCCTTGCTTTCTTCATGTCACAATGCCTCCTTGGCTCCATGTGGCCTTTACGTTTGTGTTCAACCATCACGTCAGCATAGTCTCCTTGGATTGAAAAAGCTCTACTATGCCACCATGGCTCCTCCGTTCCATGTGGCCTTACATGGAGGTGTAATAATCTTCCATCATGTCACAATGGTCTACTTGGACTGAAAAACCTCTACTGTGTCACAGTGGCTCCTTGGTTCCATGTGGTTCTGTCAGGCCTCAATGGAATCCCTGCTTTCTTCATGTCACAATGCCTCCTTGGCTCCATGTGGCCTTACCTGTTGATTCAATCATCTGACATCATGTCATAATAGTCTCCTTGAATTGTAAAAGCTCTACAGTGTCACCATGGCGCCATGATTCCATGTGGCCCTACCTGTGAGTTCAATCATCTTCCATCATGTCACTATAACTCCTTGGTCTGAAAAAGCTCCACTGTGTCAGGTGGCCCATTGGTTCCATGCGCCATGTGGCTCTGTAGAGTCACAAGGGAGTCCTTGCTTTCTTCATGTCAAAACGACTCCTTGGCTGCATGTGGCCTTACCTGTGAGTTCAATCATCTTCCATCATATCACAATGGACTCCTTGGTCTGAAAAAGATCTTCTGTGTCGCAGTGGCTCCTTGCTTCCATGTGGTTCAGTTGGGCCACAGTGGAATCCTTGCTTTCTTCATGTCACAATGCCTCCTTGGCTCCATGTGGCCTTACCTTTGAGTTCAGTCATCTTCCATCATTTCACAATAATCTCCTTGGTTTGAGAAAGCTCCAGAGTGTCACCATAACTCCGTGATTCCATGTGGCCTTTCCTGTTGGTTCAATCACCTTCCACCATGTCACAATGGTCTCCTTGGTTTCCAAAAGCTCCATTGTGTCACAGTGGCCCCTTGGTTCCATGCAGTTCTGTCACGTCACAATGTTAACCGTGCTTTCTTCTTGTCACAATGGCTCCTGGGCTCCATGTGGCCTTACCTGTTGGTTTAATCATCTTCCATCATGTCACAATAACTCCTTGGTCTGAAAAAGCTCCACTGTGTCACAGTGGCCCCTTGGTTCCATGCGCCATGCCGTTCTGTTGTGCCACAATGGAATCCTTGCTTTCTTCGTGTCAAATCGACTCCTTGAATGCATGTGGCCTTACCTGTGAGTTCAATCATCTTCCATCATATCACAATGGTCTCCTTGGTCTGAAAAACCTCCACTGTGTCCCAGTGGCTCCTTGGTTCCATGTGATTCTGTTAGGCCACAGTGGAATCCTTGCTTTCTTCATGTCACAATGCCTCCTTGGCTCCATTTGGCCTTATCTCTGAGTTCAATCATCTTCCTTCATGTCACAATAATCTCCTTGATCTGAAAAAGCTCCAGTGTTTCACAGTGGCTCTTTTATTCCATGTGGCCTTACCTGTTGGTTCAATCATCTACCACCATGTCACAATGGTCTCATTAGTGTGGAAAAGCAGCACAGTGCACAGATGGCCCATTGGTTCCTTGCTGTTCTGTGGTATCAGATTGGAATCCTTGCTTTCTTCATGTCACAATGGCTCCTCGACACCATATGGCCTTTCCTGTGAGTTTGACCATCTTCCATCATGTCACAATAACTCCTTGGTCTGAAAGAGCTCCACTGTGTCACAGTGGCCCCTTGGTTCCATGCGCCATGTGGTTCTGTTGTGTCACAATGGAGTCCTTGCATTCCTCGTGTCAAAACAACTCCTTGGCTCCATGTGGCCTTACCAGTGAGTTCAATCATCTTCCATCATGTCACAATGGTCTTTGGTCTGAAAAACCTCCACTGTGTCACAGTGGCTCCTAGGTTCCATGTGGTTGTCTTAGGCCGCAATGGAATCCTTACTTTCTTCATGTCACAATGCCTCCTTGGCTCCATGTGTCCTTACCTGTTGGTTCAATCATCTGCCATCATGTCATAATAGTCTCCTTGGATTGCAAAAGCCCTACAGTGTCACCATGGCTCCTCCTTGACTCCATGTGGCCTTACCTGTTGGTTCAATCATCTTCCATCATGTCACAATAACTCCTTAGTCTGAAAAAGCTCCACTGTGTAACTGTGGCCCCTTGGTTCCACGCTCCATGCGGTTCTGTCATGTCACAATGGAGTCCTTGCTTTTTTTGTGTCAAAAATAATACTTGGCTCCGTGTGGCCTTACCTGTGAGTACAATCATCTTCCATCATGTCACAATGGTCTCCTTGGACTGGAAAAGCTGCACTGTGTCCCAGTGGCTCCTTGGTTCCATGTGGTTCTGTTAGGCCACAGTGGAATCCTTGCTTTCTTCATGTCAAAATGCCTCCTTGGCTCCATTTGGCCTTACCTCTGAGTGCAATCATCTTCCATCATGTCACAATAATCTCCTTGGTTTGAGAAAGCTCCAGAGTATCACCATAGCTCCTTGATTCCATGTGGCCTTACCTGTAGGTTCAATCATCTTCCATCATATCACAATGGTCTCCTTGGTTTCAAAAAGCACCACTGTGTCACAGTGGCTCCTTGGTTCCATGCGGTTCTGCTGTGTCACAATGGAATCCTTGCTTTCTTCATGTCACAATGGCTCCCTGGCTGCATACGGCCTTACCTGTTGGTTTCATCATCTTCCATCATGTCACAATAAGTCCCTGGTCTGAAAAACCTCCACTGTGTCACAATGGATCCTTGGATCCATGTGTCCTTTCTCATGGGTTCAATCATCTTCCATCATGTCACAAAGGATTCCTCCGTTTATTGCCGTGGCCCCTTGCTTCCATGCAGTTCTGTATTCCAAAATGGAATCCTTAGATTCTTCGTGTCACAATGGCTCCTTGACACCAAATGGCCTTTCCGGTGAGGTTGAGCATCTTCCCTCAAGTCATAAAAACTCCTTGGTCTGTAAAAGCTCCACTGTGTCACAGTGGCCCCTTTGGTTCCATGCGCCATGCGGTTTTGTCGTGTCACATAGGAGTCCTTTCATTCTTCGTGTCAAAACGACTCCTTGGCTGCATGTGGCCTTACCTGTGTGTTCAATCATCTTCCATCATGTCCCAATTGACTCCTTGGTCTGAAAAACCTCCACTGTGTCACAGTGGCTCCTTGGTTCCATGTGGTTCTGTTAGACCACAATGGAATCCTTGCTTTCTTCATGTCACAATGCCTCCTTGGCTCCATGTGGCCTTACCTCTGAGTTCAATCATCTGACATCATGTCATAATTGCCTCCTTGGATTGAAAAAGCTCCATCATGAGTGTCACCATGGCGCCATGATTCCATGTGGCCTTACCTGTTGGTTCAATCATCTTCCACCATGTCACAATGGTCTCCTTGGTTTCCAAAAGCTCCATTGTGTCACAGTGGCCCCTTGGTTCCATGCAGTTCTGTCATGTCACAATGGAATCCTTGCTTTCTTCATGTCACAATGGCCCCTGGCTGCATGAGGCCTTGCCTGTTGGTTTCAGCATCTTCCATCATGTCACACTGACTCCTTGGTCTCAAAAAGCTCCAATGTGTCACAGTGGCTCCTTGGTTCCATGTGGTTCTGTTAGACCACAATGGAATCCTTGCTTTCTTCATGTCACAATGACTCCTTGGCTCCATGTGGCCTTACCTCAGAATTCAATCATCTGACATCATGTCATAATTGCCTCCTTGGATTGAAAAAGCTCCATCATGAGTGTCACCATGGCGCCATGATTCCATGTGGCCTTACCTGTTGGTTTAATCATCTTCCATCATGTCACAATAACTCCTAAGTCTGAATAAGCTCCAATGTGTCACAGTGGCCACTTGGTTCCATGTGGTTCAGTTAGGCCACAGTGGAATCCTTGCCTTCGTCATGTCACAATGCCTCCTTGGCTCCATGTGGCCTTACCTCTGAGTTCAATCATCTTCCATCATGACACAATAATCTCCTGAGTTTGAGAAAGCTACAGAGTGTCACCATGATTCCTTGTGGCCTTACCTGTTGGTTCAATCATCTTCCACCATGTCACAATGGTCTCCTTGGTTTCCAAATGCTCCATTGTGTCACAGTGTCCCCTTCGTTCCATGCAGTTCTGTCATGTCACAATGGAATCCTTGCTTTCTTCTTTTCACAATGACCCTTGGCTCCATGTGGCCTTGCCTGTTGGTTTCAGCATCTTCCATCATGTCACAATGACTCCTTGGTCTCAAAAAGCTCCACTGTGTAACTGTGGCCCCTTGGTTCCACGCGCCATGCGGATCTCTCGTGTCACAATGGAATCCTTGCTTTCTTTGTGTGAAAACGGCTGCTTGGCTTCAAGTGGCCTTACCTGTGTGTTCAATCACTTCCATTGTGTCGCAATGGTCTCCTTGGCCTTAAAAAGCTCCACTGTGTCACAGTGACTCCTTGGTTCCATGTGGTTCAGTTAGGCCACAGTGGAATCCTTGCTTTCTTCATGTCACAATGCCTCCTTGTCTCCATGTGGCCTTACCTCTGAGTTCAATCATCTGCCATCATGTCATAATAGTCTCCTTGGATTGCAAAGCTCTACAGTGTCACCATGGCTCCTCATTTTAATGTGGCCTTACCTGTGAGTTCAGTCATCTTCTATCATGTCACAATCGTCTCCTGAGTTTGAAAAAACTCCACTGTGTCACAGTGGCTCCTTGGTTCCATCAGGTTCACTTAGGCCACAGCTGAATCCTTGCTTTCGTCATGTCAAAGTGCCTCCTTGGCTCCATGTGGCCTTTACCTCTGCATTCAGCCATCTTCCATCACGCTACCATAATCTCCTTGGCTTGAAAAAGCTCTACAGTGTCACCAGGGCTCCTTAATTCCATGGGGCCTTATCTGTTAGTTTAATCATCTTCCATCATATCACAATAACTCCTTGGTCTGAAAAAGCTCCACTGTGTAACAGTGGCCCCTTGGTTCCACGCGCCATGCGGTTCTGTCATGTAACAATGGAGTCCTTGCTTTTTTTGTGTCAAAAAGAATACTTGGCTCCATGTGGCCTTACCTGTGTGTTCAATCACTTCCTTTTGTCGCAATCGTCTCCTTGGCCTTAAAAAGCTCCACTGTGTCACAGTGACTCCTTGGTTCGATGTGGTTCTATTAGGTACCAGTGGAATCCTTGCTTTCTTCATGTTACAATGCCTCCTTGTCTCCATGTGGCCTTACCTCTGAGTTCAATCATCTGCCATCATGTCATAATAGTCTCCTTGGATTGAAAAAGCTCTATAGAGTGTCACCATGGCGCCATGATTCCATGTGGCCTTACCTGTTGGTTTAATCATCTTCCATCATGTCACAATGGTATCCTTGGTCTGAAAAAGCTCCAATGTGTCACAGTGGCCTCTTAGTTCCATGCGCCATGCGGTTCTGTCGTGTCACAATGGAGTCCTTGCTTTCTTCATATCAAAACGACTCCTTGGCTGCATGTGGCCTTGCCTGTTTGTTCAATCTTCTGCCATCATGTCACAATCGTCTCCTGAGTTTGAAAAAACCCCACTGTGTCACAATGGCTCCTTGGTTCCATGTGGTTCTGTTAGACCACAATGGAATCCTTGCTTTCTTCATGTCACAATGCCTCCTTGGCTCCATTTGGCCTTATCTCTGAGTTCAATCATCTTCCTTCATGTCACAATAATCTCCTTGATCTGAAAAAGCTCCAGTGTTTCACAGTGGCTCTTTTATTCCATGTGGCCTTACCTGTTGGTTCAATCATCTACCACCATGTCACAATGGTCTCATTAGTGTGGAAAAGCAGCACAGTGCACAGATGGCCCATTGGTTCCTTGCTGTTCTGTCGTATCACAATGGCATCCTTGCTTTCTTCGTGTCGCAATGCCTCCTTGACACCATATGGTTTTTCCTGTTGGTTCGATCATCTTCCATCATGTCACAATGGTCTCCTTGGTCTGAAAAAGCTGCACTCTAGTCTCAGTGGCCCCTTGGTTTCATGTGGTTCTGTTAGGCGCTGCTGGAAACCTTCCTTTCTTCATTTCACAATGGCTCCTTGGCTCCATGAGGTCTTACCTCTGGGTTCAATCATCTTCCATCATGTCACATTGGTCTCCTTGGTCTGAAAAAGCTCCCCTGTGTCACAATGGATTTTTAGCTCCATGTGTTCTTTCTCATGGGTTCAATCATCTTCCATCATATCTCAAAGGCTTCCCCGGTTTATCACTGTGGCCCCTTGCTTCCTTGCGGTTCTGTATTCCACATTGGAATCCTTGCTTTTTTCATGTCACAGTTGCTCCTTGAATCCATGTTTCCTTACCTTTGGCCACAGTGGACTCCAGTGAGTTCAATCAACTTACATCATGTCAAAATGGTCTCCATAGACTGAAAAAGCACCACAGTGCCCAGGTGGCCCAATGGTTCCATGCGGTTCTGTGGTATCAGATTGGAATCCTTGCTTTCTTCATGTCACAATGGCTCCTCGACACCACATGGCCTTTCCTGTGAGTTTGACCATCTTCCATCATGTCACAATAACTCCTTGGTCTGAAAGAGCTCCACTGTGTCACAGTGGCCCCTTGGTTCCATGCGCCATGTGGTTCTGTTGTGTCACAATGGAGTCCTTGCATTCCTCGTGTCAAAACAACTCCTTGGCTCCATGTGGCCTTACCAGTGAGTTCAATCATCTTCCATCATGTCACAATGGTCTTTGGTCTGAAAAACCTCCACTGTGTCACAGTGGCTCCTAGGTTCCATGTGGTTGTCTTAGGCCGCAATGGAATCCTTACTTTCTTCATGTCACAATGCCTCCTTGGCTCCATGTGTCCTTACCTGTTGGTTCAATCATCTGCCATCATGTCATAATAGTCTCCTTGGATTGCAAAAGCCCTACAGTGTCACCATGGCTCCTCCTTGACTCCATGTGGCCTTACCTGTTGGTTCAATCATCTTCCATCATGTCACAATAACTCCTTAGTCTGAAAAAGCTCCACTGTGTAACTGTGGCCCCTTGGTTCCACGCTCCATGCGGTTCTGTCATGTCACAATGGAATCCTTGCTTTTTTTGTGTCAAAAATAATACTTGGCTCCGTGTGGCCTTACCTGTGAGTACAATCATCTTCCATCATGTCACAATGGTCTCCTTGGACTGGAAAAGCTGCACTGTGTCCCAGTGGCTCCTTGGTTCCATGTGGTTCTGTTAGGCCACAGTGGAATCCTTGCTTTCTTCATGTCAAAATGCCTCCTTGGCTCCATTTGGCCTTACCTCTGAGTGCAATCATCTTCCATCATGTCACAATAATCTCCTTGGTTTGAGAAAGCTCCAGAGTATCACCATAGCTCCTTGATTCCATGTGGCCTTACCTGTAGGTTCAATCATCTTCCATCATATCACAATGGTCTCCTTGGTTTCAAAAAGCACCACTGTGTCACAGTGGCTCCTTGGTTCCATGCGGTTCTGCTGTGTCACAATGGAATCCTTGCTTTCTTCGTGTCACAATGGCTCCCTGGCTGCATACGGCCTTACCTGTTGGTTTCATCATCTTCCATCATGTCACAATAAGTCCCTGGTCTGAAAAACCTCCACTGTGTCACAATGGATCCTTGGATCCATGTGTCCTTTCTCATGGGTTCAATCATCTTCCATCATGTCACAAAGGATTCCTCCGTTTATTGCCGTGGCCCCTTGCTTCCATGCAGTTCTGTATTCCAAAATGGAATCCTTAGATTCTTCGTGTCACAATGGCTCCTTGACACCAAATGGCCTTTCCGGTGAGGTTGAGCATCTTCCCTCAAGTCATAAAAACTCCTTGGTCTGTAAAAGCTCCACTGTGTCACAGTGGCCCCTTTGGTTCCATGCGCCATGCGGTTTTGTCGTGTCACATAGGAGTCCTTTCATTCTTCGTGTCAAAACGACTCCTTGGCTGCATGTGGCCTTACCTGTGTGTTCAATCATCTTCCATCATGTCCCAATTGACTCCTTGGTCTGAAAAACCTCCACTGTGTCACAGTGGCTCCTTGGTTCCATGTGGTTCTGTTAGACCACAATGGAATCCTTGCTTTCTTCATGTCACAATGCCTCCTTGGCTCCATGTGGCCTTACCTCTGAGTTCAATCATCTGACATCATGTCATAATAGCCTCCTTGGATTGAAAAAGCTCCATCATGAGTGTCACCATGGCGCCATGATTCCATGTGGCCTTACCTGTTGGTTTAATCATCTTCCATCATGTCACAGTAACTCCTTAGTCTGAATAAGCTCCAATGTGTCACAGTGGCCACTTGGTTCCATGCGCCATGTGGTTCTGTTGTGTCACAACGAGTCCTTGCTTTCTTCATATCAAATCGACTGCTTGAATGTATGTGGCCTAGCCTGTAGGTTCAATCATCTTCCATCACGTCACAATGGACTCCTTGGTCTGAAAAAGCTCCAATGTGTCACAGTGGCTCCTTGGTTCCATGTGGTTCAGTTGGGCCACAGTGGAATCCTTGCTTTCTTCATGTCACAATGCCTCCTTGGCTCCATGTGGCCTTACCTCTGAGTTCAATCATCTGACATCATGACACAATAATCTCCTTGGTTTGAGAAAGCTACAGAGTGTCACCATGGCGCCATGATTCCATGTGGCCTTACCTGTTGGTTCAATCATCTTCCACCATGTCACAATGGTCTCCTTGGTTTCCAAAAGCTCCATTGTGTCACAGTGGCCCCTTGGTTCCATGCAGTTCTGTCATGTCACAATGGAATCCTTGCTTTCTTCATGTCACAATGGCCCCTGGCTGCATGAGGCCTTGCCTGTTGGTTTCAGCATCTTCCATCATGTCACACTGACTCCTTGGTCTCAAAAAGCTCCAATGTGTCACAGTGGCTCCTTGGTTCCATGTGGTTCTGTTAGACCACAATGGAATCCTTGCTTTCTTCATGTCACAATGACTCCTTGGCTCCATGTGGCCTTACCTCAGAATTCAATCATCTGACATCATGTCATAATTGCCTCCTTGGATTGAAAAAGCTCTACAGTGTCACCATGGCGCCATGATTCCATGTGGCCTTACCTGTTGGTTTAATCATCTTCCATCATGTCACAATAACTCCTAAGTCTGAATAAGCTCCAATGTGTCACAGTGGCCACTTGGTTCCATGTGGTTCAGTTAGGCCACAGTGGAATCCTTGCCTTCGTCATGTCACAATGCCTCCTTGGCTCCATGTGGCCTTACCTCTGAGTTCAATCATCTTCCATCATGACACAATAATCTCCTGAGTTTGAGAAAGCTACAGAGTGTCACCATGATTCCTTGTGGCCTTACCTGTTGGTTCAATCATCTTCCACCATGTCACAATGGTCTCCTTGGTTTCCAAATGCTCCATTGTGTCACAGTGTCCCCTTCGTTCCATGCAGTTCTGTCATGTCACAATGGAATCCTTGCTTTCTTCTTTTCACAATGACCCTTGGCTCCATGTGGCCTTGCCTGTTGGTTTTCAGCATCTTCCATCATGTCACAATGACTCCTTGGTCTCAAAAAGCTCCACTGTGTAACTGTGGCCCCTTGGTTCCACGCGCCATGCGGATCTCTCGTGTCACAATGGAATCCTTGCTTTCTTTGTGTGAAAACGGCTGCTTGGCTTCAAGTGGCCTTACCTGTGTGTTCAATCACTTCCATTGTGTCGCAATGGTCTCCTTGGCCTTAAAAAGCTCCACTGTGTCACAGTGACTCCTTGGTTCCATGTGGTTCAGTTAGGCCACAGTGGAATCCTTGCTTTCTTCATGTCACAATGCCTCCTTGTCTCCATGTGGCCTTACCTCTGAGTTCAATCATCTGCCATCATGTCATAATAGTCTCCTTGGATTGCAAAGCTCTACAGTGTCACCATGGCTCCTCATTTTAATGTGGCCTTACCTGTGAGTTCAGTCATCTTCCATCATGTCACAATCGTCTCCTGAGTTTGAAAAAACTCCCCTGTGTCACAGTGGCTCCTTGGTTCCATTTGGTTCAGTCAGGCCACAGTGGAATCCTTGCCTTCGTCATGTCACAATGCCTCCTTGGCTCCATGTGGCCTTACCTGTTGGTTTATTCTTCTTCCATCATGTCATAATGGTCTCCTAGGACTGAAAAAGCTCCACTGTGTAACTGTGGCCCCTTGGTTCCATGCGCCATGCGGATCTGTCGTGTCACATAGGAGTCCTTGCTTTCTTTGTGTGAAAACGGCTGCTTGGCGCCATGTGGCCTTACCTGTGTGTTCAATCATCTTCTATCATGTCACAATCGTCTCCTGAGTTTGAAAAAACCCCACTGTGTCACAGTGGCTCCTTGGTTCCATCAGGTTCACTTAGGCCACAGCGGAATCCTTGCTTTCGTCATGTCAAAGTGCCTCCTTGGCTCCATGTGGCCTTTACCTCTGCGTTCAGCCATCTTCCATCACGCTACCATAATCTCCTTGGCTTGAAAAAGCTCTACAGTGTCACCAGGGCTCCTTAATTCCATGGGGCCTTATCTGTTAGTTTAATCATCTTCCATCATATCACAATAACTCCTTGGTCTGAAAAAGCTCCACTGTGTAACAGTGGCCCCTTGGTTCCACGCGCCATGCGGTTCTGTCATGTCACAATGGAGTCCTTGCTTTTTTCGTGTCAAAAATAATACTTGGCTCCGTGTGGCCTTACCTGTGAGTACAATCATCTTCCATCATGTCACAATCGTCTCCTTGGACTGAAAAAGCTCCACTGTGTCCCAGTGGCTCCTTGCTTCCATGTGGTTCTGTTAGGCCACAGTGGAATCCTTGCTTTCTTCATGTCAAAATGCCTCCTTGGCTCCATTTGGCCTTACCTCTGAGTTCAATCATTTGACATCATGTCATAATTGCCTCCTTGGATTGAAAAAGCTCTACAGTGTCACCATGGCGCCATGATTCCATGTGGCCTTTCCTGTTGGTTTAATCATCTTCCATCATGTCACAATAACTCCTTAGTTTGAATAAGCTCCAATGTGTCACAGTGGCCACTTGTTTCCATGCGCCATGTGGGCCTGTTGTGTCACAACGAGTCCTTGCTTTCTTCATATCAAATCGACTCCTTGAATGTATGTGGACTAACCTGTAGGTTCAATCATCTTCCATCACGTCACAATGGTCTCCTTGGTCTGAAAAAGCTCCAATGTGTCACAGTGGCTCCTTGGTTCCATGTGGTTCAGTTGGGCCACAGTGGAATCCTTGCTTTCTTCATGTCACAATGCCTCCTTGGCTCCATGTGGCCTTACCTCTGAGTTCAATCATCTTCCATCATGACACAATAATCTCCTGAGTTTGAGAAAGCTACAGAGTGTCACCATGGCGCCATGATTCCATGTGGCCTTACCTGTTGGTTCAATCATCTTCCACCATGTCACAATGGTCTCCTTGGTTTCCAAAAGCTCCATTGTGTCACAGTGGCCCCTTGGTTCCATGCAGTTCTGTCATGTCACAATGGAATCCTTGCTTTCTTCATGTCACAATGGCCCCTGGCTGCATGTTGCCTTGCCTGTTGGTTTCAGCATCTTCCATCATGTCACAATGACTCCTTGCTCTCAAAAAGCTCCACTGTGTAACTGTGGCCCCTTGGTTCCACGCGCCATGCGGATCTCTCGTGTCACAATGGAATCCTTGCTTTCTTTGTGTGAAAACGGCTGCTTGGCTTCAAGTGGCCTTACCTGTGTGTTCAATCACTTCCATTGTGTCGCAATGGTCTCCTTGGCCTTAAAAAGCTCCACTGTGTCACAGTGACTCCTTGGTTCCATGTGGTTCAGTTAGGCCACAGTGGAATCCTTGCTTTCTTCATGTCACAATGCCTCCTTGTCTCCATGTGGCCTTACCTCTGAGTTCAATCATCTGCCATCATGTCATAATAGTCTCCTTGGATTGCAAAGCTCTACAGTGTCACCATGGCTCCTCATTTTAATGTGGCCTTACCTGTGAGTTCAGTCATCTTCCATCATGTCACAATCGTCTCCTGAGTTTGAAAAAACTCCCCTGTGTCACAGTGGCTCCTTGGTTCCATTTGGTTCAGTCAGGCCACAGTGGAATCCTTGCCTTCGTCATGTCACAATGCCTCCTTGGCTCCATGTGGCCTTACCTGTTGGTTTATTCTTCTTCCATCATGTCATAATGGTCTCCTAGGACTGAAAAAGCTCCACTGTGTAACTGTGGCCCCTTGGTTCCATGCGCCATGCGGATCTGTCGTGTCACATAGGAGTCCTTGCTTTCTTTGTGTGAAAACGGCTGCTTGGCGCCATGTGGCCTTACCTGTGTGTTCAATCATCTTCTATCATGTCACAATCGTCTCCTGAGTTTGAAAAAACCCCACTGTGTCACAGTGGCTCCTTGGTTCCATCAGGTTCACTTAGGCCACAGCGGAATCCTTGCTTTCGTCATGTCAAAGTGCCTCCTTGGCTCCATGTGGCCTTTACCTCTGCGTTCAGCCATCTTCCATCACGCTACCATAATCTCCTTGGCTTGAAAAAGCTCTACAGTGTCACCAGGGCTCCTTAATTCCATGGGGCCTTATCTGTTAGTTTAATCATCTTCCATCATATCACAATAACTCCTTGGTCTGAAAAAGCTCCACTGTGTAACAGTGGCCCCTTGGTTCCACGCGCCATGCGGTTCTGTCATGTCACAATGGAGTCCTTGCTTTTTTCGTGTCAAAAATAATACTTGGCTCCGTGTGGCCTTACCTGTGAGTACAATCATCTTCCATCATGTCACAATCGTCTCCTTGGACTGAAAAAGCTCCACTGTGTCCCAGTGGCTCCTTGCTTCCATGTGGTTCTGTTAGGCCACAGTGGAATCCTTGCTTTCTTCATGTCAAAATGCCTCCTTGGCTCCATTTGGCCTTACCTCTGAGTTCAATCATTTGACATCATGTCATAATTGCCTCCTTGGATTGAAAAAGCTCTACAGTGTCACCATGGCGCCATGATTCCATGTGGCCTTTCCTGTTGGTTTAATCATCTTCCATCATGTCACAATAACTCCTTAGTTTGAATAAGCTCCAATGTGTCACAGTGGCCACTTGTTTCCATGCGCCATGTGGGCCTGTTGTGTCACAACGAGTCCTTGCTTTCTTCATATCAAATCGACTCCTTGAATGTATGTGGACTAACCTGTAGGTTCAATCATCTTCCATCACGTCACAATGGTCTCCTTGGTCTGAAAAAGCTCCAATGTGTCACAGTGGCTCCTTGGTTCCATGTGGTTCAGTTGGGCCACAGTGGAATCCTTGCTTTCTTCATGTCACAATGCCTCCTTGGCTCCATGTGGCCTTACCTCTGAGTTCAATCATCTTCCATCATGACACAATAATCTCCTGAGTTTGAGAAAGCTACAGAGTGTCACCATGGCGCCATGATTCCATGTGGCCTTACCTGTTGGTTCAATCATCTTCCACCATGTCACAATGGTCTCCTTGGTTTCCAAAAGCTCCATTGTGTCACAGTGGCCCCTTGGTTCCATGCAGTTCTGTCATGTCACAATGGAATCCTTGCTTTCTTCATGTCACAATGGCCCCTGGCTGCATGTTGCCTTGCCTGTTGGTTTCAGCATCTTCCATCATGTCACAATGACTCCTTGCTCTCAAAAAGCTCCACTGTGTAACTGTGGCCCCTTGGTTCCATGCGCCATGCGGATCTGTCGTGTCACAATGGAGTCCTTGCTTTCTTCATATCAAAACGACTCCTTGACTGCATGTGGCTTTGCCTGTTTGTTCAATCTTCTGCCATCATGTCACAATCATCTCCTGAGTTTGAAAAAGCTCCACTGTGTCACAGTGGCTCCATGGTTCCATGATGTTCTCTTAGGCCGCAATGGAATCCTTGCTTTCGTCATGTCACAATGCCTCCTTGGCTCCATGTGGCCTTACCTCTGAGTTCAATCGTCTTCCATCACGTCACCATAATCTCCTTGGCTTGAAAAAGCTCTACAGTGTCACCAGGGCTCCTTCATTCCATGGGGCCTTACCTGTTGGTTCAATCATCTTCCATCATGTCACAATGGTCTTCTTGGTCTGAAAAAGTTCCACTGTGTCACAGCAGCCGGCCCCTTAGTTTCATGTGGTTCAGTCAGGCCACAATGGAATCCTTGCTTTCTTCATGTCACAATGCCTCCTTGTCTGCAAGTGGCCATACCTGTGAGTTCAATCATCTGCCATCATGTCATAATAGTCTCCTTGGATTGAAAAAGCTCTACAGAGTGTCACCATGGCTCCTCCGTTCCATGTGGCCTTACCTGTTGGTTCAATCATCTTCCATCATGTCACAATGGTCTCCTTGGTCTGAAAAAGCTCAAATGTGTCACAGTGGCCTCTTGCTTCCATGCGCCATGCGGATCTGTCGTGTCACAATGGAATCCTTGCTTTCTTCGTGTCAAATCGACTCCTTGAATGAATGTGGCCTTACCTGTGAGTTCAATCATCTTCCATCATGTCACAATGGTCTTCTTGGTCTGAAAAAGCTCCAATGTGTCACAGTGGCTCCTTGGTACCATGTGGTTCAGTTAGGCCACAGTGGAATCCTTGCTTTCTTCATGTCACAATGCCTCCTTGGCTCCATGTGGCCTTACCTCTGAGTTCAATCATCTGCCATCATGTCATAATAGTCTCCTTGGATTGCAAAGCTCTACAGTGTCACCATGGCTCCTCATTTTAATGTGGCTCTACCTGTGAGTTCCATCATCTTCCATCATGTCACAATCGTCTCCTGAGTTTGAAAAAACTCCCCTGTGTCACAGTGGCTCCTTGGTTCCATGTGGTTCAGTCAGGCCACAGCGGAATCCTTGCCTTCGTCATGTCACAGTGCCTCCTTGTCTCCATGTGGCCTTACCTCTGAGTTCAATCATCTTCCATCATGCCACAAAAATCTCCTAGGTTTGAGAAAGCTACAGAGTGTCACCATGGCACCATGATTCCATGTGGCCTTACCTGTTGGTTCAATCATCTTCCACCATGTCACAATGGTCTCCTTGGTTTCCAAAAGCTCCATTGTGTCACAGTGGCCCCTTGGTTCCATGCAGTTCTGTCAGGTCACAATGGAATCCTTGCTTTCTTCATGTTACAATGGCCCCTGGCTCCATGTGGCCTTGCCTGTTGGTTTCAGCATCTTCCATCATGTCACAATGACTCCTTGGTCTCAAAAAGCTCCACTGTGTAACTGTGGCCCCTTGGTTCCATGCGCCATGCGGATCTCTCGTGTCACATAGGAGTCCTTGCATTCTTCGTGTCAAAACGACTCCTTGGCTGCATGTGGCCTTACCTGTGAGTTCAATCATCTTCCATCATGTCCCAATTGACTCCTTGGTCTGAAAAACCACCACTGTGTCCCAGTGGCTCCTTGGTTCCATGTGGTTCTGTAAGACCACAATGGAATCCTTGCTTTCTTCATGTCACAATGCCTCCTTGGCTCCATGTGGCCTTACCTCTGAGTTCAATCATCTGACATCATGTCATAATAGTCTCCTTGGATTGAAAAAGCTCTACAGTGTCACCATGGCGCCATGATTCCATGTGGCCTTACCTGTTGGTTCAATCATCTTCCATCATGTCGCAATAACTCCTTAGTCTGAATAAGCTCCAATGTGTCACAGTGGCCACTTGGTTCCATGCGCCATGTGGTTCTGTTGTGTCACATAGGAGTCCTTGCATTCTTCGTGTCAAAACGACTCCTTGGCTGCATGTGGCCTTACCTGTGAGTTCAATCATCTTCCATCATGTCCCAATTGACTCCTTGGTCTGA
Source organism: Anomalospiza imberbis (assembly GCF_031753505.1). Classification (NCBI taxonomy): domain Eukaryota; kingdom Metazoa; phylum Chordata; class Aves; order Passeriformes; family Viduidae; genus Anomalospiza; species Anomalospiza imberbis. The sequence goes on along the minus strand of NW_027100480.1, from coordinate 70,618 downwards.
AAAAGCTCCACTGTGTCCCAGTGGCTCCTTGGTTCCATGTGGTTCTGTTAGACCACAATGGAATCCTTGCTTTCTTCATGTCACAATGCCTCCTTGGCTCCATGTGGCCTTACCTCTGAGTTCAATCATCTGACATCATGTCATAATAGTCTCCTTGGATTGCAAAGCTCTACAGTGTCACCATGGCTCCTCATTTTAATGTGGCTCTACCTGTGAGTTCATTCATCTTCCATCATGTCACAATCGTCTCCTGAGTTTGAAAAAACTCCCCTGTGTCACAGTGGCTCCTTGGTTCCATGTGGTTCAGTCAGGCCACAGTGGAATCCTTGCCTTTATCATGTCACAATGCCTCCTTGGCTCCATGTGGCCTTACCTGTTGGTTTATTCTTCTTCCATCATGTCATAATGGTCTCCTAGGACTGAAAAAGCTCCACTGTGTAACTGTGGCCCCTTGGTTCCATGCGCCATGCGGATCTGTCGTGTCACATAGGAGTCCTTGCTTTCTTTGTGTGAAAACGGCTGCTTGGCGCCATGTGGCCTTACCTGTGTGTTCAATCATCTTCTATCATGTCACAATCGTCTCCTGAGTTTGAAAAAACCCCACTGTGTCACAGTGGCTCCTTGGTTCCATCAGGTTCACTTAGGCCACAGTGGAATCCTTGCTTTCGTCATGTCAAAGTGCCTCCTTGGCTCCATGTGGCCTTTACCTCTGCGTTCAGCCATCTTCCATCACGCTACCATAATCTCCTTGGCTTGAAAAAGCTCTACAGTGTCACCAGGGCTCCTTAATTCCATGGGGCCTTATCTGTTAGTTTAATCATCTTCCATCATATCACAACAACTCCTTGGTCTGAAAAAGCTCCACTGTGTAACAGTGGCCCCTTGGTTCCACGCGCCATGCGGTTCTGTCATGTCACAATGGAGTCCTTGCTTTTTTCGTGTCAAAAATAATACTTGGCTCCGTGTGGCCTTACCTGTGAGTACAATCATCTTCCATCATGTCACAATCGTCTCCTTGGACTGAAAAAGCTCCACTGTGTCCCAGTGGCTCCTTGCTTCCATGTGGTTCTGTTAGGCCACAGTGGAATCCTTGCTTTCTTCATGTCAAAATGCCTCCTTGGCTCCATTTGGCCTTACCTCTGAGTTCAATCATTTGACATCATGTCATAATTGCCTCCTTGGATTGAAAAAGCTCTACAGTGTCACCATGGCGCCATGATTCCATGTGGCCTTTCCTGTTGGTTTAATCATCTTCCATCATGTCACAATAACTCCTTAGTTTGAATAAGCTCCAATGTGTCACAGTGGCCACTTGTTTCCATGCGCCATGTGGGTCTGTTGTGTCACAACGAGTCCTTGCTTTCTTCATATCAAATCGACTCCTTGAATGTATGTGGACTAACCTGTAGGTTCAATCATCTTCCATCACGTCACAATGGTCTCCTTGGTCTGAAAAAGCTCCAATGTGTCACAGTGGCTCCTTGGTTCCATGTGGTTCAGTTGGGCCACAGTGGAATCCTTGCTTTCTTCATGTCACAATGCCTCCTTGGCTCCATGTGGCCTTACCTCTGAGTTCAATCATCTTCCATCATGACACAATAATCTCCTGAGTTTGAGAAAGCTACAGAGTGTCACCATGGCGCCATGATTCCATGTGGCCTTACCTGTTGGTTCAATCATCTTCCACCATGTCACAATGGTCTCCTTGGTTTCCAAAAGCTCCATTGTGTCACAGTGGCCCCTTGGTTCCATGCAGTTCTGTCATGTCACAATGGAATCCTTGCTTTCTTCATGTCACAATGGCCCCTGGCTGCATGTTGCCTTGCCTGTTGGTTTCAGCATCTTCCATCATGTCACAATGACTCCTTGCTCTCAAAAAGCTCCACTGTGTAACTGTGGCCCCTTGGTTCCATGCGCCATGCGGATCTGTCGTGTCACAATGGAGTCCTTGCTTTCTTCATATCAAAACGACTCCTTGACTGCATGTGGCTTTGCCTGTTTGTTCAATCTTCTGCCATCATGTCACAATCATCTCCTGAGTTTGAAAAAGCTCCACTGTGTCACAGTGGCTCCATGGTTCCATGATGTTCTCTTAGGCCGCAATGGAATCCTTGCTTTCGTCATGTCACAGTGCCTCCTTGGCTCCATGTGGCCTTACCTCTGAGTTCAATCGTCTTCCATCACGTCACCATAATCTCCTTGGCTTGAAAAAGCTCTACAGTGTCACCAGGGCTCCTTCATTCCATGGGGCCTTACCTGTTGGTTCAATCATCTTCCATCATGTCACAATGGTCTTCTTGGTCTGAAAAAGTTCCACTGTGTCACAGCAGCCGGCCCCTTAGTTTCATGTGGTTCAGTCAGGCCACAATGGAATCCTTGCTTTCTTCATGTCACAATGCCTCCTTGTCTGCAAGTGGCCATACCTGTGAGTTCAATCATCTGCCATCATGTCATAATAGTCTCCTTGGATTGAAAAAGCTCTACAGAGTGTCACCATGGCTCCTCCGTTCCATGTGGCCTTACCTGTTGGTTCAATCATCTTCCATCATGTCACAATGGTCTCCTTGGTCTGAAAAAGCTCAAATGTGTCACAGTGGCCTCTTGCTTCCATGCGCCATGCGGATCTGTCGTGTCACAATGGAATCCTTGCTTTCTTCGTGTCAAATCGACTCCTTGAATGAATGTGGCCTTACCTGTGAGTTCAATCATCTTCCATCATGTCACAATGGTCTTCTTGGTCTGAAAAAGCTCCAATGTGTCACAGTGGCTCCTTGGTACCATGTGGTTCAGTTAGGCCACAGTGGAATCCTTGCTTTCTTCATGTCACAATGCCTCCTTGGCTCCATGTGGCCTTACCTCTGAGTTCAATCATCTGCCATCATGTCATAATAGTCTCCTTGGATTGCAAAGCTCTACAGTGTCACCATGGCTCCTCATTTTAATGTGGCTCTACCTGTGAGTTCCATCATCTTCCATCATGTCACAATCGTCTCCTGAGTTTGAAAAAACTCCCCTGTGTCACAGTGGCTCCTTGGTTCCATGTGGTTCAGTCAGGCCACAGCGGAATCCTTGCCTTCGTCATGTCACAGTGCCTCCTTGTCTCCATGTGGCCTTACCTCTGAGTTCAATCATCTTCCATCATGCCACAAAAATCTCCTAGGTTTGAGAAAGCTACAGAGTGTCACCATGGCACCATGATTCCATGTGGCCTTACCTGTTGGTTCAATCATCTTCCACCATGTCACAATGGTCTCCTTGGTTTCCAAAAGCTCCATTGTGTCACAGTGGCCCCTTGGTTCCATGCAGTTCTGTCAGGTCACAATGGAATCCTTGCTTTCTTCATGTTACAATGGCCCCTGGCTCCATGTGGCCTTGCCTGTTGGTTTCAGCATCTTCCATCATGTCACAATGACTCCTTGGTCTCAAAAAGCTCCACTGTGTAACTGTGGCCCCTTGGTTCCATGCGCCATGCGGATCTCTCGTGTCACATAGGAGTCCTTGCATTCTTCGTGTCAAAACGACTCCTTGGCTGCATGTGGCCTTACCTGTGAGTTCAATCATCTTCCATCATGTCCCAATTGACTCCTTGGTCTGAAAAACCACCACTGTGTCCCAGTGGCTCCTTGGTTCCATGTGGTTCTGTAAGACCACAATGGAATCCTTGCTTTCTTCATGTCACAATGCCTCCTTGGCTCCATGTGGCCTTACCTCTGAGTTCAATCATCTGACATCATGTCATAATAGTCTCCTTGGATTGAAAAAGCTCTACAGTGTCACCATGGCGCCATGATTCCATGTGGCCTTACCTGTTGGTTCAATCATCTTCCATCATGTCGCAATAACTCCTTAGTCTGAATAAGCTCCAATGTGTCACAGCGGCCACTTGGTTCCATGCGCCATGTGGTTCTGTTGTGTCACATAGGAGTCCTTGCATTCTTCGTGTCAAAACGACTCCTTGGCTGCATGTGGCCTTACCTGTGAGTTCAATCATCTTCCATCATGTCCCAATTGACTCCTTGGTCTGAAAAAGCTCCACTGTGTCCCAGTGGCTCCTTGGTTCCATGTGGTTCTGTTAGACCACAATGGAATCCTTGCTTTCTTCATGTCACAATGCCTCCTTGGCTCCATGTGGCCTTACCTCTGAGTTCAATCATCTGACATCATGTCATAATAGTCTCCTTGGATTGCAAAGCTCTACAGTGTCACCATGGCTCCTCATTTTAATGTGGCTCTACCTGTGAGTTCATTCATCTTCCATCATGTCACAATCGTCTCCTGAGTTTGAAAAAACTCCCCTGTGTCACAGTGGCTCCTTGGTTCCATGTGGTTCAGTCAGGCCACAGTGGAATCCTTGCCTTTATCATGTCACAATGCCTCCTTGGCTCCATGTGGCCTTACCTGTTGGTTTATTCTTCTTCCATCATGTCATAATGGTCTCCTAGGACTGAAAAAGCTCCACTGTGTAACTGTGGCCCCTTGGTTCCATGCGCCATGCGGATCTGTCGTGTCACATAGGAGTCCTTGCTTTCTTTGTGTGAAAACGGCTGCTTGGCGCCATGTGGCCTTACCTGTGTGTTCAATCATCTTCTATCATGTCACAATCGTCTCCTGAGTTTGAAAAAACCCCACTGTGTCACAGTGGCTCCTTGGTTCCATCAGGTTCACTTAGGCCACAGCGGAATCCTTGCTTTCGTCATGTCAAAGTGCCTCCTTGGCTCCATGTGGCCTTTACCTCTGCGTTCAGCCATCTTCCATCACGCTACCATAATCTCCTTGGCTTGAAAAAGCTCTACAGTGTCACCAGGGCTCCTTAATTCCATGGGGCCTTATCTGTTAGTTTAATCATCTTCCATCATATCACAACAACTCCTTGGTCTGAAAAAGCTCCACTGTGTAACAGTGGCCCCTTGGTTCCACGCGCCATGCGGTTCTGTCATGTCACAATGGAGTCCTTGCTTTTTTCGTGTCAAAAATAATACTTGGCTCCGTGTGGCCTTACCTGTGAGTACAATCATCTTCCATCATGTCACAATCGTCTCCTTGGACTGAAAAAGCTCCACTGTGTCCCAGTGGCTCCTTGCTTCCATGTGGTTCTGTTAGGCCACAGTGGAATCCTTGCTTTCTTCATGTCAAAATGCCTCCTTGGCTCCATTTGGCCTTACCTCTGAGTTCAATCATTTGACATCATGTCATAATTGCCTCCTTGGATTGAAAAAGCTCTACAGTGTCACCATGGCGCCATGATTCCATGTGGCCTTTCCTGTTGGTTTAATCATCTTCCATCATGTCACAATAACTCCTTAGTTTGAATAAGCTCCAATGTGTCACAGTGGCCACTTGTTTCCATGCGCCATGTGGGTCTGTTGTGTCACAACGAGTCCTTGCTTTCTTCATATCAAATCGACTCCTTGAATGTATGTGGACTAACCTGTAGGTTCAATCATCTTCCATCACGTCACAATGGTCTCCTTGGTCTGAAAAAGCTCCAATGTGTCACAGTGGCTCCTTGGTTCCATGTGGTTCAGTTGGGCCACAGTGGAATCCTTGCTTTCTTCATGTCACAATGCCTCCTTGGCTCCATGTGGCCTTACCTCTGAGTTCAATCATCTTCCATCATGACACAATAATCTCCTGAGTTTGAGAAAGCTACAGAGTGTCACCATGGCGCCATGATTCCATGTGGCCTTACCTGTTGGTTCAATCATCTTCCACCATGTCACAATGGTCTCCTTGGTTTCCAAAAGCTCCATTGTGTCACAGTGGCCCCTTGGTTCCATGCAGTTCTGTCATGTCACAATGGAATCCTTGCTTTCTTCATGTCACAATGGCCCCTGGCTGCATGTTGCCTTGCCTGTTGGTTTCAGCATCTTCCATCATGTCACAATGACTCCTTGCTCTCAAAAAGCTCCACTGTGTAACTGTGGCCCCTTGGTTCCATGCGCCATGCGGATCTGTCGTGTCACAATGGAGTCCTTGCTTTCTTCATATCAAAACGACTCCTTGACTGCATGTGGCTTTGCCTGTTTGTTCAATCTTCTGCCATCATGTCACAATCATCTCCTGAGTTTGAAAAAGCTCCACTGTGTCACAGTGGCTCCATGGTTCCATGATGTTCTCTTAGGCCGCAATGGAATCCTTGCTTTCGTCATGTCACAGTGCCTCCTTGGCTCCATGTGGCCTTACCTCTGAGTTCAATCGTCTTCCATCACGTCACCATAATCTCCTTGGCTTGAAAAAGCTCTACAGTGTCACCAGGGCTCCTTCATTCCATGGGGCCTTACCTGTTGGTTCAATCATCTTCCATCATGTCACAATGGTCTTCTTGGTCTGAAAAAGTTCCACTGTGTCACAGCAGCCGGCCCCTTAGTTTCATGTGGTTCAGTCAGGCCACAATGGAATCCTTGCTTTCTTCATGTCACAATGCCTCCTTGTCTGCAAGTGGCCATACCTGTGAGTTCAATCATCTGCCATCATGTCATAATAGTCTCCTTGGATTGAAAAAGCTCTACAGAGTGTCACCATGGCTCCTCCGTTCCATGTGGCCTTACCTGTTGGTTCAATCATCTTCCATCATGTCACAATGGTCTCCTTGGTCTGAAAAAGCTCAAATGTGTCACAGTGGCCTCTTGCTTCCATGCGCCATGCGGATCTGTCGTGTCACAATGGAATCCTTGCTTTCTTCGTGTCAAATCGACTCCTTGAATGAATGTGGCCTTACCTGTGAGTTCAATCATCTTCCATCATGTCACAATGGTCTTCTTGGTCTGAAAAAGCTCCAATGTGTCACAGTGGCTCCTTGGTACCATGTGGTTCAGTTAGGCCACAGTGGAATCCTTGCTTTCTTCATGTCACAATGCCTCCTTGGCTCCATGTGGCCTTACCTCTGAGTTCAATCATCTGCCATCATGTCATAATAGTCTCCTTGGATTGCAAAGCTCTACAGTGTCACCATGGCTCCTCATTTTAATGTGGCTCTACCTGTGAGTTCCATCATCTTCCATCATGTCACAATCGTCTCCTGAGTTTGAAAAAACTCCCCTGTGTCACAGTGGCTCCTTGGTTCCATGTGGTTCAGTCAGGCCACAGCGGAATCCTTGCCTTCGTCATGTCACAGTGCCTCCTTGTCTCCATGTGGCCTTACCTCTGAGTTCAATCATCTTCCATCATGCCACAAAAATCTCCTAGGTTTGAGAAAGCTACAGAGTGTCACCATGGCACCATGATTCCATGTGGCCTTACCTGTTGGTTCAATCATCTTCCACCATGTCACAATGGTCTCCTTGGTTTCCAAAAGCTCCATTGTGTCACAGTGGCCCCTTGGTTCCATGCAGTTCTGTCAGGTCACAATGGAATCCTTGCTTTCTTCATGTTACAATGGCCCCTGGCTCCATGTGGCCTTGCCTGTTGGTTTCAGCATCTTCCATCATGTCACAATGACTCCTTGGTCTCAAAAAGCTCCACTGTGTAACTGTGGCCCCTTGGTTCCATGCGCCATGCGGATCTCTCGTGTCACATAGGAGTCCTTGCATTCTTCGTGTCAAAACGACTCCTTGGCTGCATGTGGCCTTACCTGTGAGTTCAATCATCTTCCATCATGTCCCAATTGACTCCTTGGTCTGAAAAACCACCACTGTGTCACAGTGACTCCTTGGTTCGATGTGGTTCTGTTAGACCACAATGGAATCCTTGCTTTCTTCATGTCACAATGCCTCCTTGGCTCCATGTGGCCTTACCTCTGAGTTCAATCATCTGACATCATGTCATAATAGTCTCCTTGGATTGAAAAAGCTCTACAGTGTCACCATGGCGCCATGATTCCATGTGGCCTTACCTGTTGGTTCAATCATCTTCCATCATGTCGCAATAACTCCTTAGTCTGAATAAGCTCCAATGTGTCACAGCGGCCACTTGGTTCCATGCGCCATGTGGTTCTGTTGTGTCACATAGGAGTCCTTGCATTCTTCGTGTCAAAACGACTCCTTGGCTGCATGTGGCCTTACCTGTGAGTTCAATCATCTTCCATCATGTCCCAATTGACTCCTTGGTCTGAAAAAGCTCCACTGTGTCCCAGTGGCTCCTTGGTTCCATGTGGTTCTGTTAGACCACAATGGAATCCTTGCTTTCTTCATGTCACAATGCCTCCTTGGCTCCATGTGGCCTTACCTCTGAGTTCAATCATCTGACATCATGTCATAATAGTCTCCTTGGATTGCAAAGCTCTACAGTGTCACCATGGCTCCTCATTTTAATGTGGCTCTACCTGTGAGTTCATTCATCTTCCATCATGTCACAATCGTCTCCTGAGTTTGAAAAAACTCCCCTGTGTCACAGTGGCTCCTTGGTTCCATGTGGTTCAGTCAGGCCACAGTGGAATCCTTGCCTTTATCATGTCACAATGCCTCCTTGGCTCCATGTGGCCTTACCTGTTGGTTTATTCTTCTTCCATAATGTCATAATGGTCTCCTTGGTCTGACAAAGCTCCAATGTGTCACAGTGGCTCCTTGGATCCATGTGGTTCAGTTAAGCCACAGTGGATTCCTTGCTTTCTTCATGTCACAATGACTCCTTGGCTCCATGTGGCCTTACCTCTGAGTTCAATCATCTTCCATCATGACACAATAATCTCCTTGGTTTGAGAAAGCTACAGAGTGTCACCATGGCGCCATGATTCCATGTGGCCTTGCCTGTTGGTTCAATCATCTTCCACCATGTCGCAACGGTCTCCTTGGTTTCCAAACGCTCCATTGTGTCACAGTGGCCCCTTGATTCCATGCAGTTCTGTCATGTCACAATGGAATCCTTGCTTTCTTCATGTCACAATGGCCCCTGGCTGCATGAGGCCTTGCCTGTTGGTTTCAGCATCTTCCATCATGTCACACTGACTCCTTGGTCTCAAAAAGCTCCACTGTGTAACTGTGGCCCCTTGGTTCCATGCGCCATGCGGATCTGTCGTGTCACAATGGAATCCTTGCTTTCTTTGTGTGAGAACGGCTGCTTGGCTTCAAGTGGCCTTACCTGTGAGTTCAATCATCTTCCATTGTGTCGCAATGGTCTCCTTGGCCTTAAAAACCTCTACTGTGTCACAGTGACTCCTTGGTTCGATGTGGTTCTATTAGGCACCACTGGAATCCTTGCTTTCTTCATGTCACAATGCCTCCTTGTCTCCATGTGGCCTTACCTCTGAGTTCAATCATCTGCCATCATGTCATAATAGTCTCCTTGGATTGCAAAGCTCTACAGTGTCACCATGGCTCCTCATTTTAATGTGGCCCGACCTGTGAGTTCATTCATCTTCCATCATGTCACAATCGTCTCCTGAGTTTGAAAAAACTCCCCTGTGTCACAGTGGCTCCTTGGTTCCATGTGGTTCAGTCAGGCCACAGTGGAATCCTTGCCTTCGTCATGTCACAATGCCTCATTGGCTCCATGTGGCCTTACCTGTTGCTTTATTCTTCTTCCATCATGTCATAATGGTCTCCTTGGTCTGAAAAAGCTCCAATGTGTCACAGTGGCCTCTTGGTTCCATGCGCCATGCGGTTCTATCGTGTCACAATGGAGTCCTTGCTTTCTTCATATCAAAACGACTCCTTGACTGCATGTGGCCGTGCCTGTTTGTTCAATCATCTGCCATCATGTCACAATCATCTCCTGAGTTTGAAAAAACTCCACTGTGTCACAGTGGCTCCATGGTTCCATGATGTTCTCTTAGGCCGCAATGGAATCCTTGCTTTCGTCATGTCACAGTGCCTCCTTGGCTCCATGTGGCCTTACCTCTGAGTTCAATCATCTTCCATCCCGTCACCATAATATCCTTGGCTTGAAAAAGCTCTAGAGTGTCACCAGGGCTCCTTCATTCCATGGGGCCTTACCTGTTGGTTCAATCATCTTCCATCATGTCACAATGGTCTCCTTGGTCTGAAAAAGTTCCACTGTGTCACAGCAGCCGGCCCCTTAGTTTCATGTGGTTCAGTCAGGCCACAATGGAATCCTTGCTTTCTTCATGTCACAATGCCTCCTTGTCTGCATGTGGCCATACCTGTGAGTTCAATCATCTGCCATCATGTCATAATAGTCTCCTTGGATTGAAAAAGCTCCATCATGAGTGTCACCATGGCTCCTCCGTTCCATGTGGCCTTACCTGTTGGTTTAATCTTCTTCCATCATGTCACAATGGTCTCCTTTGTCGGAAAAAGCTCCAATGTGTCACAGTGGCCTCTTGCTTCCATGCGCCATGCGGATCTGTCGTGTCACAATGGAATCCTTGCTTTCTTTGTGTGAGAACGGCTGCTTGGCTTCAAGTGGCCTTACCTGTGAGTTCAATCATCTTCCATCATGTCACAATGGTCTTCTTGGTCTGAAAAAGCTCCAATGTGTCACAGTGGCTCCTTGGTTCCATGTGGTTCAGTTAGGCCACAGTGGAATCCTTGCTTTCTTCATGTCACAATGCCTCCTTGTCTCCATGTGGCCTTACCTCTGAGTTCAATCATCTGCCATCATGTCATAATAGTCTCCTTGGATTGCAAAGCTCTACAGTGTCACCATGGCTCCTCATTTTAATGTGGCTCTACCTGTGAGTTCCATCATCTTCCATCATGTCACAATCGTCTCCTGAATTTGAAAAAACTCCCCTGTGTCACAGTGGCTCCTTGGTTCCAAGTGGTTCAGTCAGGCCACAGTGGAATCCTTGCCTTCGTCATGTCAAAGTGCCTCCTTGTCTCCATGTGGCCTTACCTCTGAGTTCAATCATCTTCCATCACGTCACCATAATCTCCTTGGCTTGAAAAAGCTCTACAGTGTCACCAGGGCTCCTTCATTCCATGGGGCCTTACCTGTTGGTTCAATCATCTTCCATCATGTCACAATGGTCTCCTGGGTCTGAAAAAGTTCCACTGTGTCACAGCGGCCGGCCCCTTAGTTTCATGTGGTTCAGTTAGGCCACAATGGAATCCTTGCTTTCTTCATGTCACAATGCCTCCTTGTCTGCAAGTGGCCATACCTGTGAGTTCAATCATCTGCCATCATGTCATCATAGTCTCCTTGGATTGAAAAAGCTCTACAGAGTGTCACCATGGCTCCTCCGTTCCATGTGGCCTTACCTGTTGGTTCAATCATCTTCCACCATGTCACAATGGTCTCCTTGGTCTGAAAAAGCTCCATTGTGTCACAGTGGCCCCTTGGTTCCATGCAGTTCTGTCATGTCACAATGGAATCCTTGCTTTCTTCATGTCACAATGGCCCCTGGCTCCATGTGGCCTTGCCTGTTGGTTTCAGCATCTTCCATCATGTCACAATGACTCCTTGGTCTCAAAAAGCTCCACTGTGTAACTGTGGCCCCTTGGTTCCATGCGCCATGCGGATCTCTCGTGTCACAATGGAATCCTTGCTTTCTTTGTGTGAGAACGGCTGCTTGGCTTCAAGTGGCCTTACATGTGTGTTCAATCACTTCCATTGTGTCGCAATGGTCTACTTGGCTTTAAATGCTCCACTGTGTCACAGTGACTCCTTGGTTCGATGTGGTTCTATTAGGCACCACTGGAATCCTTGCTTTCTTCATGTCACAATGCCTCCTTGTCTCCATGTGGCCTTACCTCTGAGTTCAATCATCTGCCATCATGTCATAATAGTCTCCTTGGATTGCAAAGCTCTACAGTGTCACCATGGCTCCTCATTTTAATGTGGCCTTACCTGTGAGTTCAATCATCTTCTATCATGTCACAATCGTCTCCCGAGTTTGAAAAAACTCCCCTGTGTCAGAGTGGCTCCTTGGTTCCATGTGGTTCAGTCAGGCCACAGTGGAATCCTTGCCTTCGTCATGTCAAAGTGCCTCCTTGTCTCCCTGTGGCCTTACCTCTGAGTTCAATCATCTTCCATCATGTCACAAAAATCTCCTTGGTTTGAGAAAGCTACAGAGTGTCACCATGGCGCCATGATTCCATGTGGCCTTACCTGTTGGTTCAATCATCTTCCACCATGTCACAATGGTCTCCTTGGTTTCCAAAAGCTCCATTGTGTCACAGTGGCCCCTTGGTTCCATGCAGTTCTGTCATGTCCCAATGTTAAATGTGCTTTCTTCATGTCACAATGGCTCTTGGCTCCATGTGGCCTTGCCTGGTTGTTTCAGCATCTTCCATCATGTCACAATGACTCCTTGGTCTCAAAAAGCTCCACTGTGTAACTGTGGCCCCTTGGTTCCATGCGCCATGCGGATCTCTCGTGTCACATAGGAGTCCTTGCATTCTTCGTGTCAAATCAACTCCTTGAATGAATGTGGCCTTACCTGTGAGTTCAATCATCTTCCATCACGTCACAATGGTCTCCTTGGTCTGAAAAAGCTCCAATGTGTCACAGTGGCTCCTTGGTTCCATGTGGTTCAGTTGGGCCACAGTGGAATCCTTGCTTTCTTCATGTCACAATGCCTCCTTGGCTCCATGTGGCCTTACCTCTGAGTTCAATCATCTTCCTTCATGACACAATAATCTCCTGAGTTTGAGAAAGCTACAGAGTGTCACCATGGCGCCATGATTCCTTGTGGCCTTACCTGTTGGTTCAATCATCTTCCACCATGTCACAATGGTCTCCTTGGTTTCCAAAAGCTCCATTGTGTCACAGTGGCCCCTTGGTTCCATGCAGTTCTGTCATGTCACAATGGAATCCTTGCATTCTTCATGTCACAATGGCCCTTGGCTCCATGTGGCCTTGCCTGTTGGTTTCAGCTTCTTCCATCATGTCACAATCATCTCCTGAGTTTGAAAAAACCCCACTGTGTCACAGTGGCTCCTTGGTTCCATCAGGTTCACTTAGGCCACACTGGAATCCTTGCTTTCGTCATGTCAAAGTGCCTCCTTGGCTCCATGTGGCCTTACCTCGGAGTTCAATCATCTTCCATCACGTCACCATAATCTCCTTGGCTTGAAAAAGCTCTAGAGTGTCACCAGGGCTCCTTCATTCCATGGGGTCTTACCTGTTGGTTCAATCATCTTCCATCATGTCACAATGGTCTCCTTGGTCTGAAAAAGTTCCACTGTGTCACAGCGGCCGGCCCCTTGGTTTCAAGTGGTTCTGTTAGGCCACAATGGAATCCTTGCTTTCTTCATGTCACAATGCCTCCTTGTCTGCATGTGGCCATACCTGTGAGTTCAATCATCTGCCATCATGTCATAATAGTCTCCTTGGATTGAAAAAGCTCTACAGAGTGTCATCATGGCTCCTCCGTTCCATGTGGCCTTACCTGTTGGTTTAATCTTCTTCCATCATGTCACAATGGTCTCCTTGGTCTGAAAAAGCTCCAATGTGTCACAGTGGCCTCTTGCTTCCATGCGCCGTGCGGATCTGTCGTGTCACAATGGAATCCTTGCTTTCTTCGTGTCAAATCGACTCCTTGAATGAATGTGGCCTTACCTGTGAGTTCAATCATCTTCCATCATGTCACAATGGTCTTCTTGGTCTGAAAAAGCTCCAATGTGTCACAGTGGCTCCTTGGTTCCATGTGGTTCAGTCAGGCCACAGTGGAATCCTTGCTTTCTTCATGTCACAATGCCTCCTTGTCTCCATGTGGCCTTACCTCTGAGTTCAATCATCTGCCATCATGTCATAATAGTCTCCTTGGATTGCAAAGCTCTACAGTGTCACCATGGCTCCTCATTTTAATGTGGCTCTACCTGTGAGTTCCATCATCTTCCATCATGTCATAATCGTCTCCTGAGTTTGAAAAAACTCCCCTGTGTCACAGTGGCTCCTTGGTTCCATGTGGTTCAGTCAGGCCACAGCGGAATCCTTGCCTTCGTCATGTCAAAGTGCCTCCTTGTCTCCATGTGGCCTTACCTCTGAGTTCAATCATCTTCCATCATGCCACAAAAATCGCCTTGGTTTGAGAAAGCTACAGAGTGTCACCATGGCACCATGATTCCATGTGGCCTTACCTGTAGGTTCAATCATCTTCCACCATGTCACAATGGTCTCCTTGGTTTCCAAAAGCTCCATTGTGTCACAGTGGCCCCTTGGTTCCATGCAGTTCTGTCACGTCACAATGGAATCCTTGCTTTCTTCATGTTACAATGGCCCCTGGCTCCATGTGGCCTTGCCTGTTGGTATCAGCATCTTCCATCATGTCACAATGACTCCTTGATCTCAAAAAGCTCCACTGTGTAACTGTGGCCCCTTGGTTCCATGCGCCATGCGGATCTCTCGTGTCACAATGGAATCCTTGCTTTCTTTGTGTGAGAACGGCTGCTTGGCTTCAAGTGGCCTTACCTGTGTGTTCAATCACTTCCATTGTGTCGCAATGGTCTCCTTGGCCTTAAAAAGCTCCACTGAGTCACAGTGACTCCTTGGTTCGATGTGGTTCTATTAGGCACCTCTGGAATCCTTGCTTTCTTCATGTCACAATGGCTCCTTGTCTCCATGTGGCCTTACCTCTGAGTTCAATCATCTGCCATCATGTCATAATTGTCTCCTTGGATTGCAAAGCTCTACAGTGTCACCATGGCTCCTCATTTTAATGTGGCCTTACCTGTGAGTTCAATCATCTTCCATCAGGTCACAATCGTCTCCTGAGTTTGAAAAAACTCCCCTGTGTCACAGTGGCTCCTTGGTTCCATGTGGTTCAGTCAGGCCACAGTGGAAGCCTTGCCTTCGTCATGTCACAATGCCTCCTTGGCTCCATGTGGCCTTACCTGTTGGTTTATTCTTCTTCCATCATGTCATAATGGTCTCCTTGGTCTGAAAAAGCTCCAATGTGTCACAGTGGCCTCTTGGTTCCATGCGGTTCTGTCGTGTCACAATGGAGTCCTTGCTTTCTTCATATCAAAACGACTCCTTGACTGCATGTGGCCTTGCCTGTTTGTTCAATCATCTGCCATCATGTCACAATCATCTCCTGAGTTGGAAAAAACTCCACTGTGTCACAGTGGCTCCATGGTTCCATGATGTTCTCTTAGGCCGCAATGGAATCCTTGCTTTCGTCATGTCACAGTGCCTCCTTGGCTCCATGTGGCCTTACCTCTGAGTTCAATCATCTTCCATCACGTCACCATAATCTCCTTGGCTTGAAAAAGCTCTACAGTGTCACCAGGGCTCCTTCATTCCATGGGGCCTTACCTGTTGGTTCAATCATCTTCCAGCATGTCACAATGGTCTTCTTGGTCTGAAAAAGTTCCACTGTGTCACAGCAGCCGGCCCCTTGGTTTCAAGTGGTTCAGTTAGGCCACAATGGAATCCTTGCTTTCTTCATGTCACAATGCCTCCTCGTCTCCATGTGGCCTTACCTGTGAGTTCAATCATCTGCCATCATGTCATCATAGTCTCCTTGGATTGAAAAAGATCCATCATGAGTGTCACCATGGCTCCTCCGTTCCATGTGGCCTTGCCTGTTGGTTTAATCATCTTCCATCATGTCACAATGGTCTCCTTGGTCTGAAAAAGCTCCAATGTGTCACAGTGGCCTCTTGCTTCCATGCGCCATGCGGATCTGTTGTGTCACTATGGAATCCTTGCTTTCTTTGTGTGAGAACGGCTGCTTGGCTTCAAGTGGCCTTACCTGTGAGTTCAATCATCTTCCATCATGTCCCAACGGTCTCCTTGGACTGAAAAAGCTCCTCTGTGTCCCAGTGGTTCCTTGGTTCCATGTGGTTCTGTTAGGCCACAGTGGAATCCTTGCTTTCTTCATGTCAAAATGCCTCTTTGTCTCCATGTGGCCTTACCTGTGAGTTCAATCATCTTCCATCAGGTCACAATCGTCTCCTGAGTTTGAAAAAACTCCCCTGTGTCACAGTGGCTCCTTGGTTCCATGTGGTTCAGTCAGGCCACAGTGGAAGCCTTGCCTTCGTCATGTCACAATGCCTCCTTGGCTCCATGTGGCCTTACCTGTTGGTTTATTCTTCTTCCATCATGTCATAATGGTCTCCTTGGTCTGAAAAAGCTCCAATGTGTCACAGTGGCCTCTTGGTTCCATGCGGTTCTGTCGTGTCACAATGGAGTCCTTGCTTTCTTCATATCAAAACGACTCCTTGACTGCATGTGGCCTTGCCTGTTTGTTCAATCATCTGCCATCATGTCATAATAGTCTCCTTGGATTGAAAAAGCTCTACAGAGTGTCACCATGGCTCCTCCGTTCCATGTGGCCTTACCTGTTGGTTTAATCTTCTTCCATCATGTCACAATGGTCTCCTTGGTCTGAAAAAGCTCCAATGTGTCACAGTGGCCTCTTGGTTCCATGTGCCATGTGGTTCTGTTGTGTCACAATGGAATCCTTGCTTTCTTCGTGTCAAAACGACTCCCTGTCTGCATGTGGCCTTACCTGTTGGTTCAATCATCTTCCATCATGTCCCAATGGTCTCCTTGGTCTGAAAAACCTCCACTGTGTCCCAGTGGCTCCTTGGTTCCATGTGGTTCAGTTAGGCCACAATGGAATCCTTGCTTTCTTCATGTCACAATGCCTCCTTGGCTCCATGTGGCCTTACCTCTGAGTTCAATCATCTGACATCATGTCATAATAGTCTCCTTGGATTGAAAAAGCTCTACAGTGTCACCATGGCGCCATGATTCCATGTGGCCTTACCTGTTGGTTCAATCATCTTCCATCATGTCGCAATAACTCCTTAGTCTGAATAAGCTCCAATGTGTCACAGTGGCCACTTGGTTCCATGCGCCATGTGGTTCTGTTGTGTCACAACGAGTCTTTGCTTTCTTCATATCAAATCGACTCCTTGAATGTATGTGGCCTAACCTGTAGGTTCAATCATCTTCCATCACGTCACAATGGTCTCCTTGGTTTCCAAAAGCTCCATTGTGTCACAGTGGCCCCTTGGTTCCATGCAGTTCTGTCACGTCACAATGGAATCCTTGTTTTCTTCTTGTCACAATGGCCCTTGGCTCCATGTGGCCTTGCCTGTTGGTTTCAGCATCTTCCATCATGTCACAATGACTCCTTGGTCTCAAAAAGCTCCACTGTGTAACTGTGGCCCCTTGGTTCCATGCGCCATGCGGATCTCTCGTGTCACAATGGAATCCTTGCTTTCTTTGTGTGAGAACGGCTGCTTGGCTTCAAGTGGCCTTACCTGTGTGTTCAATCACTTCCATTGTGTCGCAATGGTCTCCTTGGCCTTAAAAAGCTCCTCTGTGTCCCAGTGGCTCCTTGGTTCGATGTGGTTCTATTAGGCACCACTGGAATCCTTGCTTTCTCTGTGTCACAATGCCTCCTTGTCTCCATGTGGCCTTACCTCTGAGTTCAATCATCTGCCATCATGTCATAATAGTCTCCTTGGATTGCAAAGCTCTACAGTGTCACCATGGCTCCTCATTTTAATGTGGCCTTACCTGTGAGTTCAATCATCTTCCATCAGGTCACAATCGTCTCCTGAGTTTGAAAAAACTCCCCTGTGTCACAGTGGCTCCTTGGTTCCATGTGGTTCAGTCAGGCCACAGTGGAAGCCTTGCCTTCGTCATGTCACAATGCCTCCTTGGCTCCATGTGGCCTTACCTGTTGGCTTATTCTTCTTCCATCATGTCATAATGGACTCCTTGGTCTGAAAAAGCTCCAATGTGTCACAGTGGCCTCTTGGTTCCATGCGGCTCTGTCGTGTCACAATGGAGTCCTTGCTTTCTTCATATCAAAACGACTCCTTGACTGCATGTGGCCTTGCCTGTTTGTTCAATCATCTGCCATCATGTCACAATCATCTCCTGAGTTGGAAAAAACTCCTCTGTGTCACAGTGGCTCCATGGTTCCATGATGTTCTCTTAGGCCGCAATGGAATCCTTGCTTTCGTCATGTCACAGTGCCTCCTTGGCTCCATGTGGCCTTACCTCTGAGTTCAATCATCTTCCATCACGTCACCATAATCTCCTTGGCTTGAAAAAGCTCAACAGTGTCACCAGGGCTCCTTCATTCCATGGGGCCTTACCTGTTGGTTCAATCATCTTCCAGCATGTCACAATGGTCTTCTTGGTCTGAAAAAGTTCCACTGTGTCACAGCAGCCGGCCCCTTGGTTTCAAGTGGTTCAGTTAGGCCACAATGGAATCCTTGCTTTCTTCATGTCACAATGCCTCCTTGTCTGCAAGTGGCCATACCTGTGAGTTCAATCATCTGCCATCATGTCATAATAGTCTCCTTGGATTGCAAAGCTCTACAGTGTCACCATGGCTCCTCATTTTAATGTGGCCTTACCTGTGAGTTCAATCATCTTCCATCAGGTCACAATCGTCTCCTGAGTTTGAAAAAACTCCCCTGTGTCACAGTGGCTCCTTGGTTCCATGTGGTTCAGTCAGGCCACAGTGGAAGCCTTGCCTTCGTCATGTCACAATGCCTCCTTGGCTCCATGTGGCCTTACCTGTTGGTTTATTCTTCTTCCATCATGTCATAATGGTCTCCTTGGTCTGAAAAAGCTCCAATGTGTCACAGTGGCCTCTTGGTTCCATGCGGTTCTGTCGTGTCACAATGGAGTCCTTGCTTTCTTCATATCAAAACGACTCCTTGACTGCATGTGGCCTTGCCTGTTTGTTCAATCATCTGCCATCATGTCACAATCATCTCCTGAGTTTGAAAAAACTCCACTGTGTCACAGTGGCTCCATGGTTCCATGATGTTCTCTTAGGCCGCAATGGAATCCTTGCTTTCGTCATGTCACAGTGCCTCCTTGGCTCCATGTGGCCTTACCTCTGAGTTCAATCATCTTCCATCACGTCACCATAATCTCCTTGGCTTGAAAAAGCTCTACAGTGTCACCAGGGCTCCTTCATTCCATGGGGCCTTACCTGTTGGTTCAATCATCTTCCAGCATGTCACAATGGTCTTCTTGGTCTGAAAAAGTTCCACTGTGTCACAGCAGCCGGCTCCTTGGTTCCATGTGGTTCAGTTGGGCCACAGTGGAATCCTTGCTTTCTTCATGTCACAATGCCTCCTTGGCTCCATGTGGCCTTACCTCTGAGTTCAATCATCTTCCTTCATGACACAATAATCTCCTGAGTTTGAGAAAGCTACAGAGTGTCACCATGGCGCCATGATTCCTTGTGGCCTTACCTGTTGGTTCAATCATCTTCCACCATGTCACAATGGTCTCCTTGGTTTCCAAAAGCTCCATTGTGTCACAGTGGCCCCTTGGTTCCATGCAGTTCTGTCATGTCACAATGGAATCCTTACATTCTTCATGTCACAATGGCCCTTGGCTCCATGTGGCCTTGCCTGTTGGTTTCAGCTTCTTCCATCATGTCACAATCATCTCCTGAGTTTGAAAAAACCCCACTGTGTCACAGTGGCTCCTTGGTTCCATCAGGTTCACTTAGGCCACACTGGAATCCTTGCTTTCGTCATGTCAAAGTGCCTCCTTGGCTCCATGTGGCCTTACCTCGGAGTTCAATCATCTTCCATCACGTCACCATAATCTCCTTGACTTGAAAAAGCTCTAGAGTGTCACCAGGGCTCCTTCATTCCATGGGGTCTTACCTGTTGGTTCAATCATCTTCCATCATGTCACAATGGTCTCCTTGGTCTGAAAAAGTTCCACTGTGTCACAGCGGCCGGCCCCTTGGTTTCAAGTGGTTCAGTTAGGCCACAATGGAATCCTTGCTTTCTTCATGTCACAATGCCTCCTTGTCTGCATGTGGCCATACCTGTGAGTTCAATCATCTGCCATCATGTCATAATAGTCTCCTTGGATTGAAAAAGCTCTACAGAGTGTCATCATGGCTCCTCCGTTCCATGTGGCCTTACCTGTTGGTTTAATCTTCTTCCATCATGTCACAATGGTCTCCTTGGTCTGAAAAAGCTCCAATGTGTCACAGTGGCCTCTTGCTTCCATGCGCCGTGCGGATCTGTCGTGTCACAATGGAATCCTTGCTTTCTTCGTGTCAAATCGACTCCTTGAATGAATGTGGCCTTACCTGTGAGTTCAATCATCTTCCATCATGTCACAATGGTCTTCTTGGTCTGAAAAAGCTCCAATGTGTCACAGTGGCTCCTTGGTTCCATGTGGTTCAGTCAGGCCACAGTGGAATCCTTGCTTTCTTCATGTCACAATGCCTCCTTGTCTCCATGTGGCCTTACCTCTGAGTTCAATCATCTGCCATCATGTCATAATAGTCTCCTTGGATTGCAAAGCTCTACAGTGTCACCATGGCTCCTCATTTTAATGTGGCTCTACCTGTGAGTTCCATCATCTTCCATCATGTCATAATCGTCTCCTGAGTTTGAAAAAACTCCCCTGTGTCACAGTGGCTCCTTGGTTCCATGTGGTTCAGTCAGGCCACAGCGGAATCCTTGCCTTCGTCATGTCAAAGTGCCTCCTTGTCTCCATGTGGCCTTACCTCTGAGTTCAATCATCTTCCATCATGCCACAAAAATCGCCTTGGTTTGAGAAAGCTACAGAGTGTCACCATGGCACCATGATTCCATGTGGCCTTACCTGTAGGTTCAATCATCTTCCACCATGTCACAATGGTCTCCTTGGTTTCCAAAAGCTCCATTGTGTCACAGTGGCCCCTTGGTTCCATGCAGTTCTGTCACGTCACAATGGAATCCTTGCTTTCTTCATGTTACAATGGCCCCTGGCTCCATGTGGCCTTGCCTGTTGGTATCAGCATCTTCCATCATGTCACAATGACTCCTTGATCTCAAAAAGCTCCACTGTGTAACTGTGGCCCCTTGGTTCCATGCGCCATGCGGATCTCTCGTGTCACAATGGAATCCTTGCTTTCTTTGTGTGAGAACGGCTGCTTGGCTTCAAGTGGCCTTACCTGTGTGTTCAATCACTTCCATTGTGTCGCAATGGTCTCCTTGGCCTTAAAAAGCTCCACTGAGTCACAGTGACTCCTTGGTTCGATGTGGTTCTATTAGGCACCTCTGGAATCCTTGCTTTCTTCATGTCACAATGGCTCCTTGTCTCCATGTGGCCTTACCTCTGAGTTCAATCATCTGCCATCATGTCATAATTGTCTCCTTGGATTGCAAAGCTCTACAGTGTCACCATGGCTCCTCATTTTAATGTGGCCTTACCTGTGAGTTCAATCATCTTCCATCAGGTCACAATCGTCTCCTGAGTTTGAAAAAACTCCCCTGTGTCACAGTGGCTCCTTGGTTCCATGTGGTTCAGTCAGGCCACAGTGGAAGCCTTGCCTTCGTCATGTCACAATGCCTCCTTGGCTCCATGTGGCCTTACCTGTTGGTTTATTCTTCTTCCATCATGTCATAATGGTCTCCTTGGTCTGAAAAAGCTCCAATGTGTCACAGTGGCCTCTTGGTTCCATGCGGTTCTGTCGTGTCACAATGGAGTCCTTGCTTTCTTCATATCAAAACGACTCCTTGACTGCATGTGGCCTTGCCTGTTTGTTCAATCATCTGCCATCATGTCACAATCATCTCCTGAGTTGGAAAAAACTCCACTGTGTCACAGTGGCTCCATGGTTCCATGATGTTCTCTTAGGCCGCAATGGAATCCTTGCTTTCGTCATGTCACAGTGCCTCCTTGGCTCCATGTGGCCTTACCTCTGAGTTCAATCATCTTCCATCACGTCACCATAATCTCCTTGGCTTGAAAAAGCTCTACAGTGTCACCAGGGCTCCTTCATTCCATGGGGCCTTACCTGTTGGTTCAATCATCTTCCAGCATGTCACAATGGTCTTCTTGGTCTGAAAAAGTTCCACTGTGTCACAGCAGCCGGCCCCTTGGTTTCAAGTGGTTCAGTTAGGCCACAATGGAATCCTTGCTTTCTTCATGTCACAATGCCTCCTTGTTTGCAAGTGGCCATACCTGTGAGTTCAATCATCTGCCATCATGTCATCATAGTCTCCTTGGATTGAAAAAGATCCATCATGAGTGTCACCATGGCTCCTCCGTTCCATGTGGCCTTGCCTGTTGGTTTAATCATCTTCCATCATGTCACAATGGTCTCCTTGGTCTGAAAAAGCTCCAATGTGTCACAGTGGCCTCTTGCTTCCATGCGCCATGCGGATCTGTTGTGTCACTATGGAATCCTTGCTTTCTTTGTGTGAGAACGGCTGCTTGGCTTCAAGTGGCCTTACCTGTGAGTTCAATCATCTTCCATCATGTCCCAACGGTCTCCTTGGACTGAAAAAGCTCCTCTGTGTCCCAGTGGTTCCTTGGTTCCATGTGGTTCTGTTAGGCCACAGTGGAATCCTTGCTTTCTTCATGTCAAAATGCCTCTTTGTCTCCATGTGGCCTTACCTGTGAGTTCAATCATCTTCCATCAGGTCACAATCGTCTCCTGAGTTTGAAAAAACTCCCCTGTGTCACAGTGGCTCCTTGGTTCCATGTGGTTCAGTCAGGCCACAGTGGAAGCCTTGCCTTCGTCATGTCACAATGCCTCCTTGGCTCCATGTGGCCTTACCTGTTGGTTTATTCTTCTTCCATCATGTCATAATGGTCTCCTTGGTCTGAAAAAGCTCCAATGTGTCACAGTGGCCTCTTGGTTCCATGCGGTTCTGTCGTGTCACAATGGAGTCCTTGCTTTCTTCATATCAAAACGACTCCTTGACTGCATGTGGCCTTGCCTGTTTGTTCAATCATCTGCCATCATGTCATAATAGTCTCCTTGGATTGAAAAAGCTCTACAGAGTGTCACCATGGCTCCTCCGTTCCATGTGGCCTTACCTGTTGGTTTAATCTTCTTCCATCATGTCACAATGGTCTCCTTGGTCTGAAAAAGCTCCAATGTGTCACAGTGGCCTCTTGGTTCCATGTGCCATGTGGTTCTGTTGTGTCACAATGGAATCCTTGCTTTCTTCGTGTCAAAACGACTCCCTGTCTGCATGTGGCCTTACCTGTTGGTTCAATCATCTTCCATCATGTCCCAATGGTCTCCTTGGTCTGAAAAACCTCCACTGTGTCCCAGTGGCTCCTTGGTTCCATGTGGTTCTGTTAGGCCACAATGGAATCCTTGCTTTCTTCATGTCACAATGCCTCCTTGGCTCCATGTGGCCTTACCTCTGAGTTCAATCATCTGACATCATGTCATAATAGTCTCCTTGGATTGAAAAAGCTCTACAGTGTCACCATGGCGCCATGATTCCATGTGGCCTTACCTGTTGGTTCAATCATCTTCCATCATGTCGCAATAACTCCTTAGTCTGAATAAGCTCCAATGT
The DNA here is from genome assembly GCF_031753505.1 of Anomalospiza imberbis. Taxonomy (NCBI): domain Eukaryota; kingdom Metazoa; phylum Chordata; class Aves; order Passeriformes; family Viduidae; genus Anomalospiza; species Anomalospiza imberbis. Next base: position 47,522 of record NW_027100480.1, on the reverse strand, counting down.
GTCACAGTGGCCACTTGGTTCCATGCGCCATGTGGTTCTGTTGTGTCACAACGAGTCTTTGCTTTCTTCATATCAAATCGACTCCTTGAATGTATGTGGCCTAACCTGTAGGTTCAATCATCTTCCATCACGTCACAATGGTCTCCTTGGTTTCCAAAAGCTCCATTGTGTCACAGTGGCCCCTTGGTTCCATGCAGTTCTGTCACGTCACAATGGAATCCTTGTTTTCTTCTTGTCACAATGGCCCTTGGCTCCATGTGGCCTTGCCTGTTGGTTTCAGCTTCTTCCATCATGTCACAATCATCTCCTGAGTTTGAAAAAACCCCACTGTGTCACAGTGGCTCCTTGGTTCCATCAGGTTCACTTAGGCCACACTGGAATCCTTGCTTTCGTCATGTCAAAGTGCCTCCTTGGCTCCATGTGGCCTTACCTCGGAGTTCAATCATCTTCCATCACGTCACCATAATCTCCTTGGCTTGAAAAAGCTCTAGAGTGTCACCAGGGCTCCTTCATTCCATGGGGTCTTACCTGTTGGTTCAATCATCTTCCATCATGTCACAATGGTCTCCTTGGTCTGAAAAAGTTCCACTGTGTCACAGCGGCCGGCCCCTTGGTTTCAAGTGGTTCAGTTAGGCCACAATGGAATCCTTGCTTTCTTCATGTCACAATGCCTCCTTGTCTGCATGTGGCCATACCTGTGAGTTCAATCATCTGCCATCATGTCATAATAGTCTCCTTGGATTGAAAAAGCTCTACAGAGTGTCATCATGGCTCCTCCGTTCCATGTGGCCTTACCTGTTGGTTTAATCTTCTTCCATCATGTCACAATGGTCTCCTTGGTCTGAAAAAGCTCCAATGTGTCACAGTGGCCTCTTGCTTCCATGCGCCGTGCGGATCTGTCGTGTCACAATGGAATCCTTGCTTTCTTCGTGTCAAATCGACTCCTTGAATGAATGTGGCCTTACCTGTGAGTTCAATCATCTTCCATCATGTCACAATGGTCTTCTTGGTCTGAAAAAGCTCCAATGTGTCACAGTGGCTCCTTGGTTCCATGTGGTTCAGTCAGGCCACAGTGGAATCCTTGCTTTCTTCATGTCACAATGCCTCCTTGTCTCCATGTGGCCTTACCTCTGAGTTCAATCATCTGCCATCATGTCATAATAGTCTCCTTGGATTGCAAAGCTCTACAGTGTCACCATGGCTCCTCATTTTAATGTGGCTCTACCTGTGAGTTCCATCATCTTCCATCATGTCATAATCGTCTCCTGAGTTTGAAAAAACTCCCCTGTGTCACAGTGGCTCCTTGGTTCCATGTGGTTCAGTCAGGCCACAGCGGAATCCTTGCCTTCGTCATGTCAAAGTGCCTCCTTGTCTCCATGTGGCCTTACCTCTGAGTTCAATCATCTTCCATCATGCCACAAAAATCGCCTTGGTTTGAGAAAGCTACAGAGTGTCACCATGGCACCATGATTCCATGTGGCCTTACCTGTAGGTTCAATCATCTTCCACCATGTCACAATGGTCTCCTTGGTTTCCAAAAGCTCCATTGTGTCACAGTGGCCCCTTGGTTCCATGCAGTTCTGTCACGTCACAATGGAATCCTTGCTTTCTTCATGTTACAATGGCCCCTGGCTCCATGTGGCCTTGCCTGTTGGTATCAGCATCTTCCATCATGTCACAATGACTCCTTGATCTCAAAAAGCTCCACTGTGTAACTGTGGCCCCTTGGTTCCATGCGCCATGCGGATCTCTCGTGTCACAATGGAATCCTTGCTTTCTTTGTGTGAGAACGGCTGCTTGGCTTCAAGTGGCCTTACCTGTGTGTTCAATCACTTCCATTGTGTCGCAATGGTCTCCTTGGCCTTAAAAAGCTCCACTGAGTCACAGTGACTCCTTGGTTCGATGTGGTTCTATTAGGCACCTCTGGAATCCTTGCTTTCTTCATGTCACAATGGCTCCTTGTCTCCATGTGGCCTTACCTCTGAGTTCAATCATCTGCCATCATGTCATAATTGTCTCCTTGGATTGCAAAGCTCTACAGTGTCACCATGGCTCCTCATTTTAATGTGGCCTTACCTGTGAGTTCAATCATCTTCCATCAGGTCACAATCGTCTCCTGAGTTTGAAAAAACTCCCCTGTGTCACAGTGGCTCCTTGGTTCCATGTGGTTCAGTCAGGCCACAGTGGAAGCCTTGCCTTCGTCATGTCACAATGCCTCCTTGGCTCCATGTGGCCTTACCTGTTGGTTTATTCTTCTTCCATCATGTCATAATGGTCTCCTTGGTCTGAAAAAGCTCCAATGTGTCACAGTGGCCTCTTGGTTCCATGCGGTTCTGTCGTGTCACAATGGAGTCCTTGCTTTCTTCATATCAAAACGACTCCTTGACTGCATGTGGCCTTGCCTGTTTGTTCAATCATCTGCCATCATGTCACAATCATCTCCTGAGTTGGAAAAAACTCCACTGTGTCACAGTGGCTCCATGGTTCCATGATGTTCTCTTAGGCCGCAATGGAATCCTTGCTTTCGTCATGTCACAGTGCCTCCTTGGCTCCATGTGGCCTTACCTCTGAGTTCAATCATCTTCCATCACGTCACCATAATCTCCTTGGCTTGAAAAAGCTCTACAGTGTCACCAGGGCTCCTTCATTCCATGGGGCCTTACCTGTTGGTTCAATCATCTTCCAGCATGTCACAATGGTCTTCTTGGTCTGAAAAAGTTCCACTGTGTCACAGCAGCCGGCCCCTTGGTTTCAAGTGGTTCAGTTAGGCCACAATGGAATCCTTGCTTTCTTCATGTCACAATGCCTCCTTGTCTGCAAGTGGCCATACCTGTGAGTTCAATCATCTGCCATCATGTCATCATAGTCTCCTTGGATTGAAAAAGATCCATCATGAGTGTCACCATGGCTCCTCCGTTCCATGTGGCCTTGCCTGTTGGTTTAATCATCTTCCATCATGTCACAATGGTCTCCTTGGTCTGAAAAAGCTCCAATGTGTCACAGTGGCCTCTTGCTTCCATGCGCCATGCGGATCTGTTGTGTCACTATGGAATCCTTGCTTTCTTTGTGTGAGAACGGCTGCTTGGCTTCAAGTGGCCTTACCTGTGAGTTCAATCATCTTCCATCATGTCCCAACGGTCTCCTTGGACTGAAAAAGCTCCTCTGTGTCCCAGTGGTTCCTTGGTTCCATGTGGTTCTGTTAGGCCACAGTGGAATCCTTGCTTTCTTCATGTCAAAATGCCTCTTTGTCTCCATGTGGCCTTACCTGTGAGTTCAATCATCTTCCATCATGTCACAATCGTCTCCTGAGTTTGAAAAAACTCCCCTGTGTCACAGTGGCTCCTTGGTTCCATGTGGTTCAGTCAGGCCACAGTGGAAGCCTTGCCTTCGTCATGTCACAATGCCTCCTTGGCTCCATGTGGCCTTACCTGTTGGTTTATTCTTCTTCCATCATGTCATAATGGTCTCCTTGGTCTGAAAAAGCTCCAATGTGTCACAGTGGCCTCTTGGTTCCATGCGGTTCTGTCGTGTCACAATGGAGTCCTTGCTTTCTTCATATCAAAACGACTCCTTGACTGCATGTGGCCTTGCCTGTTTGTTCAATCATCTGCCATCATGTCATAATAGTCTCCTTGGATTGAAAAAGCTCTACAGAGTGTCACCATGGCTCCTCCGTTCCATGTGGCCTTACCTGTTGGTTTAATCTTCTTCCATCATGTCACAATGGTCTCCTTGGTCTGAAAAAGCTCCAATGTGTCACAGTGGCCTCTTGGTTCCATGTGCCATGTGGTTCTGTTGTGTCACAATGGAATCCTTGCTTTCTTCGTGTCAAAACGACTCCCTGTCTGCATGTGGCCTTACCTGTTGGTTCAATCATCTTCCATCATGTCCCAATGGTCTCCTTGGTCTGAAAAACCTCCACTGTGTCCCAGTGGCTCCTTGGTTCCATGTGGTTCTGTTAGGCCACAATGGAATCCTTGCTTTCTTCATGTCACAATGCCTCCTTGGCTCCATGTGGCCTTACCTCTGAGTTCAATCATCTGACATCATGTCATAATAGTCTCCTTGGATTGAAAAAGCTCTACAGTGTCACCATGGCGCCATGATTCCATGTGGCCTTACCTGTTGGTTCAATCATCTTCCATCATGTCGCAATAACTCCTTAGTCTGAATAAGCTCCAATGTGTCACAGTGGCCACTTGGTTCCATGCGCCATGTGGTTCTGTTGTGTCACAACGAGTCTTTGCTTTCTTCATATCAAATCGACTCCTTGAATGTATGTGGCCTAACCTGTAGGTTCAATCATCTTCCATCACGTCACAATGGTCTCCTTGGTTTCCAAAAGTTCCATTGTGTCACAGTGGCCCCTTGGTTCCATGCAGTTCTGTCACGTCACAATGGAATCCTTGTTTTCTTCTTGTCACAATGGCCCTTGGCTCCATGTGGCCTTGCCTGTTGGTTTCAGCATCTTCCATCATGTCACAATGACTCCTTGGTCTCAAAAAGCTCCACTGTGTAACTGTGGCCCCTTGGTTCCATGCGCCATGCGGATCTCTCGTGTCACAATGGAATCCTTGCTTTCTTTGTGTGAGAACGGCTGCTTGGCTTCAAGTGGCCTTACCTGTGTGTTCAATCACTTCCATTGTGTCGCAATGGTCTCCTTGGCCTTAAAAAGCTCCTCTGTGTCCCAGTGGCTCCTTGGTTCGATGTGGTTCTATTAGGCACCACTGGAATCCTTGCTTTCTCTGTGTCACAATGCCTCCTTGTCTCCATGTGGCCTTACCTCTGAGTTCAATCATCTGCCATCATGTCATAATAGTCTCCTTGGATTGCAAAGCTCTACAGTGTCACCATGGCTCCTCATTTTAATGTGGCCTTACCTGTGAGTTCAATCATCTTCCATCAGGTCACAATCGTCTCCTGAGTTTGAAAAAACTCCCCTGTGTCACAGTGGCTCCTTGGTTCCATGTGGTTCAGTCAGGCCACAGTGGAAGCCTTGCCTTCGTCATGTCACAATGCCTCCTTGGCTCCATGTGGCCTTACCTGTTGGCTTATTCTTCTTCCATCATGTCATAATGGACTCCTTGGTCTGAAAAAGCTCCAATGTGTCACAGTGGCCTCTTGGTTCCATGCGGCTCTGTCGTGTCACAATGGAGTCCTTGCTTTCTTCATATCAAAACGACTCCTTGACTGCATGTGGCCTTGCCTGTTTGTTCAATCATCTGCCATCATGTCACAATCATCTCCTGAGTTGGAAAAAACTCCTCTGTGTCACAGTGGCTCCATGGTTCCATGATGTTCTCTTAGGCCGCAATGGAATCCTTGCTTTCGTCATGTCACAGTGCCTCCTTGGCTCCATGTGGCCTTACCTCTGAGTTCAATCATCTTCCATCACGTCACCATAATCTCCTTGGCTTGAAAAAGCTCAACAGTGTCACCAGGGCTCCTTCATTCCATGGGGCCTTACCTGTTGGTTCAATCATCTTCCAGCATGTCACAATGGTCTTCTTGGTCTGAAAAAGTTCCACTGTGTCACAGCAGCCGGCCCCTTGGTTTCAAGTGGTTCAGTTAGGCCACAATGGAATCCTTGCTTTCTTCATGTCACAATGCCTCCTTGTCTGCAAGTGGCCATACCTGTGAGTTCAATCATCTGCCATCATGTCATAATAGTCTCCTTGGATTGCAAAGCTCTACAGTGTCACCATGGCTCCTCATTTTAATGTGGCCTTACCTGTGAGTTCAATCATCTTCCATCAGGTCACAATCGTCTCCTGAGTTTGAAAAAACTCCCCTGTGTCACAGTGGCTCCTTGGTTCCATGTGGTTCAGTCAGGCCACAGTGGAAGCCTTGCCTTCGTCATGTCACAATGCCTCCTTGGCTCCATGTGGCCTTACCTGTTGGTTTATTCTTCTTCCATCATGTCATAATGGTCTCCTTGGTCTGAAAAAGCTCCAATGTGTCACAGTGGCCTCTTGGTTCCATGCGGTTCTGTCGTGTCACAATGGAGTCCTTGCTTTCTTCATATCAAAACGACTCCTTGACTGCATGTGGCCTTGCCTGTTTGTTCAATCATCTGCCATCATGTCACAATCATCTCCTGAGTTTGAAAAAACTCCACTGTGTCACAGTGGCTCCATGGTTCCATGATGTTCTCTTAGGCCGCAATGGAATCCTTGCTTTCGTCATGTCACAGTGCCTCCTTGGCTCCATGTGGCCTTACCTCTGAGTTCAATCATCTTCCATCACGTCACCATAATCTCCTTGGCTTGAAAAAGCTCTACAGTGTCACCAGGGCTCCTTCATTCCATGGGGCCTTACCTGTTGGTTCAATCATCTTCCAGCATGTCACAATGGTCTTCTTGGTCTGAAAAAGTTCCACTGTGTCACAGCAGCCGGCCCCTTGGTTTCAAGTGGTTCAGTTAGGCCACAATGGAATCCTTGCTTTCTTCATGTCACAATGCCTCCTTGTCTGCAAGTGGCCATACCTGTGAGTTCAATCATCTGCCATCATGTCATAATAGTCTCCTTGGATTGCAAAGCTCTACAGTGTCACGATGGCTCCTCATTTTAATGTGGCCTTACCTGTGAGTTCAATCATCTTCCATCAGGTCACAATCGTCTCCTGAGTTTGAAAAAACTCCCCTGTGTCACAGTGGCTCCTTGGTTCCATGTGGTTCAGTCAGGCCACAGTGGAAGCCTTGCCTTCGTCATGTCACAATGCCTCCTTGGCTCCATGTGGCCTTACCTGTTGGTTTATTCTTCTTCCATCATGTCATAATGGTCTCCTTGGTCTGAAAAAGCTCCAATGTGTCACAGTGGCCTCTTGGTTCCATGCGGTTCTGTCGTGTCACAATGGAGTCCTTGCTTTCTTCATATCAAAACGACTCCTTGACTGCATGTGGCCTTGCCTGTTTGTTCAATCATCTGCCATCATGTCACAATCATCTCCTGAGTTGGAAAAAACTCCACTGTGTCACAGTGGCTCCATGGTTCCATGATGTTCTCTTAGGCCGCAATGGAATCCTTGCTTTCGTCATGTCACAGTGCCTCCTTGGCTCCATGTGGCCTTACCTCTGAGTTCAATCATCTTCCATCACGTCACCATAATCTCCTTGGCTTGAAAAAGCTCTACAGTGTCACCAGGGCTCCTTCATTCCATGGGGCCTTACCTGTTGGTTCAATCATCTTCCAGCATGTCACAATGGTCTTCTTGGTCTGAAAAAGTTCCACTGTGTCACAGCAGCCGGCCCCTTGGTTTCAAGTGGTTCAGTTAGGCCACAATGGAATCCTTGCTTTCTTCATGTCACAATGCCTCCTTGTCTGCAAGTGGCCATACCTGTGAGTTCAATCATCTGCCATCATGTCATCATAGTCTCCTTGGATTGAAAAAGATCCATCATGAGTGTCACCATGGCTCCTCCGTTCCATGTGGCCTTACCTGTTGGTTTAATCATCTTCCATCATGTCACAATGGTCTCCTTGGTCTGAAAAAGCTCCAATGTGTCACAGTGGCCTCTTGCTTCCATGCGCCATGCGGATCTGTTGTGTCACTATGGAATCCTTGCTTTCTTTGTGTGAGAACGGCTGCTTGGCTTCAAGTGGCCTTACCTGTGAGTTCAATCATCTTCCATCATGTCCCAACGGTCTCCTTGGACTGAAAAAGCTCCTCTGTGTCCCAGTGGTTCCTTGGTTCCATGTGGTTCTGTTAGGCCACAGTGGAATCCTTGCTTTCTTCATGTCAAAATGCCTCCTTGTCTCCATGTGGCCTTACCTGTGAGTTCAATCATCTTCCATCATGTCGCAATCGTCTCCTGAGTTTGAAAAAACTCCCCTGTGTCACAGTGGCTCCTTGGTTCCATGTGGTTCAGTCAGGCCACAGTGGAATCCTTGCCTTCGTCATGTCACAATGCCTCCTTGGCTCCATGTGGCCTTACCTGTTGGTTTATTCTACTTCCATCATGTCATAATGGTCTCCTTGGTCTGAAAAAGCTCCAATGTGTCACAGTGGCCTCTTGGTTCCATGCGGTTCTGTCGTGTCACAATGGAGTCCTTGCTTTCTTCATATCAATGCGACTCCTTGACTGCATGTGGCCTTGCCTGTTTGTTCAATCATCTGCCATCATGTCATAATAGTCTCCTTGGATTGAAAAAGCTCTACAGAGTGTCACCATGGCTCCTCCGTTCCATGTGGCCTTACCTGTTGGTTTAATCTTCTTCCATCATGTCACAATGGTCTCCTTGGTCTGAAAAAGCTCCAATGTGTCACAGTGGCCTCTTGGTTCCATGTGCCATGTGGTTCTGTTGTGTCACAATGGAATCCTTGCTTTCTTCGTGTCAAAACGACTCCCTGTCTGCATGTGGCCTTACCTGTTGGTTCAATCATCTTCCATCATGTCCCAATGGTCTCCTTGGTCTGAAAAACCTCCACTGTGTCCCAGTGGCTCCTTGGTTCCATGTGGTTCTGTTAGGCCACAATGGAATCCTTGCTTTCTTCATGTCACAATGCCTCCTTGGCTCCATGTGGCCTTACCTCTGAGTTCAATCATCTGACATCATGTCATAATAGTCTCCTTGGATTGAAAAAGCTCTACAGTGTCACCATGGCGCCATGATTCCATGTGGCCTTACCTGTTGGTTCAATCATCTTCCATCATGTCGCAATAACTCCTTAGTCTGAATAAGCTCCAATGTGTCACAGTGGCCACTTGGTTCCATGCGCCATGTGGTTCTGTTGTGTCACAACGAGTCTTTGCTTTCTTCATATCAAATCGACTCCTTGAATGTATGTGGCCTAACCTGTAGGTTCAATCATCTTCCATCACGTCACAATGGTCTCCTTGGTTTCCAAAAGCTCCATTGTGTCACAGTGGCCCCTTGGTTCCATGCAGTTCTGTCACGTCACAATGGAATCCTTGTTTTCTTCTTGTCACAATGGCCCTTGGCTCCATGTGGCCTTGCCTGTTGGTTTCAGCATCTTCCATCATGTCACAATGACTCCTTGGTCTCAAAAAGCTCCACTGTGTAACTGTGGCCCCTTGGTTCCATGCGCCATGCGGATCTCTCGTGTCACAATGGAATCCTTGCTTTCTTTGTGTGAGAACGGCTGCTTGGCTTCAAGTGGCCTTACCTGTGTGTTCAATCACTTCCATTGTGTCGCAATGGTCTCCTTGGCCTTAAAAAGCTCCTCTGTGTCCCAGTGGCTCCTTGGTTCGATGTGGTTCTATTAGGCACCACTGGAATCCTTGCTTTCTCTGTGTCACAATGCCTCCTTGTCTCCATGTGACCTTACCTCTGAGTTCAATCATCTGCCATCATGTCATAATAGTCTCCTTGGATTGCAAAGCTCTACAGTGTCACCATGGCTCCTCATTTTAATGTGGCCTTACCTGTGAGTTCAATCATCTTCCATCAGGTCACAATCGTCTCCTGAGTTTGAAAAAACTCCCCTGTGTCACAGTGGCTCCTTGGTTCCATGTGGTTCAGTCAGGCCACAGTGGAAGCCTTGCCTTCGTCATGTCACAATGCCTCCTTGGCTCCATGTGGCCTTACCTGTTGGTTTATTCTTCTTCCATCATGTCATAATGGTCTCCTTGGTCTGAAAAAGCTCCAATGTGTCACAGTGGCCTCTTGGTTCCATGCGGTTCTGTCGTGTCACAATGGAGTCCTTGTTTTCTTCATATCAAAACGACTCCTTGACTGCATGTGGCCTTGCCTGTTTGTTCAATCATCTGCCATCATGTCACAATCATCTCCTGAGTTGGAAAAAACTCCACTGTGTCACAGTGGCTCCATGGTTCCATGATGTTCTCTTAGGCCGCAATGGAATCCTTGCTTTCGTCATGTCACAGTGCCTCCTTGGCTCCATGTGGCCTTACCTCTGAGTTCAATCATCTTCCATCACGTCACCATAATCTCCTTGGCTTGAAAAAGCTCTACAGTGTCACCAGGGCTCCTTCATTCCATGGGGCCTTACCTGTTGGTTCAATCATCTTCCAGCATGTCACAATGGTCTTCTTGGTCTGAAAAAGTTCCACTGTGTCACAGCAGCCGGCCCCTTGGTTTCAAGTGGTTCAGTTAGGCCACAATGGAATCCTTGCTTTCTTCATGTCACAATGCCTCCTTGTCTGCAAGTGGCCATACCTGTGAGTTCAATCATCTGCCATCATGTCATCATAGTCTCCTTGGATTGAAAAAGATCCATCATGAGTGTCACCATGGCTCCTCCGTTCCATGTGGCCTTGCCTGTTGGTTTAATCATCTTCCATCATGTCACAATGGTCTCCTTGGTCTGAAAAAGCTCCAATGCGTCACAGTGGCCTCTTGCTTCCATGCGCCATGCGGATCTGTTGTGTCACTATGGAATCCTTGCTTTCTTTGTGTGAGAACGGCTGCTTGGCTTCAAGTGGCCTTACCTGTGAGTTCAATCATCTTCCATCATGTCCCAACGGTCTCCTTGGACTGAAAAAGCTCCTCTGTGTCCCAGTGGTTCCTTGGTTCCATGTGGTTCTGTTAGGCCACAGTGGAATCCTTGCTTTCTTCATGTCAAAATGCCTCTTTGTCTCCATGTGGCCTTACCTGTGAGTTCAATCATCTTCCATCATGTCGCAATCGTCTCCTGAGTTTGAAAAAACTCCCCTGTGTCACAGTGGCTCCTTGGTTCCATGTGGTTCAGTCAGGCCACAGTGGAATCCTTGCCTTCGTCATGTCACAATGCCTCCTTGGCTCCATGTGGCCTTACCTGTTGGTTTATTCTACTTCCATCATGTCATAATGGTCTCCTTGGTCTGAAAAAGCTCCAATGTGTCACAGTGGCCTCTTGGTTCCATGCGGTTCTGTCGTGTCACAATGGAGTCCTTGCTTTCTTCATATCAAAACGACTCCTTGACTGCATGTGGCCTTGCCTGTTTGTTCAATCATCTGCCATCATGTCATAATAGTCTCCTTGGATTGAAAAAGCTCTACAGAGTGTCACCATGGCTCCTCCGTTCCATGTGGCCTTACCTGTTGGTTTAATCTTCTTCCATCATGTCACAATGGTCTCCTTGGTCTGAAAAAGCTCCAATGTGTCACAGTGGCCTCTTGGTTCCATGTGCCATGTGGTTCTGTTGTGTCACAATGGAATCCTTGCTTTCTTCGTGTCAAAACGACTCCCTGTCTGCATGTGGCCTTACCTGTTGGTTCAATCATCTTCCATCATGTCCCAATGGTCTCCTTGGTCTGAAAAACCTCCACTGTGTCCCAGTGGCTCCTTGGTTCCATGTGGTTCTGTTAGGCCACAATGGAATCCTTGCTTTCTTCATGTCACAATGCCTCCCTGGCTCCATGTGGCCTTACCTCTGAGTTCAATCATCTGACATCATGTCATAATAGTCTCCTTGGATTGAAAAAGCTCTACAGTGTCACCATGGCGCCATGATTCCATGTGGCCTTACCTGTTGGTTCAATCATCTTCCATCATGTCGCAATAACTCCTTAGTCTGAATAAGCTCCAATGTGTCACAGTGGCCACTTGGTTCCATGCGCCATGTGGTTCTGTTGTGTCACAACGAGTCTTTGCTTTCTTCATATCAAATCGACTCCTTGAATGTATGTGGCCTAACCTGTAGGTTCAATCATATTCCATCACGTCACAATGGTCTCCTTGGTTTCCAAAAGCTCCATTGTGTCACAGTGGCCCCTTGGTTCCATGCAGTTCTGTCACGTCACAATGGAATCCTTGTTTTCTTCTTGTCACAATGGCCCTTGGCTCCATGTGGCCTTGCCTGTTGGTTTCAGCATCTTCCATCATGTCACAATGACTCCTTGGTCTCAAAAAGCTCCACTGTGTAACTGTGGCCCCTTGGTTCCATGCGCCATGCGGATCTCTCGTGTCACAATGGAATCCTTGCTTTCTTTGTGTGAGAACGGCTGCTTGGCTTCAAGTGGCCTTACCTGTGTGTTCAATCACTTCCATTGTGTCGCAATGGTCTCCTTGGCCTTAAAAAGCTCCTCTGTGTCCCAGTGGCTCCTTGGTTCGATGTGGTTCTATTAGGCACCACTGGAATCCTTGCTTTCTCTGTGTCACAATGCCTCCTTGTCTCCATGTGGCCTTACCTCTGAGTTCAATCATCTGCCATCATGTCATAATAGTCTCCTTGGATTGCAAAGCTCTACAGTGTCACCATGGCTCCTCATTTTAATGTGGCCTTACCTGTGAGTTCAATCATCTTCCATCATGTCACAATCGTCTCCTGAGTTTGAAAAAACTCCCCTGTGTCACAGTGGCTCCTTGGTTCCATGTGGTTCAGTCAGGCCACAGTGGAAGCCTTGCCTTCGTCATGTCACAATGCCTCCTTGGCTCCATGTGGCCTTACCTGTTGGTTTATTCTTCTTCCATCATGTCATAATGGTCTCCTAGGACTGAAAAAGCTCCAATGTGTCACAGTGGCCTCTTGGTTCCATGCGGTTCTGTCGTGTCACAATGGAGTCCTTGCTTTCTTCATATCAAAACGACTCCTTGACTGCATGTGGCCTTGCCTGTTTGTTCAATCATCTGCCATCATGTCACAATCATCTCCTGAGTTGGAAAAAACTCCACTGTGTCACAGTGGCTCCATGGTTCCATGATGTTCTCTTAGGCCGCAATGGAATCCTTGCTTTCGTCATGTCACAGTGCCTCCTTGGCTCCATGTGGCCTTACCTCTGAGTTCAATCATCTTCCATCACGTCACCATAATCTCCTTGGCTTGAAAAAGCTCTACAGTGTCACCAGGGCTCCTTCATTCCATGGGGCCTTACCTGTTGGTTCAATCATCTTCCAGCATGTCACAATGGTCTTCTTGGTCTGAAAAAGTTCCACTGTGTCACAGCAGCCGGCCCCTTGGTTTCAAGTGGTTCAGTTAGGCCACAATGGAATCCTTGCTTTCTTCATGTCACAATGCCTCCTTGTCTGCAAGTGGCCATACCTGTGAGTTCAATCATCTGCCATCATGTCATAATAGTCTCCTTGGATTGCAAAGCTCTACAGTGTCACCATGGCTCCTCATTTTAATGTGGCCTTACCTGTGAGTTCAATCATCTTCCATCAGGTCACAATCGTCTCCTGAGTTTGAAAAAACTCCCCTGTGTCACAGTGGCTCCTTGGTTCCATGTGGTTCAGTCAGGCCACAGTGGAAGCCTTGCCTTCGTCATGTCACAATGCCTCCTTGGCTCCATGTGGCCTTACCTGTTGGTTTATTCTTCTTCCATCATGTCATAATGGTCTCCTTGGTCTGAAAAAGCTCCAATGTGTCACAGTGGCCTCTTGGTTCCATGCGGTTCTGTCGTGTCACAATGGAGTCCTTGCTTTCTTCATATCAAAACGACTCCTTGACTGCATGTGGCCTTGCCTGTTTGTTCAATCATCTGCCATCATGTCACAATCATCTCCTGAGTTGGAAAAAACTCCACTGTGTCACAGTGGCTCCATGGTTCCATGATGTTCTCTTAGGCCGCAATGGAATCCTTGCTTTCGTCATGTCACAGTGCCTCCTTGGCTCCATGTGGCCTTACCTCTGAGTTCAATCATCTTCCATCACGTCACCATAATCTCCTTGGCTTGAAAAAGCTCTACAGTGTCACCAGGGCTCCTTCATTCCATGGGGCCTTACCTGTTGGTTCAATCATCTTCCAGCATGTCACAATGGTCTTCTTGGTCTGAAAAAGTTCCACTGTGTCACAGCAGCCGGCCCCTTGGTTTCAAGTGGTTCAGTTAGGCCACAATGGAATCCTTGCTTTCTTCATGTCACAATGCCTCCTTGTCTGCAAGTGGCCATACCTGTGAGTTCAATCATCTGCCATCATGTCATCATAGTCTCCTTGGATTGAAAAAGATCCATCATGAGTGTCACCATGGCTCCTCCGTTCCATGTGGCCTTACCTGTTGGTTTAATCATCTTCCATCATGTCACAATGGTCTCCTTGGTCTGAAAAAGCTCCAATGTGTCACAGTGGCCTCTTGCTTCCATGCGCCATGCGGATCTGTTGTGTCACTATGGAATCCTTGCTTTCTTTGTGTGAGAACGGCTGCTTGGCTTCAAGTGGCCTTACCTGTGAGTTCAATCATCTTCCATCATGTCCCAACGGTCTCCTTGGACTGAAAAAGCTCCTCTGTGTCCCAGTGGTTCCTTGGTTCCATGTGGTTCTGTTAGGCCACAGTGGAATCCTTGCTTTCTTCATGTCAAAATGCCTCTTTGTCTCCATGTGGCCTTACCTGTGAGTTCAATCATCTTCCATCATGTCGCAATCGTCTCCTGAGTTTGAAAAAACTCCCCTGTGTCAGAGTGGCTCCTTGGTTCCATGTGGTTCAGTCAGGCCACAGTGGAATCCTTGCCTTCGTCATGTCACAATGCCTCCTTGGCTCCATGTGGCCTTACCTGTTGGTTTATTCTACTTCCATCATGTCATAATGGTCTCCTTGGTCTGAAAAAGCTCCAATGTGTCACAGTGGCCTCTTGGTTCCATGCAGTTCTGTCGTGTCACAATGGAGTCCTTGCTTTCTTCATATCAATGCGACTCCTTGACTGCATGTGGCCTTGCCTGTTTGTTCAATCATCTGCCATCATGTCATAATAGTCTCCTTGGATTGAAAAAGCTCTACAGAGTGTCACCATGGCTCCTCCGTTCCATGTGGCCTTACCTGTTGGTTTAATCTTCTTCCATCATGTCACAATGGTCTCCTTGGTCTGAAAAAGCTCCAATGTGTCACAGTGGCCTCTTGGTTCCATGTGCCATGTGGTTCTGTTGTGTCACAATGGAATCCTTGCTTTCTTCGTGTCAAAACGACTCCCTGTCTGCATGTGGCCTTACCTGTTGGTTCAATCATCTTCCATCATGTCCCAATGGTCTCCTTGGTCTGAAAAACCTCCACTGTGTCCCAGTGGCTCCTTGGTTCCATGTGGTTCAGTTAGGCCACAATGGAATCCTTGCTTTCTTCATGTCACAATGCCTCCTTGGCTCCATGTGGCCTTACCTCTGAGTTCAATCATCTGACATCATGTCATAATAGTCTCCTTGGATTGAAAAAGCTCTACAGTGTCACCATGGCGCCATGATTCCATGTGGCCTTACCTGTTGGTTCAATCATCTTCCATCATGTCGCAATAACTCCTTAGTCTGAATAAGCTCCAATGTGTCACAGTGGCCACTTGGTTCCATGCGCCATGTGGTTCTGTTGTGTCACAACGAGTCTTTGCTTTCTTCATATCAAATCGACTCCTTGAATGTATGTGGCCTAACCTGTAGGTTCAATCATCTTCCATCACGTCACAATGGTCTCCTTGGTTTCCAAAAGCTCCATTGTGTCACAGTGGCCCCTTGGTTCCATGCAGTTCTGTCACGTCACAATGGAATCCTTGTTTTCTTCTTGTCAGAATGGCCCTTGGCTCCATGTGGCCTTGCCTGTTGGTTTCAGCATCTTCCATCATGTCACAATGACTCCTTGGTCTCAAAAAGCTCCACTGTGTAACTGTGGCCCCTTGGTTCCATGCGCCATGCGGATCTCTCGTGTCACAATGGAATCCTTGCTTTCTTTGTGTGAGAACGGCTGCTTGGCTTCAAGTGGCCTTACCTGTGTGTTCAATCACTTCCATTGTGTCGCAATGGTCTCCTTGGCCTTAAAAAGCTCCTCTGTGTCCCAGTGGCTCCTTGGTTCGATGTGGTTCTATTAGGCACCACTGGAATCCTTGCTTTCTCTGTGTCACAATGCCTCCTTGTCTCCATGTGGCCTTACCTCTGAGTTCAATCATCTGCCATCATGTCATAATAGTCTCCTTGGATTGCAAAGCTCTACAGTGTCACCATGGCTCCTCATTTTAATGTGGCCTTACCTGTGAGTTCAATCATCTTCCATCAGGTCACAATCGTCTCCTGAGTTTGAAAAAACTCCCCTGTGTCAGAGTGGCTCCTTGGTTCCATGTGGTTCAGTCAGGCCACAGTGGAAGCCTTGCCTTCGTCATGTCACAATGCCTCCTTGGCTCCATGTGGCCTTACCTGTTGGTTTATTCTACTTCCATCATGTCATAATGGTCTCCTTGGTCTGAAAAAGCTCCAATGTGTCACAGTGGCCTCTTGGTTCCATGCAGTTCTGTCGTGTCACAATGGAGTCCTTGCTTTCTTCATATCAATGCGACTCCTTGACTGCATGTGGCCTTGCCTGTTTGTTCAATCATCTGCCATCATGTCATAATAGTCTCCTTGGATTGAAAAAGCTCTACAGAGTGTCACCATGGCTCCTCCGTTCCATGTGGCCTTACCTGTTGGTTTAATCTTCTTCCATCATGTCACAATGGTCTCCTTGGTCTGAAAAAGCTCCAATGTGTCACAGTGGCCTCTTGGTTCCATGTGCCATGTGGTTCTGTTGTGTCACAATGGAATCCTTGCTTTCTTCGTGTCAAAACGACTCCCTGTCTGCATGTGGCCTTACCTGTTGGTTCAATCATCTTCCATCATGTCCCAATGGTCTCCTTGGTCTGAAAAACCTCCACTGTGTCCCAGTGGCTCCTTGGTTCCATGTGGTTCAGTTAGGCCACAATGGAATCCTTGCTTTCTTCATGTCACAATGCCTCCTTGGCTCCATGTGGCCTTACCTCTGAGTTCAATCATCTGACATCATGTCATAATAGTCTCCTTGGATTGAAAAAGCTCTACAGTGTCACCATGGCGCCATGATTCCATGTGGCCTTACCTGTTGGTTCAATCATCTTCCATCATGTCGCAATAACTCCTTAGTCTGAATAAGCTCCAATGTGTCACAGTGGCCACTTGGTTCCATGCGCCATGTGGTTCTGTTGTGTCACAACGAGTCTTTGCTTTCTTCATATCAAATCGACTCCTTGAATGTATGTGGCCTAACCTGTAGGTTCAATCATCTTCCATCACGTCACAATGGTCTCCTTGGTTTCCAAAAGCTCCATTGTGTCACAGTGGCCCCTTGGTTCCATGCAGTTCTGTCACGTCACAATGGAATCCTTGTTTTCTTCTTGTCAGAATGGCCCTTGGCTCCATGTGGCCTTGCCTGTTGGTTTCAGCATCTTCCATCATGTCACAATGACTCCTTGGTCTCAAAAAGCTCCACTGTGTAACTGTGGCCCCTTGGTTCCATGCGCCATGCGGATCTCTCGTGTCACAATGGAATCCTTGCTTTCTTTGTGTGAGAACGGCTGCTTGGCTTCAAGTGGCCTTACCTGTGTGTTCAATCACTTCCATTGTGTCGCAATGGTCTCCTTGGCCTTAAAAAGCTCCTCTGTGTCCCCAGTGGCTCCTTGGTTCGATGTGGTTCTATTAGGCACCACTGGAATCCTTGCTTTCTCTGTGTCACAATGCCTCCTTGTCTCCATGTGGCCTTACCTCTGAGTTCAATCATCTGCCATCATGTCATAATAGTCTCCTTGGATTGCAAAGCTCTACAGTGTCACCATGGCTCCTCATTTTAATGTGGCCTTACCTGTGAGTTCAATCATCTTCCATCAGGTCACAATCGTCTCCTGAGTTTGAAAAAACTCCCCTGTGTCACAGTGGCTCCTTGGTTCCATGTGGTTCAGTCAGGCCACAGTGGAAGCCTTGCCTTCGTCATGTCACAATGCCTCCTTGGCTCCATGTGGCCTTACCTGTTGGTTTATTCTTCTTCCATCATGTCATAATGGTCTCCTTGGTCTGAAAAAGCTCCAATGTGTCACAGTGGCCTCTTGGTTCCATGCGGTTCTGTCGTGTCACAATGGAGTCCTTGCTTTCTTCATATCAAAACGACTCCTTGACTGCATGTGGCCTTGCCTGTTTGTTCAATCATCTGCCATCATGTCACAATCATCTCCTGAGTTGGAAAAAAACTCCACTGTGTCACAGTGGCTCCATGGTTCCATGATGTTCTCTTAGGCCGCAATGGAATCCTTGCTTTCGTCATGTCACAGTGCCTCCTTGGCTCCATGTGGCCTTACCTCTGAGTTCAATCATCTTCCATCACGTCACCATAATCTCCTTGGCTTGAAAAAGCTCTACAGTGTCACCAGGGCTCCTTCATTCCATGGGGCCTTCCCTGTTGGTTCAATCATCTCCCAGCATGTCACAATGGTCTTCTTGGTCTGAAAAAGTTCCACTGTGTCACAGCAGCCGGCCCCTTGGTTTCAAGTGGTTCAGTTAGGCCACAATGGAATCCTTGCTTTCTTCATGTCACAATGCCTCCTTGTCTGCAAGTGGCCATACCTGTGAGTTCAATCATCTGCCATCATGTCATCATAGTCTCCTTGGATTGAAAAAGATCCATCATGAGTGTCACCATGGCTCCTCCGTTCCATGTGGCCTTACCTGTTGGTTTAATCATCTTCCATCATGTCACAATGGTCTCCTTGGTCTGAAAAAGCTCCAATGTGTCACAGTGGCCTCTTGCTTCCATGCGCCATGCGGATCTGTTGTGTCACTATGGAATCCTTGCTTTCTTTGTGTGAGAACGGCTGCTTGGCTTCAAGTGGCCTTACCTGTGAGTTCAATCATCTTCCATCATGTCCCAACGGTCTCCTTGGACTGAAAAAGCTCCTCTGTGTCCCAGTGGTTCCTTGGTTCCATGTGGTTCTGTTAGGCCACAGTGGAATCCTTGCTTTCTTCATGTCAAAATGCCTCTTTGTCTCCATGTGGCCTTACCTGTGAGTTCAATCATCTTCCATCATGTCACAATCGTCTCCTGAGTTTGAAAAAACTCCCCTGTGTCAGAGTGGCTCCTTGGTTCCATGTGGTTCAGTCAGGCCACAGTGGAATCCTTGCCTTCGTCATGTCACAATGCCTCCTTGGCTCCATGTGGCCTTACCTGTTGGTTTATTCTTCTTCCATCATGTCATAATGGTCTCCTAGGACTGAAAAAGCTCCAATGTGTCACAGTGGCCTCTTGGTTCCATGCGCCATGCGGTTCTGTCGTGTCACAATGGAGTCCTTGCTTTCTTCATATCAAAACGACTCCTTGACTGCATGTGGCCTTGCCTGTTTGTTCAATCATCTGCCATCATGTCACAATCATCTCCTGAGTTGGAAAAAACTCCACTGTGTCACAGTGGCTCCATGGTTTCATGATGTTCTCTTAGGCCGCAATGGAATCCTTGCTTTCGTCATGTCACAGTGCCTCCTTGGCTCCATGTGGCCTTACCTCTGAGTTCAATCATCTTCCATCACGTCACCATAATCTCCTTGGCTTGAAAAAGCTCTACAGTGTCACCAGGGCTCCTTCATTCCATGGGGCCTTACCTGTTGGTTCAATCATCTTCCATCATGTCACAATGGTCTCCTGGGTCTGAAAAAGTTCCACTGTGTCACAGCGGCCGGCCCCTTAGTTTCATGTGGTTCAGTTAGGCCACAATGGAATCCTTGCTTTCTTCATGTCACAATGCCTCCTTGTCTCCATGTGGCCTTACCTGTGAGTTCAATCATCTGCCATCATGTCATAATAGTCTCCTTGGATTGAAAAAGCTCTACAGAGTGTCACCATGGCTCCTCCGTTCCATGTGGCCTTACCTGTTGGTTTAATCTTCTTCCATCATGTCACAATGGTCTCCTTGGTCTGAAAAAGCTCCAATGTGTCACAGTGGCCTCTTGGTTCCATGTGCCATGTGGTTCTGTTGTGTCACAATGGAATCCTTGCTTTCTTCGTGTCAAAACGACTCCCTGTCTGCATGTGGCCTTACCTGTGAGTTCAATCATCTTCCATCATGTCCCAATGGTCTCCTTGGTCTGAAAAACCTCCACTGTGTCCCAGTGGCTCCTTGGTTCCATGTGGTTCAGTTAGGCCACAATGGAATCCTTGCTTTCTTCATGTCACAATGCCTCCTTGGCTCCATGTGGCCTTACCTGTGAGTTCAATCATCTGCCATCATGTCATTAATAGTCTCCTTGGATTGCAAAGCTCTACAGTGTCACCATGGCTCCTCATTTTAATGTGGCCTTACCTGTGAGTTCAATCATCTTCCATCAGGTCACAATCGTCTCCTGAGTTTGAAAAAACTCCCCTGTGTCACAGTGGCTCCTTGGTTCCATGTGGTTCAGTCAGGCCACAGTGGAAGCCTTGCCTTCGTCATGTCACAATGCCTCCTTGGCTCCATGTGGCCTTACCTGTTGGTTTATTCTTCTTCCATCATGTCATAATGGTCTCCTTGGTCTGAAAAAGCTCCAATGTGTCACAGTGGCCTCTTGGTTCCATGCGGTTCTGTCGTGTCACAATGGAGTCCTTGCTTTCTTCATATCAAAACGACTCCTTGACTGCATGTGGCCTTGCCTGTTTGTTCAATCATCTGCCATCATGTCACAATCATCTCCTGAGTTGGAAAAAACTCCACTGTGTCACAGTGGCTCCATGGTTCCATGATGTTCTCTTAGGCCGCAATGGAATCCTTGCTTTCGTCATGTCACAGTGCCTCCTTGGCTCCATGTGGCCTTACCTCTGAGTTCAATCATCTTCCATCACGTCACCATAATCTCCTTGGCTTGAAAAAGCTCTACAGTGTCACCAGGGCTCCTTCATTCCATGGGGCCTTACCTGTTGGTTCAATCATCTTCCATCATGTCACAATGGTCTTCTTGGTCTGAAAAAGTTCCACTGTGTCACAGCAGCCGGCCCCTTGGTTTCAAGTGGTTCAGTTAGGCCACAATGGAATCCTTGCTTTCTTCATGTCACAATGCCTCCTTGTCTGCAAGTGGCCATACCTGTGAGTTCAATCATCTGCCATCATGTCATCATAGTCTCCTTGGATTGAAAAAGATCCATCATGAGTGTCACCATGGCTCCTCCGTTCCATGTGGCCTTACCTGTTGGTTTAATCATCTTCCATCATGTCACAATGGTCTCCTTGGTCTGAAAAAGCTCCAATGTGTCACAGTGGCCTCTTGCTTCCATGCGCCATGCGGATCTGTTGTGTCACTATGGAATCCTTGCTTTCTTTGTGTGAGAACGGCTGCTTGGCTTCAAGTGGCCTTACCTGTGAGTTCAATCATCTTCCATCATGTCCCAACGGTCTCCTTGGACTGAAAAAGCTCCTCTGTGTCCCAGTGGTTCCTTGGTTCCATGTGGTTCTGTTAGGCCACAGTGGAATCCTTGCTTTCTTCATGTCAAAATGCCTCTTTGTCTCCATGTGGCCTTACCTGTGAGTTCAATCATCTTCCATCATGTCACAATCGTCTCCTGAGTTTGAAAAAACTCCCCTGTGTCAGAGTGGCTCCTTGGTTCCATGTGGTTCAGTCAGGCCACAGTGGAATCCTTGCCTTCGTCATGTCACAATGCCTCCTTGGCTCCATGTGGCCTTACCTGTTGGTTTATTCTTCTCCCATCATGTCATAATGGTCTCCTAGGACTGAAAAAGCTCCAATGTGTCACAGTGGCCTCTTGGTTCCATGCGCCATGCGGTTCTGTCGTGTCACAATGGAGTCCTTGCTTTCTTCATATCAAAACGACTCCTTGACTGCATGTGGCCTTGCCTGTTTGTTCAATCATCTGCCATCATGTCACAATCATCTCCTGAGTTGGAAAAAACTCCACTGTGTCACAGTGGCTCCATGGTTCCATGATGTTCTCTTAGGCCGCAATGGAATCCTTGCTTTCGTCATGTCACAGTGCCTCCTTGGCTCCATGTGGCCTTACCTCTGAGTTCAATCATCTTCCATCACGTCACCATAATCTCCTTGGCTTGAAAAAGCTCTACAGTGTCACCAGGGCTCCTTCATTCCATGGGGCCTTACCTGTTGGTTCAATCATCTTCCATCATGTCACAATGGTCTCCTGGGTCTGAAAAAGTTCCACTGTGTCACAGCGGCCGGCCCCTTAGTTTCATGTGGTTCAGTTAGGCCACAATGGAATCCTTGCTTTCTTCATGTCACAATGCCTCCTTGTCTCCATGTGGCCTTACCTGTGAGTTCAATCATCTGCCATCATGTCATAATAGTCTCCTTGGATTGAAAAAGCTCTACAGAGTGTCACCATGGCTCCTCCGTTCCATGTGGCCTTACCTGTTGGTTTAATCTTCTTCCATCATGTCACAATGGTCTCCTTGGTCTGAAAAAGCTCCAATGTGTCACAGTGGCCTCTTGGTTCCATGTGCCATGTGGTTCTGTTGTGTCACAATGGAATCCTTGCTTTCTTCGTGTCAAAACGACTCCCTGTCTGCATGTGGCCTTACCTGTGAGTTCAATCATCTTCCATCATGTCCCAATGGTCTCCTTGGTCTGAAAAACCTCCACTGTGTCCCAGTGGCTCCTTGGTTCCATGTGGTTCAGTTAGGCCACAATGGAATCCTTGCTTTCTTCATGTCACAATGCCTCCTTGGCTCCATGTGGCCTTACCTGTGAGTTCAATCATCTGCCATCATGTCATTAATAGTCTCCTTGGATTGCAAAGCTCTACAGTGTCACCATGGCTCCTCATTTTAATGTGGCCTTACCTGTGAGTTCAATCATCTTCCATCAGGTCACAATCGTCTCCTGAGTTTGAAAAAACTCCCCTGTGTCACAGTGGCTCCTTGGTTCCATGTGGTTCAGTCAGGCCACAGTGGAAGCCTTGCCTTCGTCATGTCACAATGCCTCCTTGGCTCCATGTGGCCTTACCTGTTGGTTTATTCTTCTTCCATCATGTCATAATGGTCTCCTTGGTCTGAAAAAGCTCCAATGTGTCACAGTGGCCTCTTGGTTCCATGCGGTTCTGTCGTGTAACAATGGAGTCCTTGCTTTCTTCATATCAAAACGACTCCTTGACTGCATGTGGCCTTGCCTGTTTGTTCAATCATCTTCCATCATGTCGCAATCGTCTCCTGAGTTTGAAAAAACTCCCCTGTGTCACAGTGGCTCCTTGGTTCCATGTGGTTCAGTCAGGCCACAGTGGAATCCTTGCCTTCGTCATGTCACAATGCCTCCTTGGCTCCATGTGGCCTTACCTGTTGGTTTATTCTTCTTCCATCATGTCATAATGGTCTCCTAGGACTGAAAAAGCTCCAATGTGTCACAGTGGCCTCTTGGTTCAATGCGCCATGCGGTTCTGTCGTGTCACAATGGAGTCCTTGCTTTCTTCATATCAAAACGACTCCTTGACTGCATGTGGCCTTGCCTGTTTGTTCAATCATCTGCCATCATGTCACAATCATCTCCTGAGTTGGAAAAAACTCCACTGTGTCACAGTGGCTCCATGGTTCCATGATGTTCTCTTAGGCCGCAATGGAATCCTTGCTTTCGTCATGTCACAGTGCCTCCTTGGCTCCATGTGGCCTTACCTCTGAGTTCAATCATCTTCCATCACGTCACCATAATCTCCTTGGCTTGAAAAAGCTCTACAGTGTCACCAGGGCTCCTTCATTCCATGGGGCCTTACCTGTTGGTTCAATCATCTTCCATCATGTCACAATGGTCTCCTGGGTCTGAAAAAGTTCCACTGTGTCACAGCAGCCGGCCCCTTAGTTTCATGTGGTTCAGTTAGGCCACAATGGAATCCTTGCTTTCTTCATGTCACAATGCCTCCTCGTCTCCATGTGGCCTTACCTGTGAGTTCAATCATCTGCCATCATGTCATAATAGTCTCCTTGGATTGAAAAAGCTCTACAGAGTGTCACCATGGCTCCTCTGTTCCATGTGGCCTTACCTGTTGGTTTAATCTTCTTCCATCATGTCACAATGGTCTCCTTGGTCTGAAAAAGCTCCAATGTGTCACAGTGGCCTCTTGGTTCCATGTGCCATGTGGTTCTGTTGTGTCACAATGGAATCCTTGCTTTCTTCGTGTCAAAACGACTCCCTGTCTGCATGTGGCCTTACCTGTTGGTTCAATCATCTTCCATCATGTCCCAATGGTCTCCTTGGTCTGAAAAACCTCCACTGTGTCCCAGTGGCTCCTTGGTTCCATGTGGTTCAGTTAGGCCACAATGGAATCCTTGCTTTCTTCATGTCACAATGCCTCCTTGGCTCCATGTGGCCTTACCTGTGAGTTCAATCATCTGCCATCATGTCATAATAGTCTCCTTGGATTGAAAAAGCTCTACAGTGTCACCATGGCGCCATGATTCCATGTGGCCTTACCTGTTGGTTCAATCATCTTCCATCATGTCGCAATAACTCCTTAGTCTGAATAAGCTCCAATGTGTCACAGTGGCCACTTGGTTCCACGCGCCATGTGGTTCTGTTGTGTCACAACGAGTCCTTGCTTTCTTCATATCAAATCGACTCCTTGAATGTATGTGGCCTAACCTGTAGGTTCAATCATCTTCCATCACGTCACAATGGTCTCCTTGGTCTGAAAAAGCTCCAATGTGTCACAGTGGCTCCTTGGTTCCATGTGGTTCAGTTGGGCCACAGTGGAATCCTTGCTTTCTTCATGTCACAATGCCTCCTTGGCTCCATGTGGCCTTACCTCTGAGTTCAATCATCTTCCATCATGACACAATAATCTCCTGAGTTTGAGAAAGCTACAGAGTGTCACCATGGCGCCATGATTCCTTGTGGCCTTACCTGTTGGTTCAATCATCTTCCACCATGTCACAATGGTCTCCTTGGTTTCCAAAAGCTCCATTGTGTCACAGTGGCCCCTTGGTTCCATGCAGTTCTGTCACGTCACAATGTTAACCGTGCTTTCTTCTTGTCACAATGGCCCTTGGCTCCATGTGGCCTTGCCTGTTGGTTTCAGCATCTTCCATCATGTCACAATGACTCCTTGGTCTCAAAAAGCTCCACTGTGTAACTGTGGCCCCTTGGTTCCATGCGCCATGCGGATCTCTCGTGTCACAATGGAATCCTTGCTTTCTTTGTGTGAGAACGGCTGCTTGGCTTCAAGTGGCCTTACCTGTGTGTTCAATCACTTCCATTGTGTCGCAATGGTCTCCTTGGCCTTAAAAAGCTCCACTGTGTCACAGTGACTGCTTGGTTCGATGTGGTTCAGTTAGGCACCTCTGGAATCCTTGCTTTCTTCATGTCACAATGCCTCCTTGTCTCCATGTGGCCTTACCTCTGAGTTCAATCATCTGCCATCATGTCATAATAGTCTCCTTGGATTGCAAAGCTCTACAGTGTCACCATGGCTCCTCATTTTAATGTGGCCTTACCTGTGAGTTCAATCATCTGCCATCATGTCACAATCGTCTCCTGAGTTTGAAAAAACTCCCCTGTGTCAGAGTGGCTCCTTGGTTCCATGTGGTTCAGTCAGGCCACAGTGGAATCCTTGCCTTCGTCATGTCACAATGCCTCCTTGGCTCCATGTGGCCTTACCTGTTGGTTTAGTCTTCTTCCATCATGTCATAATGGTCTCCTTGGTCTGAAAAAGTTCCACTGTGTCACAGCAGCCGGCCCCTTGGTTTCAAGTGGTTCAGTTAGGCCACAATGGAATCCTCTCTTTCTTCATGTCACAATGCCTCCTTGTCTGCATGTGGCCATACCTGTGAGTTCAATCATCTGCCATCATGTCATAATAGTCTCCTTGGATTGAAAAAGCTCCATCATGAGTGTCACCATGGCTCCTCCGTTCCATGTGGCCTTACCTGTTGGTTTAATCTTCTTCCATCATGTCACAATGGTCTCCTTGGTCTGAAAAAGCTCCAAAGTGCCAGAGTGGCCTCTTGGTTCCATGCGCCATGCGGTTCTGTTATGTCACAATGGAATCCTTGCTTTCTTCGTGTCAAATC
Source organism: Anomalospiza imberbis (assembly GCF_031753505.1). Classification (NCBI taxonomy): domain Eukaryota; kingdom Metazoa; phylum Chordata; class Aves; order Passeriformes; family Viduidae; genus Anomalospiza; species Anomalospiza imberbis. Next base: position 21,885 of record NW_027100480.1, on the reverse strand, counting down.
GACTCCTTGAATGCATATGGCCTTACCTGTGAGTTCAATCATCTTCCATCATGTCCCAACGGTCTCCTTGGACTGAAAAAGCTCCTCTGTGTCCCAGTGGCTCCTTGGTTCCATGTGGTTCTGTTAGGCCACAGTGGAATCCTTGCTTTCTTCATGTCACAATGCCTCCTTGGCTCCATGTGGCCTTACCTCTGAGTTCAATCATCTGACATCATGTCATAATAGTCTCCTTGGATTGAAAAAGCTCTACAGTGTCACCATGGCGCCATGATTCCATGTGGCCTTACCTGTTGGTTCAATCATCTTCCATCATGTCGCAATAACTCCTTAGTCTGAATAAGCTCCAATGTGTCACAGTGGCCACTTGGTTCCATGCGCCATGTGGTTCTGTTGTGTCACAACGAGTCTTTGCTTTCTTCATATCAAATCGACTCCTTGAATGTATGTGGCCTAACCTGTAGGTTCAATCATCTTCCATCACGTCACAATGGTCTCCTTGGTTTCCAAAAGCTCCATTGTGTCACAGTGGCCCCTTGGTTCCATGCAGTTCTGTCACGTCACAATGTTAACCGTGCTTTCTTCTTGTCACAATGGCCCTTGGCTCCATGTGGCCTTGCCTGTTGGTTTCAGCATCTTCCATCATGTCACAATGACTCCTTGGTCTCAAAAAGCTCCACTGTGTAACTGTGGCCCCTTGGTTCCATGCGCCATGCGGATCTCTCATGTCACAATGGAATCCTTGCTTTCTTTGTGTGAGAACGGCTGCTTGGCTTCAAGTGGCCTTACCTGTGTGTTCAATCACTTCCATTGTGTCGCAATGGTCTCCTTGGCCTTAAAAAGCTCCTCTGTGTCCCAGTGGCTCCTTGGTTCGATGTGGTTCTATTAGGCACCACTGGAATCCTTGCTTTCTCTGTGTCACAATGCCTCCTTGTCTCCATGTGGCCTTACCTCTGAGTTCAATCATCTGCCATCATGTCATAATAGTCTCCTTGGATTGCAAAGCTCTACAGTGTCACCATGGCTCCTCATTTTAATGTGGCCTTACCTGTGAGTTCAATCATCTTCCATCATGTCACAATCGTCTCCTGAGTTTGAAAAAACTCCCCTGTGTCACAGTGGCTCCTTGGTTCCATGTGGTTCAGTCAGGCCACAGTGGAAGCCTTGCCTTCGTCATGTCACAATGCCTCCTTGGCTCCATGTGGCCTTACCTGTTGGTTTATTCTTCTTCCATCATGTCATAATGGTCTCCTTGGTCTGAAAAAGCTCCAATGTGTCACAGTGGCCTCTTGGTTCCATGCGGTTCTGTCGTGTCACAATGGAGTCCTTGCTTTCTTCATATCAAAACGACTCCTTGACTGCATGTGGCCTTGCCTGTTTGTTCAATCATCTGCCATCATGTCACAATCATCTCCTGAGTTGGAAAAAACTCCACTGTGTCACAGTGGCTCCATGGTTCCATGATGTTCTCTTAGGCCGCAATGGAATCCTTGCTTTCGTCATGTCACAGTGCCTCCTTGGCTCCATGTGGCCTTACCTCTGAGTTCAATCATCTTCCATCACGTCACCATAATCTCCTTGGCTTGAAAAAGCTCTACAGTGTCACCAGGGCTCCTTCATTCCATGGGGCCTTACCTGTTGGTTCAATCATCTTCCATCATGTCACAATGGTCTCCTTGGTCTGAAAAAGTTCCACTGTGTCACAGCAGCCGGCCCCTTAGTTTCATGTGGTTCAGTTAGGCCACAATGGAATCCTTGCTTTCTTCATGTCACAATGCCTCCTCGTCTCCATGTGGCCTTACCTGTGAGTTCAATCATCTGCCATCATGTCATAATAGTCTCCTTGGATTGAAAAAGCTCCATCATGAGTGTCACCATGGCTCCTCCGTTCCATGTGGCCTTACCTGTTGGTTTAATCTTCTTCCATCATGTCACAATGGTCTCCCTGGTCTGAAAAAGCTCCACTGTGTCACAGTGGCCCCTTGGTTCCATGCGCCATGCGGTTCTGTTATGTCACAATGGAATCCTTGCTTTCTTCGTGTCAAAACGACTCCCTGTCTGCATGTGGCCTTACCTGTTGGTTCAATCATCTTCCATCATGTCCCAATGGTCTCCTTGGTCTGAAAAACCTCCACTGTGTCCCAGTGGCTCCTTGGTTCCATGTGGTTCAGTTAGGCCACAATGGAATCCTTGCTTTCTTCATGTCACAATGCCTCCTTGGCTCCATGTGGCCTTACCTGTGAGTTCAATCATCTTCCATCATGTCACAATCGTCTCCTGAGTTTGAAAAAACTCCCCTGTGTCAGAGTGGCTCCTTGGTTCCATGTGGTTCAGTCAGGCCACAGTGGAATCCTTGCCTTCGTCATGTCACAATGCCTCCTTGGCTCCATGTGGCCTTACCTGTTGGTTTATTCTTCTTCCATCATGTCATAATGGTCTCCTTGGTCTGAAAAAGTTCCACTGTGTCACAGCAGCCGGCCCCTTGGTTTCAAGTGGTTCAGTTAGGCCACAATGGAATCCTCTCTTTCTTCATGTCACAATGCCTCCTTGTCTGCATGTGGCCATACCTGTGAGTTCAATCATCTGCCATCATGTCATCATAGTCTCCTTGGATTGAAAAAGATCCATCATGAGTGTCACCATGGCTCCTCCGTTCCATGTGGCCTTGCCTGTTGGTTTAATCTTCTTCCATCATGTCACAATGGTCTCCTTGGTCTGAAAAAGCTCCAAAGTGCCAGAGTGGCCTCTTGGTTCCATGCGCCATGCGGTTCTGTTATGTCACAATGGAATCCTTGCTTTCTTCGTGTCAAATCGACTCCTTGAATGCATATGGCCTTACCTGTGAGTTCAATCATCTTCCATCATGTCCCAACGGTCTCCTTGGACTGAAAAAGCTCCTCTGTGTCCCAGTGGCTCCTTGGTTCCATGTGGTTCTGTTAGGCCACAGTGGAATCCTTGCTTTCTTCATGTCACAATGCCTCCTTGGCTCCATGTGGCCTTACCTCTGAGTTCAATCATCTGCCATCATGTCATAATAGTCTCCTTGGATTGAAAAAGCTCTACAGTGTCACCATGGCGCCATGATTCCATGTGGCCTTACCTGTTGGTTCAATCATCTTCCATCATGTCGCAATAACTCCTTAGTCTGAATAAGCTCCAATGTGTCACAGTGGCCACTTGGTTCCATGCGCCATGTGGTTCTGTTGTGTCACAACGAGTCTTTGCTTTCTTCATATCAAATCGACTCCTTGAATGTATGTGGCCTAACCTGTAGGTTCAATCATCTTCCATCACGTCACAATGGTCTCCTTGGTTTCCAAAAGCTCCATTGTGTCACAGTGGCCCCTTGGTTCCATGCAGTTCTGTCACGTCACAATGGAATCCTTGTTTTCTTCTTGTCACAATGGCCCTTGGCTCCATGTGGCCTTGCCTGTTGGTTTCAGCATCTTCCATCATGTCACAATGACTCCTTGGTCTCAAAAAGCTCCACTGTGTAACTGTGGCCCCTTGGTTCCATGCGCCATGCGGATCTCTCATGTCACAATGGAATCCTTGCTTTCTTTGTGTGAGAACGGCTGCTTGGCTTCAAGTGGCCTTACCTGTGTGTTCAATCACTTCCATTGTGTCGCAACGGTCTCCTTGGCCTTAAAAAGCTCCTCTGTGTCCCAGTGGCTCCTTGGTTCGATGTGGTTCTATTAGGCACCACTGGAATCCTTGCTTTCTCTGTGTCACAATGCCTCCTTGTCTCCATGTGGCCTTACCTCTGAGTTCAATCATCTGCCATCATGTCATAATAGTCTCCTTGGATTGCAAAGCTCTACAGTGTCACCATGGCTCCTCATTTTAATGTGGCCTTACCTGTGAGTTCAATCATCTTCCATCATGTCACAATCGTCTCCTGAGTTTGAAAAAACTCCCCTGTGTCACAGTGGCTCCTTGGTTCCATGTGGTTCAGTCAGGCCACAGTGGAAGCCTTGCCTTCGTCATGTCACAATGCCTCCTTGGCTCCATGTGGCCTTACCTGTTGGTTTATTCTTCTTCCATCATGTCATAATGGTCTCCTTGGTCTGAAAAAGCTCCAATGTGTCACAGTGGCCTCTTGGTTCCATGCGGTTCTGTCGTGTCACAATGGAGTCCTTGCTTTCTTCATATCAAAACGACTCCTTGACTGCATGTGGCCTTGCCTGTTTGTTCAATCATCTGCCATCATGTCACAATCATCTCCTGAGTTGGAAAAAACTCCACTGTGTCACAGTGGCTCCATGGTTCCATGATGTTCTCTTAGGCCGCAATGGAATCCTTGCTTTCGTCATGTCACAGTGCCTCCTTGGCTCCATGTGGCCTTACCTCTGAGTTCAATCATCTTCCATCACGTCACCATAATCTCCTTGGCTTGAAAAAGCTCTACAGTGTCACCAGGGCTCCTTCATTCCATGGGGCCTTACCTGTTGGTTCAATCATCTTCCAGCATGTCACAATGGTCTCCTTGGTCTGAAAAAGTTCCACTGTGTCACAGCAGCCGGCCCCTTAGTTTCATGTGGTTCAGTTAGGCCACAATGGAATCCTTGCTTTCTTCATGTCACAATGCCTCCTCGTCTCCATGTGGCCTTACCTGTGAGTTCAATCATCTGCCATCATGTCATAATAGTCTCCTTGGATTGAAAAAGCTCCATCATGAGTGTCACCATGGCTCCTCCGTTCCATGTGGCCTTACCTGTTGGTTTAATCTTCTTCCATCATGTCACAATGGTCTCCCTGGTCTGAAAAAGCTCCACTGTGTCACAGTGGCCCCTTGGTTCCATGCGCCATGCGGTTCTGTTATGTCACAATGGAATCCTTGCTTTCTTCGTGTCAAAACGACTCCCTGTCTGCATGTGGCCTTACCTGTTGGTTCAATCATCTTCCATCATGTCCCAATGGTCTCCTTGGTCTGAAAAACCTCCACTGTGTCCCAGTGGCTCCTTGGTTCCATGTGGTTCAGTTAGGCCACAATGGAATCCTTGCTTTCTTCATGTCACAATGCCTCCTTGGCTCCATGTGGCCTTACCTGTGAGTTCAATCATCTTCCATCATGTCACAATCGTCTCCTGAGTTTGAAAAAACTCCCCTGTGTCAGAGTGGCTCCTTGGTTCCATGTGGTTCAGTCAGGCCACAGTGGAATCCTTGCCTTCGTCATGTCACAATGCCTCCTTGGCTCCATGTGGCCTTACCTGTTGGTTTATTCTTCTTCCATCATGTCATAATGGTCTCCTTGGTCTGAAAAAGTTCCACTGTGTCACAGCAGCCGGCCCCTTGGTTTCAAGTGGTTCAGTTAGGCCACAATGGAATCCTCTCTTTCTTCATGTCACAATGCCTCCTTGTCTGCATGTGGCCATACCTGTGAGTTCAATCATCTGCCATCATGTCATCATAGTCTCCTTGGATTGAAAAAGCTCCATCATGAGTGTCACCATGGCTCCTCCGTTCCATGTGGCCTTACCTGTTGGTTTAATCTTCTTCCATCATGTCACAATGGTCTCCTTGGTCTGAAAAAGCTCCAAAGTGCCAGAGTGGCCTCTTGGTTCCATGCGCCATGCGGTTCTGTTATGTCACAATGGAATCCTTGCTTTCTTCGTGTCAAATCGACTCCTTGAATGCATATGGCCTTACCTGTGAGTTCAATCATCTTCCATCATGTCCCAACGGTCTCCTTGGACTGAAAAAGCTCCTCTGTGTCCCAGTGGCTCCTTGGTTCCATGTGGTTCTGTTAGGCCACAGTGGAATCCTTGCTTTCTTCATGTCACAATGCCTCCTTGGCTCCATGTGGCCTTACCTGTGAGTTCAATCATCTTCCATCATGTCACAATCGTCTCCTGAGTTTGAAAAAACTCCCCTGTGTCAGAGTGGCTCCTTGGTTCCATGTGGTTCAGTCAGGCCACAGTGGAATCCTTGCCTTCGTCATGTCACAATGCCTCCTTGGCTCCATGTGGCCTTACCTGTTGGTTTATTCTTCTTCCATCATGTCATAATGGTCTCCTTGGTCTGAAAAAGTTCCACTGTGTCACAGCAGCCGGCCCCTTGGTTTCAAGTGGTTCAGTTAGGCCACAATGGAATCCTCTCTTTCTTCATGTCACAATGCCTCCTTGTCTGCATGTGGCCATACCTGTGAGTTCAATCATCTGCCATCATGTCATCATAGTCTCCTTGGATTGAAAAAGATCCATCATGAGTGTCACCATGGCTCCTCCGTTCCATGTGGCCTTGCCTGTTGGTTTAATCTTCTTCCATCATGTCACAATGGTCTCCTTGGTCTGAAAAAGCTCCAAAGTGCCAGAGTGGCCTCTTGGTTCCATGCGCCATGCGGTTCTGTTATGTCACAATGGAATCCTTGCTTTCTTCGTGTCAAATCGACTCCTTGAATGCATATGGCCTTACCTGTGAGTTCAATCATCTTCCATCATGTCCCAACGGTCTCCTTGGACTGAAAAAGCTCCTCTGTGTCCCAGTGGCTCCTTGGTTCCATGTGGTTCTGTTAGGCCACAGTGGAATCCTTGCTTTCTTCATGTCACAATGCCTCCTTGGCTCCATGTGGCCTTACCTCTGAGTTCAATCATCTGCCATCATGTCATAATAGTCTCCTTGGATTGAAAAAGCTCTACAGTGTCACCATGGCGCCATGATTCCATGTGGCCTTACCTGTTGGTTCAATCATCTTCCATCATGTCGCAATAACTCCTTAGTCTGAATAAGCTCCAATGTGTCACAGTGGCCACTTGGTTCCATGCGCCATGTGGTTCTGTTGTGTCACAACGAGTCTTTGCTTTCTTCATATCAAATCGACTCCTTGAATGTATGTGGCCTAACCTGTAGGTTCAATCATCTTCCATCACGTCACAATGGTCTCCTTGGTTTCCAAAAGCTCCATTGTGTCACAGTGGCCCCTTGGTTCCATGCAGTTCTGTCACGTCACAATGGAATCCTTGTTTTCTTCTTGTCACAATGGCCCTTGGCTCCATGTGGCCTTGCCTGTTGGTTTCAGCATCTTCCATCATGTCACAATGACTCCTTGGTCTCAAAAAGCTCCACTGTGTAACTGTGGCCCCTTGGTTCCATGCGCCATGCGGATCTCTCATGTCACAATGGAATCCTTGCTTTCTTTGTGTGAGAACGGCTGCTTGGCTTCAAGTGGCCTTACCTGTGTGTTCAATCACTTCCATTGTGTCGCAACGGTCTCCTTGGCCTTAAAAAGCTCCTCTGTGTCCCAGTGGCTCCTTGGTTCGATGTGGTTCTATTAGGCACCACTGGAATCCTTGCTTTCTCTGTGTCACAATGCCTCCTTGTCTCCATGTGGCCTTACCTCTGAGTTCAATCATCTGCCATCATGTCATAATAGTCTCCTTGGATTGCAAAGCTCTACAGTGTCACCATGGCTCCTCATTTTAATGTGGCCTTACCTGTGAGTTCAATCATCTTCCATCATGTCACAATCGTCTCCTGAGTTTGAAAAAACTCCCCTGTGTCACAGTGGCTCCTTGGTTCCATGTGGTTCAGTCAGGCCACAGTGGAAGCCTTGCCTTCGTCATGTCACAATGCCTCCTTGGCTCCATGTGGCCTTACCTGTTGGTTTATTCTTCTTCCATCATGTCATAATGGTCTCCTTGGTCTGAAAAAGCTCCAATGTGTCACAGTGGCCTCTTGGTTCCATGCGGTTCTGTCGTGTCACAATGGAGTCCTTGCTTTCTTCATATCAAAACGACTCCTTGACTGCATGTGGCCTTGCCTGTTTGTTCAATCATCTGCCATCATGTCACAATCATCTCCTGAGTTGGAAAAAACTCCACTGTGTCACAGTGGCTCCATGGTTCCATGATGTTCTCTTAGGCCGCAATGGAATCCTTGCTTTCGTCATGTCACAGTGCCTCCTTGGCTCCATGTGGCCTTACCTCTGAGTTCAATCATCTTCCATCACGTCACCATAATCTCCTTGGCTTGAAAAAGCTCTACAGTGTCACCAGGGCTCCTTCATTCCATGGGGCCTTACCTGTTGGTTCAATCATCTTCCATCATGTCACAATGGTCTCCTTGGTCTGAAAAAGTTCCACTGTGTCACAGCAGCCGGCCCCTTAGTTTCATGTGGTTCAGTTAGGCCACAATGGAATCCTTGCTTTCTTCATGTCACAATGCCTCCTCGTCTCCATGTGGCCTTACCTGTGAGTTCAATCATCTGCCATCATGTCATAATAGTCTCCTTGGATTGAAAAAGCTCCATCATGAGTGTCACCATGGCTCCTCCGTTCCATGTGGCCTTACCTGTTGGTTTAATCTTCTTCCATCATGTCACAATGGTCTCCCTGGTCTGAAAAAGCTCCACTGTGTCACAGTGGCCCCTTGGTTCCATGCGCCATGCGGTTCTGTTATGTCACAATGGAATCCTTGCTTTCTTCGTGTCAAAACGACTCCCTGTCTGCATGTGGCCTTACCTGTTGGTTCAATCATCTTCCATCATGTCCCAATGGTCTCCTTGGTCTGAAAAACCTCCACTGTGTCCCAGTGGCTCCTTGGTTCCATGTGGTTCAGTTAGGCCACAATGGAATCCTTGCTTTCTTCATGTCACAATGCCTCCTTGGCTCCATGTGGCCTTACCTGTGAGTTCAATCATCTTCCATCATGTCACAATCGTCTCCTGAGTTTGAAAAAACTCCCCTGTGTCAGAGTGGCTCCTTGGTTCCATGTGGTTCAGTCAGGCCACAGTGGAATCCTTGCCTTCGTCATGTCACAATGCCTCCTTGGCTCCATGTGGCCTTACCTGTTGGTTTATTCTTCTTCCATCATGTCATAATGGTCTCCTTGGTCTGAAAAAGTTCCACTGTGTCACAGCAGCCGGCCCCTTGGTTTCAAGTGGTTCAGTTAGGCCACAATGGAATCCTCTCTTTCTTCATGTCACAATGCCTCCTTGTCTGCATGTGGCCATACCTGTGAGTTCAATCATCTGCCATCATGTCATCATAGTCTCCTTGGATTGAAAAAGCTCCATCATGAGTGTCACCATGGCTCCTCCGTTCCATGTGGCCTTACCTGTTGGTTTAATCTTCTTCCATCATGTCACAATGGTCTCCTTGGTCTGAAAAAGCTCCAAAGTGCCAGAGTGGCCTCTTGGTTCCATGCGCCATGCGGTTCTGTTATGTCACAATGGAATCCTTGCTTTCTTCGTGTCAAATCGACTCCTTGAATGCATATGGCCTTACCTGTGAGTTCAATCATCTTCCATCATGTCCCAACGGTCTCCTTGGACTGAAAAAGCTCCTCTGTGTCCCAGTGGCTCCTTGGTTCCATGTGGTTCTGTTAGGCCACAGTGGAATCCTTGCTTTCTTCATGTCACAATGCCTCCTTGGCTCCATGTGGCCTTACCTCTGAGTTCAATCATCTGCCATCATGTCATAATAGTCTCCTTGGATTGAAAAAGCTCTACAGTGTCACCATGGCGCCATGATTCCATGTGGCCTTACCTGTTGGTTCAATCATCTTCCATCATGTCGCAATAACTCCTTAGTCTGAATAAGCTCCAATGTGTCACAGTGGCCACTTGGTTCCATGCGCCATGTGGTTCTGTTGTGTCACAACGAGTCTTTGCTTTCTTCATATCAAATCGACTCCTTGAATGTATGTGGCCTAACCTGTAGGTTCAATCATCTTCCATCACGTCACAATGGTCTCCTTGGTTTCCAAAAGCTCCATTGTGTCACAGTGGCCCCTTGGTTCCATGCAGTTCTGTCACGTCACAATGGAATCCTTGTTTTCTTCTTGTCACAATGGCCCTTGGCTCCATGTGGCCTTGCCTGTTGGTTTCAGCATCTTCCATCATGTCACAATGACTCCTTGGTCTCAAAAAGCTCCACTGTGTAACTGTGGCCCCTTGGTTCCATGCGCCATGCGGATCTCTCATGTCACAATGGAATCCTTGCTTTCTTTGTGTGAGAACGGCTGCTTGGCTTCAAGAGGCCTTACCTGTGTGTTCAATCACTTCCATTGTGTCGCAACGGTCTCCTTGGCCTTAAAAAGCTCCTCTGTGTCCCAGTGGCTCCTTGGTTCGATGTGGTTCTATTAGGCACCACTGGAATCCTTGCTTTCTCTGTGTCACAATGCCTCCTTGTCTCCATGTGGCCTTACCTCTGAGTTCAATCATCTGCCATCATGTCATAATAGTCTCCTTGGATTGCAAAGCTCTACAGTGTCACCATGGCTCCTCATTTTAATGTGGCCTTACCTGTGAGTTCAATCATCTTCCATCATGTCACTATCGTCTCCTGAGTTTGAAAAAACTCCCCTGTGTCACAGTGGCTCCTTGGTTCCATGTGGTTCAGTCAGGCCACAGTGGAAGCCTTGCCTTCGTCATGTCACAATGCCTCCTTGGCTCCATGTGGCCTTACCTGTTGGTTTATTCTTCTTCCATCATGTCATAATGGTCTCCTTGGTCTGAAAAAGCTCCAATGTGTCACAGTGGCCTCTTGGTTCCATGCGGTTCTGTCGTGTCACAATGGAGTCCTTGCTTTCTTCATATCAAAACGACTCCTTGACTGCATGTGGCCTTGCCTGTTTGTTCAATCATCTGCCATCATGTCACAATCATCTCCTGAGTTGGAAAAAACTCCACTGTGTCACAGTGGCTCCATGGTTCCATGATGTTCTCTTAGGCCGCAATGGAATCCTTGCTTTCGTCATGTCACAGTGCCTCCTTGGCTCCATGTGGCCTTACCTCTGAGTTCAATCATCTTCCATCACGTCACCATAATCTCCTTGGCTTGAAAAAGCTCTACAGTGTCACCAGGGCTCCTTCATTCCATGGGGCCTTACCTGTTGGTTCAATCATCTTCCATCATGTCACAATGGTCTCCTTGGTCTGAAAAAGTTCCACTGTGTCACAGCAGCCGGCCCCTTAGTTTCATGTGGTTCAGTTAGGCCACAATGGAATCCTTGCTTTCTTCATGTCACAATGCCTCCTCGTCTCCATGTGGCCTTACCTGTGAGTTCAATCATCTGCCATCATGTCATAATAGTCTCCTTGGATTGAAAAAGCTCCATCATGAGTGTCACCATGGCTCCTCCGTTCCATGTGGCCTTACCTGTTGGTTTAATCTTCTTCCATCATGTCACAATGGTCTCCCTGGTCTGAAAAAGCTCCAATGTGTCACAGTGGCCCCTTGGTTCCATGCGCCATGCGGTTCTGTTATGTCACAATGGAATCCTTGCTTTCTTCGTGTCAAAACGACTCCCTGTCTGCATGTGGCCTTACCTGTTGGTTCAATCATCTTCCATCATGTCCCAATGGTCTCCTTGGTCTGAAAAACCTCCACTGTGTCCCAGTGGCTCCTTGGTTCCATGTGGTTCAGTTAGGCCACAATGGAATCCTTGCTTTCTTCATGTCACAATGCCTCCTTGGCTCCATGTGGCCTTACCTGTGAGTTCAATCATCTGCCATCATGTCATAATAGTCTCCTTGGATTGAAAAAGCTCTACAGTGTCACCATGGCGCCATGATTCCATGTGGCCTTACCTGTTGGTTCAATCATCTTCCATCATGTCGCAATAACTCCTTAGCCTGAATAAGCTCCAATGTGTCACAGTGGCCACTTGGTTCCATGCGCCATGTGGTTCTGTTGTGTCACAACGAGTCTTTGCTTTCTTCATATCAAATCGACTCCTTGAATGTATGTGGCCTTACCTGTAGGTTCAATCATCTTCCATCACGTCACAATGGTCTCCTTGGTCTGAAAAAGCTCCAATGTGTCACAGTGGCTCCTTGGTTCCATGTGGTTCAGTTGGGCCACAGTGGAATCCTTGCTTTCTTCATGTCAGCAATGCCTCCTTGGCTCCATGTGGCCTTACCTCTGAGTTCAATCATCTTCCATCATGACACAATAATCTCCTGAGTTTGAGAAAGCTACAGAGTGTCACCATGGCGCCATGATTCCTTGTGGCCTTACCTGTTGTTCAATCATCTTCCACCATGTCACAATGGTCTCCTTGGTTTCCAAAAGCTCCATTGTGTCACAGTGGCCCCTTGGTTCCATGCAGTTCTGTCACGTCACAATGTTAACCGTGCTTTCTTCTTGTCACAATGGCCCTTGGCTCCATGTGCCTTGCCTGTTGGTTTCAGCATCTTCCATCATGTCACAATGACTCCTTGGTCTCAAAAAGCTCCACTGTGTAACTGTGGCCCCTTGGTTCCATGCGCCATGCGGATCTCTCGTGTCACAATGGAATCCTTGCTTTCTTTGTGTGAGAACGGCTGCTTGGCTTCAAGTGGCCTTACCTGTGTGTTCAATCACTTCCATTGTGTCGCAATGGTCTCCTTGGCCTTAAAAGCTCCTCTGTGTCCCAGTGGCTCCTTGGTTCGATGTGGTTCTATTAGGCACCACTGGAATCCTTGCTTTCTCTGTGTCACAATGCCTCCTTGTCTCCATGTGGCCTTACCTCTGAGTTCAATCATCTGCCATCATGTCATAATAGTCTCCTTGCATTGCAAAGCTCTACAGTGTCACCATGGCTCCTCATTTTAATGTGGCCTTACCTGTGAGTTCAATCATCTTCCATCATGTCACAATCGTCTCCTGAGTTTGAAAAAACTCCCCTGTGTCACAGTGGCTCCTTGGTCCATGTGGTTCAGTCAGGCCACAGTGGAAGCCTTGCCTTCGTCATGTCACAATGCCTCCTTGGCTCCATGTGGCCTTACCTGTTGGTTTATTCTTCTTCCATCATGTCATAATGGTCTCCTTGGTCTGAAAAAGCTCCAATGTGTCACAGTGGCCTCTTGGTTCCATGCGGTTCTGTCGTGTCACAATGGAGTCCTTGCTTTCTTCATATCAAAACGACTCCTTGACTGCATGTGGCCTTGCCTGTTTGGTTCAATCATCTGCCATCATGTCACAATCATCTCCTGAGTTGGAAAAAACTCCACTGTGTCACAGTGGCTCCATGGTTCCATGATGTTCTCTTAGGCCGCAATGGAATCCTTGCTTTCGTCATGTCACAGTGCCTCCTTGGCTCCATGTGGCCTTACCTCTGAGTTCAATCATCTTCCATCACGTCACCATAATCTCCTTGCTTGAAAAAGCTCTACAGTGTCACCAGGGCTCCTTCATTCCATGGGGCCTTACCTGTTGGTTCAATCATCTTCCATCATGTCACAATGGTCTCCTTGGTCTGAAAAAGTTCCACTGTGTCACAGCATCCGGCCCCTTAGTTTCATGTGGTTCAGTTCGGGCCACAATGGAATCCTTGCTTTCTTCATGTCACAATGCCTCCTCGTCTCCATGTGGCCTTACCTGTGAGTTCAATCATCTGCCATCATGTCATAATAGTCTCCTTGGATTGAAAAAGCTCCATCATGAGTGTCACCATGGCTCCTCCGTTCCATGTGGCCTTACCTGTTGGTTTAATCTTCTTCCATCATGTCACAATGGTCTCCCTGGTCTGAAAAAGCTCCATTGTGTCACAGTGGCCCCTTGGTTCCATGCGCCATGCGGTTCTGTTATGTCACAATGGAATCCTTGCTTTCTTCGTGTCAAAACGACTCCCTGTCTGCATGTGGCCTTACCTGTTGGTTCAATCATCTTCCATCATGTCCCAATGGTCTCCTTGGTCTGAAAAACCTCCACTGTGTCCCAGTGGCTCCTTGGTTCCATGTGGTTCTGTTAGGCCACAGTGGAATCCTTGCTTTCTTCATGTCACAATGCCTCCTTGGCTCCATGTGGCCTTACCTGTGAGTTCAATCATCTGCCATCATGTCCATAATAGTCTCCTTGGATTGAAAAAGCTCTACAGTGTCACCATGGCGCCATGATTCCATGTGGCCTTACCTGTTGGTTCAATCATCTTCCATCATGTCGCAATAACTCCTTAGCCTGAATAAGCTCCAATGTGTCACAGTGGCCACTTGGTTCCATGCGCCATGTGGTTCTGTTGTGTCACAACGAGTCTTTGCTTTCTTCATATCAAATCGACTCCTTGAATGTATGTGGCCTAACCTGTTGGTTCAATCATCTTCCATCACGTCACAATGGTCTCCTTGGTCTGAAAAAGCTCCAATGTGTCACAGTGGCTCCTTGGTTCCATGTGGTTCAGTTGGGCCACAGTGGAATCCTTGCTTTCTTCATGTCACAATGCCTCCTTGGCTCCATGTGGCCTTACCTCTGAGTTCAATCATCTTCCATCATGACACAATAATCTCCTGAGTTTGAGAAAGCTACAGAGTGTCACCATGGCGCCATGATTCCTTGTGGCCTTACCTGTTGGTTCAATCATCTTCCACCATGTCACAATGGTCTCCTTGGTTTCCAAAAGCTCCATTGTGTCACAGTGGCCCCTTGGTTCCATGCAGTTCTGTCACGTCACAATGTTAACCGTGCTTTCTTCTTGTCACAATGGCCCTTGGCTCCATGTGGCCTTGCCTGTTGGTTTCAGCATCTTCCATCATGTCACAATGACTCCTTGGTCTCAAAAAGCTCCACTGTGTAACTGTGGCCCCTTGGTTCCATGCGCCATGCGGATCTCTCGTGTCACAATGGAATCCTTGCTTTCTTTGTGTGAGAACGGCTGCTTGGCTTCAAGTGGCCTTACCTGTGTGTTCAATCACTTCCATTGTGTCGCAATGGTCTCCTTGGCCTAAAAAGCTCCACTGTGTCACAGTGACTCCTTGGTTCCCTGTGGTTCAGTTAGGCACCACTGGAATCCTTGCTTTCTTCATGTCACAATGCCTCCTTGGCTCCATGTGGCCTTACCTCTGAGTTCAATCATCTGCCATCATGTCATAATAGTCTCCTTGCATTGCAAAGCTCTACAGTGTCACCATGGCTCCTCATTTTAATGTGGCCTTACCTGTGAGTTTCAATCATCTGCCATCATGTCACAATCATCTCCTGAGTTGGAAAAAACTCCACTGTGTCACAGTGGCTCCATGGTTCCATGATGTTCTCTTAGGCCGCAATGGAATCCTTGCTTTCGTCATGTCACAGTGCCTCCTTGGCTCCATGTGGCCTTACCTCTGAGTTCAATCATCTTCCATCACGTCACCATAATCTCCTTGGCTTGAAAAAGCTCTACAGTGTCACCAGGGCTCCTTCATTCCATGGGGCCTTAACCTGTTGGTTCAATCATCTTCCATCATGTCCCAACGGTCTCCTTGGACTGAAAAAGCTCCTCTGTGTCCCAGTGGCTCCTTGGTTCCATGTGGTTCTGTTAGGCCACAGTGGAATCCTTGCTTTCTTCATGTCACAATGCCTCCTTGGCTCCATGTGGCCTTACCTCTGAGTTCAATCATCTGCCATCATGTCATAATAGTCTCCTTGGATTGAAAAAGCTCTACAGTGTCACCATGGCGCCATGATTCCATGTGGCCTTACCTGTTGGTTCAATCATCTTCCATCATGTCGCAATAACTCCTTAGTCTGAATAAGCTCCAATGTGTCACAGTGGCCACTTGGTTCCATGCGCCATGTGGTTCTGTTGTGTCACAACGAGTCTTTGCTTTCTTCATATCAAATCGACTCCTTGAATGTATGTGGCCTAACCTGTAGGTTCAATCATCTTCCATCACGTCACAATGGTCTCCTTGGTTTCCAAAAGCTCCATTGTGTCACAGTGGCCCCTTGGTTCCATGCAGTTCTGTCACGTCACAATGGAATCCTTGTTTTCTTCTTGTCACAATGGCCCTTGGCTCCATGTGGCCTTGCCTGTTGGTTTCAGCATCTTCCATCATGTCACAATGACTCCTTGGTCTCAAAAAGCTCCACTGTGTAACTGTGGCCCCTTGGTTCCATGCGCCATGCGGATCTCTCATGTCACAATGGAATCCTTGCTTTCTTTGTGTGAGAACGGCTGCTTGGCTTCAAGAGGCCTTACCTGTGTGTTCAATCACTTCCATTGTGTCGCAACGGTCTCCTTGGCCTTAAAAAGCTCCTCTGTGTCCCAGTGGCTCCTTGGTTCGATGTGGTTCTATTAGGCACCACTGGAATCCTTGCTTTCTCTGTGTCACAATGCCTCCTTGTCTCCATGTGGCCTTACCTCTGAGTTCAATCATACTGCCATCATGTCATAATAGTCTCCTTGGATTGCAAAGCTCTACAGTGTCACCATGGCTCCTCATTTTAATGTGGCCTTACCTGTGAGTTCAATCATCTTCCATCATGTCACTATCGTCTCCTGAGTTTGAAAAAACTCCCCTGTGTCACAGTGGCTCCTTGGTTCCATGTGGTTCAGTCAGGCCACAGTGGAAGCCTTGCCTTCGTCATGTCACAATGCCTCCTTGGCTCCATGTGGCCTTACCTGTTGGTTTATTCTTCTTCCATCATGTCATAATGGTCTCCTTGGTCTGAAAAAGCTCCAATGTGTCACAGTGGCCTCTTGGTTCCATGCGGTTCTGTCGTGTCACAATGGAGTCCTTGCTTTCTTCATATCAAAACGACTCCTTGACTGCATGTGGCCTTGCCTGTTTGTTCAATCATCTGCCATCATGTCACAATCATCTCCTGAGTTGGAAAAAACTCCACTGTGTCACAGTGGCTCCATGGTTCCATGATGTTCTCTTAGGCCGCAATGGAATCTTGCTTTCGTCATGTCACAGTGCCTCCTTGGCTCCATGTGGCCTTACCTCTGAGTTCAATCATCTTCCATCACGTCACCATAATCTCCTTGGCTTGAAAAAGCTCTACAGTGTCACCAGGGCTCCTTCATTCCATGGGGCCTTACCTGTTGGTTCAATCATCTTCCATCATGTCACAATGGTCTCCTTGGTCTGAAAAAGTTCCACTGTGTCACAGCATCCGGCCCCTTAGTTTCATGTGGTTCAGTTCGGCCACAATGGAATCCTTGCTTTCTTCATGTCACAATGCCTCCTCGTCTCCATGTGGCCTTACCTGTGAGTTCAATCATCTGCCATCATGTCATAATAGTCTCCTTGGATTGAAAAAGCTCCATCATGAGTGTCACCATGGCTCCTCCGTTCCATGTGGCCTTACCTGTTGGTTTTAATCTTCTTCCATCATGTCACAATGGTCTCCCTGGTCTGAAAAAGCTCCAATGTGTCACAGTGGCCCCTTGGTTCCATGCGCCATGCGGTTCTGTTATGTCACAATGGAATCCTTGCTTTCTTCGTGTCAAAACGACTCCCTGTCTGCATGTGGCCTTACCTGTTGGTTCAATCATCTTCCATCATGTCCCAATGGTCTCCTTGGTCTGAAAAACCTCCACTGTGTCCCAGTGGCTCCTTGGTTCCATGTGGTTCTGTTAGGCCACAGTGGAATCCTTGCTTTCTTCAGTCACAATGCCTCCTTGGCTCCATGTGGCCTTACCTGTGAGTTCAATCATCTGCCATCATGTCATAATAGTCTCCTTGGATTGAAAAAGCTCTACAGTGTCACCATGGCGCCATGATTCCATGTGGCCTTACCTGTTGGTTCAATCATCTTCCATCATGTCGCAATAACTCCTTAGCCTGAATAAGCTCCAATGTGTCACAGTGGCCACTTGGTTCCATGCGCCATGTGGTTCTGTTGTGTCACAACGAGTCTTTGCTTTCTTCATATCAAATCGACTCCTTGAATGTATGTGGCCTAACCTGTTGGTTCAATCATCTTCCATCACGTCACAATGGTCTCCTTGGTCTGAAAAAGCTCCAATGTGTCACAGTGGCTCCTTGGTTCCATGTGGTTCAGTTGGGCCACAGTGGAATCCTTGCTTTCTTCATGTCACAATGCCTCCTTGGCTCCATGTGGCCTTACCTCTGAGTTCAATCATCTTCCATCATGACACAATAATCTCCTGAGTTTGAGAAAGCTCCAGAGTGTCACCATGGCGCCATGATTCCTTGTGGCCTTACCTGTTGGTTCAATCATCTTCCACCATGTCACAATGGTCTCCTTGGTTTCCAAAAGCTCCATTGTGTCACAGTGGCCCCTTGTTCCATGCAGTTCTGTCACGTCACAATGTTAACCGTGCTTTCTTCTTGTCACAATGGCCCTTGGCTCCATGTGGCCTTGCCTGTTGGTTTCAGCATCTTCCATCATGTCACAATGACTCCTTGGTCTCAAAAAGCTCCACTGTGTAACTGTGGGCCCCTTGGTTCCATGCGCCATGCGGATCTCTCGTGTCACAATGGAATCCTTGCTTTCTTTGTGTGAGAACGGCTGCTTGGCTTCAAGTGGCCTTACCTGTGTGTTCAATCACTTCCATTGTGTCGCAATGGTCTCCTTGGCCTTAAAAAGCTCCACTGTGTCACAGTGACTCCTTGGTTCCCTGTGGTTCAGTTAGGCACCACTGGAATCCTTGCTTTCTTCATGTCACAATGCCTCCTTGGCTCCATGTGGCCTTACCTCTGAGTTCAATCATCTGCCATCATGTCATAATAGTCTCCTTGCATTGCAAAGCTCTACAGTGTCACCATGGCTCCTCATTTTAATGTGGCCTTACCTGTGAGTCAATCATCTGCCATCATGTCACAATCATCTCCTGAGTTGGAAAAAACTCCACCTGTGTCACAGTGGCTCCATGGTTCCATGATGTTCTCTTAGGCCGCAATGGAATCCTTGCTTTCGTCATGTCACAGTGCCTCCTTGGCTCCATGTGGCCTTACCTCTGAGTTCAATCATCTTCCATCACGTCACCATAATCTCCTTGGCTTGAAAAAGCTCTACAGTGTCACCAGGGCTCCTTCATTCCATGGGGCCTTACCTGTTGGTTCAATCATCTTCCATCATGTCCCAACGGTCTCCTTGGACTGAAAAAGCTCCTCTGTGTCCCAGTGGCTCCTTGGTTCCATGTGGTTCTGTTAGGCCACAGTGGAATCCTTGCTTTCTTCATGTCACAATGCCTCCTTGGCTCCATGTGGCCTTACCTCTGAGTTCAATCATCTGCCATCATGTCATAATAGTCTCCTTGGATTGAAAAAGCTCTACAGTGTCACCATGGCGCCATGATTCCATGTGGCCTTACCTGTTGGTTCAATCATCTTCCATCATGTCGCAATAACTCCTTAGTCTGAATAAGCTCCAATGTGTCACAGTGGCCACTTGGTTCCATGCGCCATGAGGTTCTGTTGTGTCACAACGAGTCTTTGCTTTCTTCATATCAAATCGACTCCTTGAATGTATGTGGCCTAACCTGTAGGTTCAATCATCTTCCATCACGTCACAATGGTCTCCTTGGTTCCAAAAGCTCCATTGTGTCACAGTGGCCCCTTGGTTCCATGCAGTTCTGTCACGTCACAATGGAATCCTTGTTTTCTTCTTGTCACAATGGCCCTTGGCTCCATGTGGCCTTGCCTGTTGGTTTCAGCATCTTCCATCATGTCACAATGACTCCTTGGTCTCAAAAAGCTCCACTGTGTAACTGTGGCCCCTTGGTTCCATGCGCCATGCGGATCTCGTCATGTCACAATGGAATCCTTGCTTTCTTTGTGTGAGAACGGCTGCTTGGCTTCAAGAGGCCTTACCTGTGTGTTCAATCACTTCCATTGTGTCGCAACGGTCTCCTTGGCCTTAAAAGCTCCTCTGTGTCCCAGTGCTCCTTGGTTCGATGTGGTTCTATTAGGCACCACTGGAATCCTTGCTTTCTCTGTGTCACAATGCCTCCTTGTCTCCATGTGGCCTTACCTCTGAGTTCAATCATCTGCCATCATGTCATAATAGTCTCCTTGGATGCAAAGCTCTACAGTGTCACCATGGGCTCCTCATTTTAATGTGGCCTTACCTGTGAGTTCAATCATCTTCCATCATGTCACAATCGTCTCCTGAGTTTGAAAAAACTCCCCTGTGTCACAGTGGCTCCTTGGTTCCATGTGGTTCAGTCAGGCCACAGTGGAAGCCTTGCCTTCGTCATGTCACAATGCCTCCTTGGCTCCATGTGGCCTTACCTGTTGGTTTATTCTTCTTCCATCATGTCATAATGGTCTCCTTGGTCTGAAAAAGCTCCAATGTGTCACAGTGGCCTCTTGGTTCCATGCGGTTCTGTCGTGTCACAATGGAGTCCTTGCTTTCTTCATATCAAAACGACTCCTTGACTGCATGTGGCCTTGCCTGTTTGTTCAATCATCTGCCATCATGTCACAATCATCTCCTGAGTTGGAAAAAACTCCACTGTGTCACAGTGGCTCCATGGTTCCATGATGTTCTCTTAGGCCGCAATGGAATCCTTGCTTTCGTCATGTCACAGTGCCTCCTTGGCTCCATGTGGCCTTACCTCTGAGTTCAATCATCTTCCATCACGTCACCATAATCTCCTTGCTTGAAAAAGCTCTACAGTGTCACCAGGGCTCCTTCATTCCATGGGGCCTTACCTGTTGGTTCAATCATCTTCCATCATGTCACAATGGTCTCCTTGGTCTGAAAAAGTTCCACTGTGTCACAGCATCCGGCCCCTTAGTTTCATGTGGTTCAGTTCGGCCACAATGGAATCCTTGCTTTCTCATGTCACAATGCCTCCTCGTCTCCATGTGGCCTTACCTGTGAGTTCAATCATCTGCCATCATGTCATAATAGTCTCCTTGGATTGAAAAAGCTCCATCATGAGTGTCACCATGGCTCCTCCGTTCCATGTGGCCTTACCTGTTGGTTTAATCTTCTTCCATCATGTCACAATGGTCTCCCTGGTCTGAAAAAGCTCCAATGTGTCACAGTGGCCCCTTGGTTCCATGCGCCATGCGGTTTCTGTTATGTCACAATGGAATCCTTGCTTTCTTCGTGTCAAAACGACTCCCTGTCTGCATGTGGCCTTACCTGTTGGTTCAATCATCTTCCATCATGTCCCAATGGTCTCCTTGGTCTGAAAAACCTCCACTGTGTCCCAGTGGCTCCTTGGTTCCATGTGGTTCTGGTAGGCCACAGTGGAATCCTTGCTTTCTTCATGTCACAATGCCTCCTTGGCTCCATGTGGCCTTACTGTGAGTTCAATCATCTGCCATCATGTCATAATAGTCTCCTTGGATTGAAAAGCTCTACAGTGTCACCATGGCGCCATGATTCCATGTGGCCTTACCTGTTGGTTCAATCATCTTCCATCATGTCGCAATAACTCCTTAGCCTGAATAAGCTCCAATGTGTCACAGTGGCCACTTGGTTCCATGCGCCATGTGGTTCTGTTGTGTCACAACGAGTCTTTGCTTTCTTCATATCAAATCGACTCCTTGAATGTATGTGGCCTAACCTGTTGGTTCAATCATCTTCCATCACGTCACAATGGTTCTCCTTGGTCTGAAAAAGCTCCAATGTGTCACAGTGGCTCCTTGGTTCCATGTGGTTCAGTTGGGCCACAGTGGAATCCTTGCTTTCTTCATGTCACAATGCCTCCTTGGCTCCATGTGGCCTTACCTCTGAGTTCAATCATCTTCCATCATGACACAATAATCTCCTGAGTTTGAGAAAGCTACAGAGTGTCACCATGGCGCCATGATTCCTTGTGGCCTTACCTGTTGGTTCAATCATCTTCCACCATGTCACAATGGTCTCCTTGGTTTCCAAAGCTCCATTGTGTCACAGTGGCCCCTTGGTTCCATGCAGTTCTGTCACGTCACAATGTTAACCGTGCTTTCTTCTTGTCACAATGGCCCTTGGCTCCATGTGGCCTTGCCTGTTGGTTTCAGCATCTTCCATCATGTCACAATGACTCCTTGGTCTCAAAAAGCTCCACTGTGTAACTGTGGCCCTTGGTTCCATGCGCCATGCGGATCTCTCGTGTCACAATGGAATCCTTGCTTTCTTTGTGTGAGAACGGCTGCTTGGCTTCAAGTGGCCTTACCTGTGTGTTCAATCACTTCCATTGTGTCGCAATGGTCTCCTTGGCCTTAAAAAGCTCCACTGTGTCACAGTGACTCCTTGGTTCCCTGTGGTTCAGTTAGGCACCACTGAATCCTTGCTTTCTTCA